>NC_077222.1:10010035-10329436 GCF_024763615.1 Phlebotomus papatasi
CTCGCCTCCAAGTATGCGGTACATACCCGATGGCAAGACACGCCCTAAAAAGGTTTACAAGCGACACGGTAATGGTCTCCGCAGCCTGCTGGAGCAAAGCCGGAAAAATACCATCCGTACCTGCTGTCTTGTATGGTGAAAAGCTGCTGATTGCCCATGTGACACTTTCAGATGTGACAATCTCTGAAGCCTTTCCCCAATCACGTTGGTTCCCCGAATATAGCTCAGGTCGTATAGGTGCACTTTCCGTACTATCAATCTGACAGTTCGGAAAGTGTGTTTCAAGCAACAGACGCGTGACTTGATCCGCAGAATCTGTGTGGATTCCGCTGGGTGCTCTCAACACGCCTAGCCGTTCTGAGGGATCCTTGGATAGAAGCTTCTTAATCCTGGCCGCTTCTTTCACAGCCATGATTTGTCCACAAAATTCTCTCCAATTCTCCCTTTTCCATTTTCTCAATGCTCAATGATGTGAATTTTGATTATATGAAATTTTCCTGATCTAAAAGACGTGACGGAGCCACAAAAAAATTGATTTTGGTAAGTCAGAAATCGTTTTCGATTACTGATAATGAATTTCTGTTGTAAAAAAAGAATTTCGGGCAGTAAAAAATAAAATGTAATCAAATTCAGTCTGTATCAAAATTGATTTTGATAAATAAAAGGAAATCGATTTTGGCTCACGTAAATATCAATTGTACTTAGTCACTTAAATTTTATCTATAAAATAAATTAATTCTTGGGACTGAAAAATCGATTTTGATTAGTAAAATTTAGATTTTTTTCGGTAGAAAAATAATTTTGGTCAGTAATAAAGAAATGACGGTGAGATGACAAAAAAATTATTTTGTAATCAATTGATTTTGGTGACTGAAAAAATCAATTTTGATTACTAAAAAATCGATTGTGGTGGGCAAAAATTTCAATTTTGATCACTAAATAACAGTATTTTTTTTACTGTAACGTAAAATTTAATTTGGTAAGAGAGAAATTGAATTTATTTATTTGAAATTTTACCTCTTACTCTTTCAAACTGAAATCAGATATAGCTGTCTCTTTCTGTCAAATGAAATTTAAAATGAAATTGAAATTTCAATTTTCATTTGACAGAAAGAGACAAACATAATTTATCTTACCTTGAAAGAGTAACAAGTATAATTTCAATCGATTAAATATCACACAATTGAAAATGTGTGCCAGCAACATAAAAAATGAATTTTTGTTGGCAAAGAAAATAATTTTGACCGGTCAGTAATAAATAAAATTTCGAAAAGTAAATAAATATAATTTTGGGAGGGTAATTAATTAAATTCTAAGTGAAATTCGACCCAGAAAAAATAGATTTTTGGTAAGTAAAAAATCGATTTTGCTGGATGACAAATTAAAATTGGTCAGTGAAATAGCTAAATCGGTCAATAAAATCTAAATTCAATGAATAAACATCAATGGATTTCAATTTTGTCAATAAGCAAATCAAATTTTAGCTTAATTTAAAATTACATTTAGTCAGTGAAAAACGTAAAATTTTTATCAACAAATTCATAAAGATTCACATTTTTTTTTTCGAAATCTGTATTTATCATTTAATCTAGAATGGTGGAAAAAGAATGGACTACAAGACATATTTCTAATTGTTCATTTTATTGAACCTTAAAAATTCTTAGGGTAATGCAAATGAATTACTAATTGCTTATTGTTTATTGTTAGATGGATTCTGACTTAGTAAATGTACCTCGTTAAATTTAGGTATCTCTTATCTTAATCAAAAATTTAATTGAAATTCCACGACTGAAGAATTTATCTGATAGAAATCAGTCGTTTCTGATTTTTTTTTATGCTGGAAAAATGAGCTCTTGCGATCATACCTTAACAAATTCATCATGCTTAAGCTTTAACTATATCTCTACAATTTTTTTTTCCCAAAGCACTCCACGTGTGTTAAACACTACAATTATTTACAAATGATGAAACTAAATGGCCATTAGAGCCAAGAATGATATTAAGCTGCTCAGCAAGACATCAACTTACGTTTTAACCGTCCAAGTCCAAATACGAAATCCCACGCATTAGTAGCACAAGTTCAAATTTTATAATTGTTCATTGTTGTGAGTTCTTTTTTTAATGCTTTATTGACTACGTCCTGCACTTGTTTGACTAATTAACTGTGGCATGAGACGCATGGGACACGGGACTGGCTGAAATTACTCAAATCCGGAGGTTGCGATGGATTCTCCCATGGATATCACCGGATCATATGATGTCGAGCCCATTGTTGAGCCATTTCTGGAGCTGGGAGATTTACCGTCTGCACTAAATACGCAGCCAGAGGAAAACATCTTTCATAGTTTTGCAACAATATTCATTTGCACAGCACCTCATTCAAATGCTTTTTTGTTGGGAGAAGATGGCATCGTGAGCAATTGCATATGGCTCAAGTGACTCTTTTGCATACACAATTCACGTACTCGCGACGCTCAATTGCGAGATTACGCATTTTCTTTTAGGAGGGATTCTTGTGCAAGTTTGATGACTCTTTTATGGACTTCAGCGGCTTCAGCACTTCCCACTTGTCTCAACATTACTCTTTACAGGTTTTTTCACCTTGGAATTCTCGCGAAATCCATCTTTGGACACGATCTGTTTGAAGAGTGCAAATCCTTCTTCAACGGATGATCGTTGGATCTTGAAAAATCCTTGATTTTTGGGATCTACACAAGGGGGTGACAAAATGCGACCGGTTTTAGTGTAATTTTTTCCCTGCTTTCGTACACATTTCACGAGATATCTTCAAAACTACGTAGGTTGACAATTTGGGGTTTTGGGTTGCATCTTCGTTATTAAATTGGCTTTTATTTTGTATTAGTATTTTTTGATAATTCATTCTACAATGACAGAAAACAGCTAATGAACTCAAAAGTTTTTTCGGCTCGCTAGAAACATATGGGAATCATAGGAAATGTCATGCCCCTGGATCTACACTTCATCCGACTTCTGTTAGAAGCACTATTAAATCTTCTGTGAAATTAATGAAATTAGGGAAAGGCTTTGAGGTTTCGCACATACTCTGGCTTTGAAAGTTTCATATTTTCCCATGTTCGTTTAATTGGAATTTCAAAGAAACTCAAGACCTTTCAAAAAAATCGAAAATTAAGCAATTATTATTATTATTATTATTATTATTAATAATCTCATTGAAAATTGAGCTCCATGAGAGTGTTTGACTTTTGAATTTCGAAAATTCATTACGACAAATTTTGTTGCAAGCGCACATTTAAAAAATTAGTGACAAAGCGTCCGAGGCTTTGTGAGCTGCTCGAACTCTCAAGAAGGAGCTCTGCCTTATATTCCTTTTCGCAAATTTTTATGGTGCATATAAAATTATTATCGAAATAAATTTGTCTATAAATCAGCACAAAACCATCTTTAAATTTATCAGTGATCATTTTAATTAATTAAGGTAAAGTGCCCTCGAGTCTACCGGTTCATCCACTCGACCGGTAGTCAATATTTGAATGTTTTAATGGTGAATATCTATAAAATTGTCGCTGATTCGTATTTATTTATGGAATAGTAACTGGATTCCATGGTTCCAATGGAACTGAACTCAGAGATGTCACGCGAATTTTCATAATAAATTCAGACATCTCTTACCTTGAGCATTGTTCTCTTTTGCTTTCTTTGGGCTATGGCATGTTTTGCATGTAACAATTGATAAATTTGAATATGATTAATTTTGATTATCCAACGTAATGTAGTTCAATTTTAAAACATTGTAAATTTTTGTAATTTTATTATCCTATGGATGTTTGGCATATACAACCTACGAAAGAGCTTTTCCACCGTTTTGCTCTGGAGGTTGGTCACCAACGCTAAGACGGCGGTGGACGCTAAAAATTAACCAAAACCTACCCACATCAAAATTATCAATGTTGAAAAAGAATCTTGGATGTATGATAATGCTCAGGTGCAATAAATAAATAAATAAAAAAATAGTTGACCTATTAATGTTAGATCATACGCCAAATATTAGTGCAAATATAAATAAATTTAGTAAATATCTCAACCAGTCGATTTTAGGAACTTGAGGGAACTTTACCTTAATTGACCAAATCTGGTCAAAATTAGGCCTTTGATCTTAAATAATTCAAAATGGAAATTTTTCCGGTGAAAGTGTCTAAGGACGAAATGTTCGGTTGGACTACCTCCAAAACATTTCCAAAAATGAACAAAATCACCAGGGTCAATTTTGAGAAAAGTTAAAAAAAAAACTAATTTTTAATGGATTTTAGGGGGATAGGGAACGCATGAAGGGGGAGGGGGATAAAACAAAGAGATTAGTTTCGAGATAATCCCATTTGAGTAGGGGTCATCACAGACCGGAAGTCGATATCTCTTAGCGTTTATAATCTAGATCGGAAAATTCGTGAAATAAATTTCCGATACTTCACCGATTCATTACCGATTGAAGCAAATGCAAATCCAATTTCAAATATATTTTCAGTATATTTTAAGAAAATCTTAATTTAAATAATTCCGTTGAAAATTGAGTCCTCTGGAGTGGTTGACTGACCTTTGACTTTTGAAAGTTCAAAATGGCGAATTTTCTAGTCAGGATGAAATATTCCCCTGACCTAGTTATACAGCATATCCAAAAAATAATAATATTACTGGGGCTAATTTTGGATATATAAAAAATAAACATGCACACACAAAAAAACATGATTTTAAAGGGATTGGTAGGTATGGAGCTGGCTTCATGAAGATTGTTCGTTAGAGAATGTTTTTTAGGAGGAGTCACCGAACACAGGAAGACAATACCTTTTACCGTTTAGTGGAAGCTAGAACGGTTACGAGTTTTAAAAAAAAACTATTTTTTCCATATACTGCTTTCTTTTTGAGTTCGAGCAGTAAAATAGAAGAATTCTGTATAATATTTACAATATAATAACTAAAACACTGCACTTTATAAAATATAACGTATACGAAGGAGATGCAGATAAGGGAGAACATTCATTTTGTTCAGAAAAATTCAGGGGGAGATATTAGGGTCAGAAGTGGTGTACAGCTGAAAATGAAGTGCTTGGAAGTCTTTGAAAGTGGGAGTGCCTAAAAATAAAGTCTTCTCTGTTTAATTCCGAATTTTGCAGACTATACGCTACTTTTAGTTCAGATTTTTAATTCGAATGACAGTATTATTTGAAAAAAGTTTGTTGACATTTTACTTTACAATGAGATACAATGATAATGAAATGACTGGGAAACCTAAACATATATTGTAGTGAGACTACTGCCACGCTCCTGATATTTTGGGATAAAGTACCTTTTCTGGATCAGATTTGTGATAGGTGTTGTTGAGAAATGATCTAATACAGCAACAATGGAAAAAGTCTTGGAAAAAAATAGCCAGTGTTGAAGAAAGGGCATAAGCTTGCAAGTCGACAGTACTAAATCATGCGTCGAACAATAGGCACTGCCAAAATTTCAGAACTTGCAATGGAAAATTCTCCAGAACCTAGAATATCTTTCAGGAGCCTTCAGACTATCATTTGCTTCAATCTTGAAGACTCCTTGAAAGATATCTAAAACCAAAAAGACTCTCCAAGACAGTTTCAATAAATTAGAAACAACAATACATTTTTTCAGAGACTCTCTTCCAAAAGGAGCTCCACTAGTGTTTTAGAAAATCCAGAAGAAGAAGAATCCATATGGAAGAAGGATCCATATGGTAAGAAGAAAATCTTCTCTTACCATAGAAAGAAATTCTATTGGTCATAAAACACAGATAATATTAAAATATTGTTTTCCTAATTAGATTTTTTCAGAATTATTAAATAAATTACACTGTGCAACGATGATTTTGTCCCTGGGTTCTCATGCTATTTTTTCTATTGCTAGGGTCAAATGATTTACGAAAATACTTATCATTTTGATTTCATTTGGATTTTGCGCCTGGAATCTAGGCAAAACCGTTTTTGCCGTTTTTTGATACTTGGGGGCCTATATCTCCGATTCTGATGAACTGATTAATTTCTTACTTTGAAACAATTTGTTGTCCATTACATGCCCGATAAATCCTCTGAACAGATGAAGTTCGTACAACTGACACCAGGGGCGCTGTAGTCTCATAAATGTCAGAAAACATGGGAAAATCGAATTTTTTAGCAACTTTGATCAAAAATATCTCGAAAACTAGAACTGTCCCTAACAATCTGTTTTGTGGGTTTGATAGAGAATTTAATCAGCTACATTTTCGTCCATGTACAACTTTTCTCTCAGATTATTTTTTAACCTCGATATTGAGGTTCAAACAAAAAATGAGCACTCAGCCTGCTAAAGAAAAACTTAACTATTTCGAGTGCTATTGGTTTTTTCCTCGCAATTAGGCAGTAACAAGCTTTTATTATATTATTTAATACTTAAATATCGATATTATGGTGATTTTTATATGACATTTTAAATTTTTAAATATTATTTTATTACTTGGAAACTTGTATAAAACTTTAACGTATGTGATATACATAAAGTAACAATTACAAGTTCAAAAACTAGTTTTAGATTTATTTCGATGAAAATCACGTAATTATGAGGTTAAGATTGTAGGATTGTAGATAAATGTAGGAAATTTTTTTAAAGAATTATAAAAAGAAATGAATTTAGAAAAAGGATTTTTTGCAAAGTTTTACATATGTAACTGGTATGTAAAAGGTAAAATAGATACTTATTGATTCTAAAACGTAAATTTAACAAGAAATATTCTTTGAAATATTTAAAATTTTGAAATATGCAGTTAATATGTCTTTTTTGTAATAGTCTTTTGAGATTGAAATAACACTAAAATCTTACTGAAGATATTGTTTGAGTTATTACCTTGTATTATATCTAAACACATTTTATAATGCAATAAGTATTAATAAAGTCCTACAATTGTAAGAAAAGTGAAAATAATACTCTGGGTTATCTAAACTTGAAAAGAAAAAGTCAAAATGTGCGAAATAGTTAAGTTTTTCTTTAGTTGGCTGAGTGCTCGTTTTTCGTTTGAACCTCAATATCGAGGTTAAAAAATAATCTGAGAGAAAAGTTGTACATGGACGAAAATGTAGCTGATTAAATTCTCTATCAAACCCATAAAACAGATTGTTAGGGACAGTCCTAGTTTTCGAGATATTTTTGATCAAAGTTGCTAAAAATTTCGATTTTCCCATGTTTTCTGACATTTATGAGACTACAGCGCCCCTGGTGTCAGTTGTACGAACTTCATCTGTTCAGAGGATTTATCGGGCATGTAATGGACAACAAATTGTTTCAAAGTAAGAAATTAATCAGTTCATCAGAATCGGAGATATAGGCCCCCAAGTATCAAAAAACGGCAAAAACGGTTTTGCCTAGATTCCAGGCGCAAAATTCAAATGAAATCAAAATGATAAGTATTTTCGTAAATCATTTGACCCTAGCAATAGAAAAAATAGCATGAGAACCCAGGGACAAAAAAAAAGTTCAAAATTGTTGCACAGTGTTATTGATTCCTAAGTATGAGAAGTGCATGGGAGTGCAAGAAGTGCTGGAAGTATTGCAACTTTTTCAGGAGTCTTCCGAAATGTTGGAAGTGCGAAGCGGTCTTTTATACAAATTGTGGAAGTGTCTGGAAGTGATGTACACATTTTCATCCTAATATCTCCCCCTTGGAAAAATTGTTAACGGTAATTTTAAAAACTGTCATTTTGATGACGTAAATCTTACCTCTAAAATATTAAGTACTATCTAAACAAAACTTTAGAAAGACTGACGTTATCTTTCCGGTCAGTTGTGGTTTTGACGTAATTGTTTCAGGTAAAAATTGAGGTAAGTTAGTGGAACTTATCAAAGAAGTAAGACTTCGTTAGATGGATGTATAAATCAAAATATCTGATGGTAGACAGCGTATTATGACAATATTCGGTCAGATTTTCGAATTGGTCAGAAAATGCTCTTTGGGTAGGGCTACCCTAGGTCATTTCAATGACGTGCGAATAATATTTTATTGCCCTAATTAGTGAAAAATTGTCCACTTTTGTAGAGGCCATAAGGGAAATATTCTAAAAAGCAATCCAAAAATTTGAATTACATTTAGGGGAAATGCTTCTAATTTTGTCCAGTTTCTTATTTTGGACACTTTGAGGATAACATTGGACACTAAAAATAAATTGATTAAAATGATGGATTTTTATTCCAATATTTGATGAATAATGAATTCTATCTAAATATTTGTTCTTTTTGGAATATTTTAACACTAAATACGTTAAAATTTGAATATGATTTGAGTTGAAATTGCTTTGTTGAAAATTCAGTGTGAGCAATTGCTTACGAGAAATATGACAGAACTTCGTGGCTTACTTCAGTCTTATTTAGTTTTTGTGAAGTACTAACAAAGTTTGTTTGCTGTTTTTGAGTGATATTATTGAATATTCATTGAATATTCATTGAATATTGTGTTGATTCACGTTACTGATGATTTGTACATTTGACCTGAAGTGAGATTTGCCTTGTGAATTATATTTTTCGTGTGAAAAATAGGAAATTTTTTAAGACATTCACCAGTGAGGTGATGATTCTTATTTTGGACAGGTGTTTTTCTCACGAAATTTCGTGAAGTTTTAGCTTTTGTGATGACTAGGTTGGACAAATGCCTGGAGAAATGAAGGAGCATCATCTCTACGAAAGAGATGCAGTGAGAAATGCCTTGAAAGGCTCCCGGAAAGGGCAGGGAATGAGCGAATCCGCACGTACTTGGAGTACCGAAGTCAACTCACTTTAATGAATGATATGGAAAGTTTCTGGGCTTCTTGTGACATTCCACGTTTCCCTTACATGACCAGGAAGAGGACTTGGTAAGATTGGTTCATAAAATGAAGAACAATGGGCATCCTGTTGAGGCAGATTATCTGTCCAAATTTACAGACAAGTTGTAAAAATTAATAACCAAGTTGTCCAAAATAAGAGTCAAATTCACCTCTACATATCAATTCATTTTTAAACGTATTAAAACTAATTTTAGTAAAAATGAGATGATAAATAGCTAGCCAAGTTTCTAAGCATTCCCTCTGAAAAGAGAGTAACAAGAAAAGTCAATTAGTATTGAAAATATGGCACTTCAAACTTAGGATATTGATGCTTATATGCAGACTGTCCAAAATTATAAGCACTTCCCCTAAAGATTTTCAACTGAAGAATTATTCTCTTTTCCTTTGCATTATTAAATTTGGGACTTGTCTTATTTTTTTTTAGAACTCTAGATATGAATATATGGAAAAATGTATATTGAACAGTTAAGGTTTCTTTTTTATTAAGAAAATCAGTATAGAGCTCTCTAAAAGAAATAAGCATCTAGTCATTGTCGTTTTTCATTAATATTTTAATGCATTAGGCAAGAAATATTTTCCTGAATGCTTCAGCCCATCGACATCGTCAGAGGAAAGAAGTTGGAAAATGAATGGATGGATGGATCGACATTTACTTAACATAAATTACTTGTAAAAAAAAAGTCTTTAAAAAACAGTCGAAATGCATTTAATTTATGCAACAGCCACTAATCTCCACGAGCAGATTATCTAAAACTCCAAAGCAATTTATTAAAATCTCTTCCCCTTGATCCTAATCCATTGAGACACTTTTGATACTTCCTCCTCATCATTTACTAATAGGATTTTTTTGCTACTATCTCTGGGTGAGATTAATTTTAAGCGTCAAAAGCAATCATACTTTTGGCAGTGAAATCAAATGGAGAGACTGTGAGCCTTGGCTGGTGTCCTCCTATCTGAAATGGCTGTGTGCAAGTTCAGAAGAAAGCCCCATCAATCTCTGAAGGAGATGATCTAAGCAAGACCTCAGCCTGTCTCGAGCATTGTCTCTCAAAATGTGGACCACATGAAGATCTCGCTGATTGTGTTGATGATGCTGGAAGCGAAGAGGCACTCTAGCAAATAGACTTTCACTCTCATCGTCTATCCGTGAATTACCGTCTGCTTCGCAATTGCCTTCAAGATTGGCTTTTGGGTTTGTTCTTCCATCGTTTACTTTTTTTTTTGTTGGTACTACGGTTGGGGTCAAGCGCAATTTAGCTGGGGACAGAACAAGTGAAGCTTGATACAATGGACGAGTAATTTTGACTTAGATTTGATCTGATGTCTGGGATGCACACATAGTAGGGCCAAGTGCCCCTTATTGGCCACTTCTGAAGAAATTTGAAACGTATTTGTCAAGTAATCTTCTATTTTAAGCCCAAATTAACCTGAATTTTCATCTGAAACTTTGCAATTTTCCACCTATATTTAATTAAGCTCAAAAGCTTCAACATGAAAATTCGCTCAACTTCGTAATGCTTTTCATGGAAATTTGGCACAAAATTCACTAATTGAACTTGCACTTGCTGTTTCCTAAATTTCATATCTCAAATAATTTACTATAGGAACTTTTCAAGGGAATATGATATTAGCTCTTGAACAACAAATAAGAAATAACAGTTTATCGTGTAATTTTCCACCGAAAATTTGTGCAAGAAGTTTTTAAAATGTATAAAATAAACTTATCCCGATTAGCTAGGAGAATATAAACAAAAAAATACCAATAGGAGAGCGTGGGGCCATTTCAGTCATAAAAGTTTTTTTAGTTTATTTTTGGAAACTAGCTGACTGAAAATACATTGCATTGCATATTCTCTATATGTTAATTTATTAATCTAAAATTCATAAATAGATTAGCAACTCGCACTTTTAAAAAATTATAGGAATTCATGGCTTAGTGATGGCCAGACAAAGACCTTTTGATTTTTGATACCCACTATTCTTTTCTGAATCATAAAATCTGCCGTTTTCCCGCAGAGGGTGTTGTAAATACGACGGTGGCCGCAATTCGAGTACCCGCGGCAGAGTAGTGGTATGGGGCGTATTTGGCTCGAATACTGCACTTCTTCGAAATTAGGCAAGTGCATTTTAAACCTGTAGTGCACGATCAATCAGAACAAGTGATAATCAAGGTGATAATCGAAAAGATCCGGGTTAGAGAATTCACCGGGGCCTGTAGCACATCTTAATTCTGGGTTTTGATATTGACCTAGAACATAAAAAGCAAATTACACGGGGCGTTGTTCCAAGATCACTCGTACTTGACTCTTGTTCCAGTCTAACCATTTTTGAGTAATTTATTGATAAATTTAATCGGTTCTTATTTATCAGTAGCAATGCTCATTGACAGTTTCGCATAGTATCAGAACCTAGATTGTATGAGTCCCATTTGAATTTACAAAATGCAGAGAATTGTCTTCTCTCTCGAGAAATTTGCTTGCATTTATTGTCGACTTGGAAATCTAGACGCTTCGCTAGGTGAAAGCTACGAACCTTTAGTTTAGGGATACTCGATACCAATTTCTCATTGTTTGTACCAATACAAACCTGGAAATTCTTTCTCTCATTGCAGTAAAAATAGAAAATCATATTGATCTCAAAATAGTCCGAAAAATTCAATCCAATGACGCTTGTAGATCGGCTATATTAGTTTTTTTTGGTCCTTGGTCTTGTGCGTGAAAATGGTCATTTCTGGAGCGTTTATATTGTTTTTCGTAGTTGTTTCTTTCTCGATAGAGCATGTTTCCCTAGGCCTATTTAGCCAAATGATGTGCATTACTTAATTTTTCTCTCAAGTTAAAGTGATAAAGTACCACTCCCGCAAATGCTGCGTTTTGGACCAAAACCCAAAATCTTCGTTGTTAGAAAAAAAATTGTGTTGCGATATCTGTTGGTATTGTAACTGGGTAGGGGGAGATGGTACTTTTTTGATCAGTGGGGCTACATTGATATACGATTTTTCGACATATTTCTAAAGAATTGTTTTGTAGAGCTAAATTACATTACGTTAAAGCCCGATTTCTTTTTGAAGTTTGCGAAAAAATCGTATATCAAGCCCCACTGCTCACCACTGTAGCCCCACTTCCCCCTATTGTTGGCAGATAACTAACTTCCACAGTGAAGTATGTAGACTACTTAAGTATGTAGGCTACATATTATATCACTAGCGTCATATATTTGTAAAAATTCACCAACTTGTTCAGGACCTAATGAAGTATTTTACAGTGCGTGCTTTATTTATTTTTATAAATCTACCTACAATAATTCCTATTAAATGAACCACATCGAGAGCCAGCCTTGCCTACAATAAACTCTTTCAAGTAAACCATTATTTTTTAATTTAATTGCTTTTACAATTCAACCCTTTTAGGGGGTGTGGCCTATATTCTTTTCTGGATAAATTTACAAATATAAAGGGGTATTTCTGTCAGGTATTAGATTGAAAGCGGTGGGTAATTTTTCAGGATTTATCATATAAGTTGTGAAAGTTCTATGGAAAATTCAGAAGGAAGTGTCTAAAGTGGTATAGACATAGACATTTCTTCATAATGTCCCCTCCCCCTTGCAAATATTCCACTTAAGTGAAATACATGTACTAATTTAATAAGGCTTACAAGTCGAGTCTTCTACGTGATGTAAAATACTTCTTTTCATAGTATAACCTATAATCATTTCTATTTATCTCAGATATCCATTACCAATTCAATTTGTTTCAGTTTTAAAGTATTTGGGAAGGTGTGGCCCAAAGTGTGGCCAATTTCTTCTTCTGGTTAGCCTATAATTAATAAACATGCATTGCAATAGGTCCGGCGTTTGGTAATTCGAGTCAACTTTTACGTTATAAAATACTGATTTTTCAAGAAAAAAATATATAGCATTTTTTTAAATAAACTTTACCTGAAGGGGCGTGGCTTACTATTTTCTGTGGTCAAACCTACAAGAAATTCAGAGCCATATTTTATAAAGTGCTAGATTGATTGTCATTTTATTAAACACAGTAAAGGAGAGGATATAAATTTAAAGAAATAATTTAACTGACGTGAAGAAAATGAAGGCAGGACATTCCGGAAGTGTCATTGGAGGGAAATTGTCAACTCAGAGAAAAAATCTTCTCAGTTTTCCATGATTTTCATAAGAAACTGAGAAGTTTTTTTTTCCTCTGAGTTGAAAATTGTTCTCCACTGATGCTTCCGGAAGGGACACTCGTGCTCTGCCTTCACGATATCAATTTATTTTCCATTAATTAGTAATTATTTTGGTCCAACACTGAGAAAAAAAACGGGGGTGCGATTAACTTTTTTTCCTCATGACTTTAACACTTTTTAGGTGTAAAAATATATCAACATGTTTTAATGTTAATTTTACACCTTTTTAAGGGTAAAATTAACATGAAAAAGGGTAACTTTAACCCCTAATATACCTATAAAGTATAATATTTACACCGATTTCGGATCAATAATACAGGATAAAATTAACATTTCCGGAATATTAATTTAACTTTCTGATTTCTCTCCTGTGAATGTACAGTGTATTCTATAATCATGGTTTTTAAGGCTAGTGTCACATTTTATAAATAATTAAACATTGAAAATTTAAAGCATATTAAATTATTTAAGCATCTGTTCTAAAGGAGGCGTGGCCTAAATTTTGCAATGCGAAGAGTCAGGAGATCAATATATTCAATAGCTGCAAAAAAAAATAATTTAAAAGACAAAAAGCGGTGTATTTAAAGCACCTAGCCAGTACACTGAGTGAGAGAAATCCGAAAAAGTTAAAATAACATTCCGGTAATGTTAATTTTACCCTGCAGTATTGATCCGAAATCGGTGTAAATATTATACTTTTTATGTGTATTAGGGGTTAGAGTTACTCTTTTTCATGTTATTTTTATCCTTAAAAAGGTATAACATTAAAAAATGTTGATATATTTTTACACCTAAAAAGTGTTAAATTTCTGGGGAAAAAAAGTTAATCGCACCCTCGTTTTTTCTCAGTGTAGGTATGATATGGCCATTTAGGGGTTACTTGACCATATTTGAAGTTGAACTTCTGACCAAAGAAAAAAAGTGAAGTAATTCCTTCCTCAAAGTGCCCACCTACTGAGCGGTATTTTATGTGTCCACAAAGACGATTGCATGAGAAAACAATTAAAAGATTTTCCAGTGAATTGTGCAATGCTACTAATTGATCTCAATCATCAATCATGGTGCAGAGTGCAAGACAATGAGGGAGTCTCGAGAGCAATTCATGGGAGATTAATAGGTTTTCCACGCAATGCATGTATCCTTGGTGCTGCAATTTCTGCACAATTGCACTTGAATCCTTTCACAATTCCCACCGACAAATCACATGAAGAGAATTTTTAACACGAGAGAGAGTGTCATGAATTATTAGTTCCACTCTTGTGGCATCTTTGCTAATATTATACAATTATGACTACAATTACACCTTTTGATATACAATTCACCGAAAATAAACCATCTTGTAATTGATGGATTAAAATGTATGGAATTGAAAGGTGAATTTTTATATGAATGTGCAAGGTGTGTGGTCAAAAAAACTTCATAATTACTTTGTTTTTTCTTTTTGAATCTCGAAAGTACATTGAGCAGAAATACAAATTTTCGGTCGTCCACCCACTTCCAAAAATAAAATAAAATTAATAAAAATAAAAATAAATGAGAATAAAAAGAAGTGAGTGTATGAGATGCAATTAGTTGTTTCGCTCTGTGGCGTTTCCTACCAATAAATCAATACTCTTGAAGATGGAGCTCCGTCGTAAATTTTATCTTCAGCACATTGTAATCTTCTCTGCCCACCTGTCCCTTTGTCTACACATTGTCTACACATTCGTCACACATGCGAAGGTTGCACCAGAGCTATATTATTGGGTAATTAGAAAATTTGCGCATTCACCTGCAAGGTGCATCACTTAGTGTCACAAATGGGTGATTTTTCATCTAAACCTCAGACCCAGTTGCACCATTGTGAGCCTCTCTCGACTGTGGTGACACAGAAATCCGCTCCAAGATGTGCACTTGAGTCTATGAATATTGCACTATCGATTAGTGCAAAAGATACTCATGGGAAACTTCATTTGAAATTCTTCTGATTGATGCCTTCTTCGAGACTTCTTACCCTGAAATTAGAAGAGTCATGAAAAATTGCAATGACGCTCATGCAATACCATTGATGTTCTCCTTAATATCACAGTCACCCAGAACACTGGTGTCAGAAGTGGAGTAATTAAATCACAAAGTTATTAACTAAACCGAAAGATCATGGGTCAAGCTATCGGTACAAGAAAATTCTTGCATAACATTGTTCTGCTGACAAATTAAGATTTTGTGATCAACATTTTACTACCGCATTTTTAGGATTAGAAAGAAAAGTTTTTAAGGATCCTAGGGAACATTTAAACACTCTGAGAGAGATCCGAAAAAGTTAAAATAACATTACGGAAATGTTAATTTTACCCTGCAGTATTGATCCAAAATCAGTGTAAATATTACCCTTTTTAGGTGTATTAGGTGTTAAAGGTATCCTTTTCACGTTAATTTTACCCTTAATATGGTGTAAACTTAACATTAAAAAATGTTGATATATTTTTACACCTAAAAAGTGTTGAATTTCTGAGGAAAAAATGTTAATCGCACCCTTTTTTCTCAGTGAAGGAATTAGGGTCGGAGGAACGTCTGTTCGACAGGGAACCCCTATTGACTCTTTTGTCAAAATGTTGAAAATTATTTAATGTATCTAGTAAAATATAAGTAATATAACGTTTTTTCTGTAATATACCTTTTACTATAAACAGAGATCTTCAAATTTTGTATCCCAAAGGGTACAGAGTAGGGTGTCAATAGGTGCTGACACGAGTTCTTCAAGTGTCAATAGACGCTCCTTTCACCCTATAAAATTTACAAAAGCACTTTTAGAACGGAATGAGTAAAATAATAGAACTTTCGCTACACTATTCAAACCTCCCTGGTTCGATCCTGAAACTCAAGTAAAATATATATAGCTATATTAGATAAGGTTTCCTAAAGTATCCGGTTGGGATTTTCCTGACTAGATAGTCCTTACACAGAAAAGAAATTGCAAAATTGTTCGTAAATGTTTGTTAATATCTACTGTGGATCTACGAATGCGCTCAAAGTTTTTGCTTTTTCACAAACATTGTTTGTAACATGATCACTTGACGAACATATTTTGTTCTTCCTCAAATACTGACAAAACTTTACGAACAAAAGACAAAATTTTACAAATAATTTCCTGTGTGTTTACGAATAGACAAGTTTGTAAGGGAATATCAAAAATGCTCATGATGTGATAAAGTGACGAGCAGAGTTTTCGAATAAACATCAAATTTTTACGAACTTTTTACAGAGTTAAGGTAAGTGTGCGAAATTCCGGCCACCTTGCAATTTCGGCCATACTTTTTGTTACTCGAATTTCCATGAATTTTTAGGTTTGCATTCTCTTGAGATTGTACAATGCAAAAAATAACAAAAAATGTCCCTTCGACGAGCAAGATGATCTGAAAGAGACATTGAAAGAATTCTGGAAGGACAAGGAACTATGAAAATGAAGGTGGCCGAAATAGGCCACCAATGCTACGTCTACTTTTTTATTAATTTTAAAATGTATTAAGAATAATTTTAGAGAAAATAAAGATGATAAACTATCTGCAAGGTTCCAAGCAACACTCCTTATAAAAGAGTAACAAAAATATTCAATTTTTATTAAAAATATTACATTTTAAACTTGAGACTTTGTCGCTTGCATGCAACTATGCCGAAATTTGGCACACTTACCCTATACGATTTGCAATTTTTTCTTTAGTCCGCAGCTGGGAGTTATCATAATAGTACTACATTGAAAATATTTTAGATTTTTATTGCGAAATATAAATAGGTTTCCAAAGAATATTATTTTTTTCCAAAAATTAAGATAATAAAACAACTCAATCAACGAACTTTCTATAAACTTTAATTAATAACCTTTTTGTGTACAAACCTGTACCTTTTTGTGTCTTCTCTTCTTCATTTTTGGATATGTTTTAGAGATTACCCAGCCGGACATTTCGTCCTTAGACGGAAATACCGTTGAATCATTCCTAATAACGTTTTTCAAGGTCAAAGGTTTAAAAGACGCTAGAGAGCGCATTTTTCAACAGAATCGTATCGTGTTTGCGCTCGTTGGAAAGGTGTTGGAATTTTCTATAAAAGTCAACCGGTTCTAATCGGTTCTGAACCGGTAATGAACCGATTCATAACCGATAAAATTTTTTATCTGAAAATCAATCCTATTACTTTTAAGAGTATTCTGGGGATTTTTTGAGTGATGAATCTGTTCAAATCGTTTGAAAATCGGTAAATGATGCGAAAATACTTTTGAGGTATAGCATCTAAATAACGAGTTTAAGCATTTCGCAAAGCCTGGGACGCTTTGCCACACCTTTTTAATACATGATAATTCCTACAAACGGTGAAAGCAAGTAGATGAATGTCCCACCTAAACACGGATGTGCAAATTTTTGTGTCCGGTGTAATGTTTCCGGGGTAAATGAGGCCTTCCTAGGTGGGAAAAATGTTGTACGAAACTGAGCAAACCAGGGCAGCTTCGTAAAAATCTCTACTAAATTTTCATTATTCTGCAGAGGAAAATCCAAGGATTTCCAGGAATTTTATGAGATGGAATTATGAACCTAATTGGTTCGGTTTGTATGGCATTCAGTAAAAAAAATTAAATCTTGGACATCATTTTCCGCAAGAAGTTGCACAACCTCCCCCTATGCATGTGATAAAATTAGTCCAAAACATTTACGACATACCAAAAAAAAATTATAAATAATACTATCTTAGCTTTTCTCTTTAAAAAATCGAACAAATTTTAGTTCAAAATATCTTTAAAGCTTATTTTCTTTTGAGAAAGAATATCTCCTACAACATGAAATACATTTAAATCTGCTCTTTCATCGTAATCTATTTTGATTCTCAAAAAACCTGGAGCTTGTCTCTTAAGATTTCTTGTGGCTCTCAAGAGATTCAAAGATTGAATCCAACCCACAAGTCCTCTTTCTAAGAAACGCCAGAATTGGATTAGAAAATGTTATTCTAGTGAATACTGATGGAGAGTTTTCAAAGATATTGAGGTAATTTTTATATTATTTTTTTTTTTTGGCAATACGGCTGTGAAGTCAAAACTTCAATGAATATGTTATTCATTTTGTACATATTTTAATAGTTTAGTTTTATCACATTTCGGGTTTCCGCACGAGAAGATGGTATCAAGAATTAAAGTATTTGGATAATTTTCCTGCGTTAAAATGAAAATATTCTAGGATGTACACAATTTTATTATTATATTGCGTGTAACTTTGCAATAAAGCAATATTCATTGATGCTCTATTATTTAAAAGATCATTGCAAATCACTCAATTTGTTATCTATGACCTTCCCCATTAATAATAAAAATAGCAAAATGACTTTCATGGACAGAAAGATTGCAAAAATCAGATCCTATTTCCTAAATTGTATATACAAAGTTTATTGATGCATAAACCTAAAGGCAATATTAGCAAAGCTTTTGTTGAATGATAATGATACTTGAGTAGTAAAAATGAAATTATATAAAAATAAAATCGTTAATAATTCATTACTTTGTACAATGTAAATCTTCTGGTAAGCCATGAGGAACTCATGTTAATTTTTTAAAATTGCTTTGGGCTCGCCAACTCACAAATCTTAAAATAACAGTGATTTTCTCTTAAATGGTCACGATGTTCCTCTAGTCAGTTAGTCAAGCAGGTAGTGCTATATAAAGAGATCATCTCAATTTGCAAGATAACGCATTTCACAATTGTCTTACAGACACTCAATTGATCTTTCCAAATGATTCAGGTCTTTAGTTCCTACTGATTTTTTGCCTTGTATGAATATTCCCGGAGGAGCGTCTTCTTGAGCTCTGAATCTAAATATTCAACGAATTTTTTTCGCATACTTCAAGCCACGAACAATGATATCTTAAAATTATTCTTCCTCAAATGAGCCAGAAAATTCAACAGAGCTCAGCGAAATGATCTCTAAATTTGTTATGCATACGAATATCACTGGGAAAAAAAATGTTATGGAGTTTAAAAGTAAAAATCAGCAAGAGGAGGTAGAATTAATTGTAATTATTATTGTTAGTACCAAAAGGTAAGAGTAAGACGTGAGTTCATTTTTCGACACAAGAATCTCCGCAGAGATTTCCGAGAGGAGATAGTGTTATGGCGGATTTTATGAAAATGCTTTATGAATAGCAAGTGGAGCAGAATCATCCATGAATGAGCATTATTGTAAAGCTTTTTTTCCATCTCCAGATTTTTGTGACAAGATGTTACGCCAATGAATTAAATTGGTCGTTTGGTCGTACAGCTTGACCATTGAGAGACGTAAGATTCCATTTTCCAGCTAATGCTTGTGCTTGTCATCCCGTTGACGAAAAAATTGAAGAAGAGTACAATTACTTAATCAAATAACGCATATAAATTGCGCAACGTGTCCCATTCGAAATAAATAATAGTCAATCATTCGCTATGAACGGGCAGTAAAGTATAAAATACATTGAATATCATATTTAAAATATTTTTCTTGTGGAATTTCCTTCTTTTTGAATATAGATTTTAACTTGTGAAATTATTAAATAATTTTTTTTAACCTAATTTATTTAGCCGAGACACAAATAGAGAATGTCGACTGAATCATTTGAAATGGTTTTAATATGCATTTTAAAATAAAAAACGTTATACTTGAAAAACACTGAATGATCTAACAAAAATAAGACACAAAAATGCCATAAATTAGGGAAGGATAACGAAAATATTGAGTTACAATACACTACACCAAATTCGTATTTAGCTGAGACACAAATATAGACAATACACTTTGAGCTTTGAGCTATGCACATAAAGCTCATGTATATATTATAAATTTACAAGAAAGTAAGGACAGTTTAGAAGGTAATAAACATATCACATAAATTAATTTGGCATTCTTCAATAAAACCTTGGATATGGTGAGAAAAATTACTAAACAGGTTAGCTAAGACACATCACAAAGAAGTTTTTTTTTTAAATTATTTTTCTAATGACATTTAACTAAATTAGGATACAAACTTTAAAATAAGCTGAGAATAATAAAGATTTTACCAAGGCATTAGCAGATTCTCTAAGACATAAGGTAAAGTGCCCTTAAGTCGACCGGTTGCTCAATTCGACCGGTAGAGTTATTTATACAATTTATTTATATTTGCTACAATATTTAGTGGATGATCTAACATTAATTAGGTCAATTATTTCATAAATAATACAAATCAGTAACAAATTTATGGAAACTGGCCATAAAATATTGAAAAATTGACCACTGGTCGACTTTAGGACACTTTACCTTAAATCAAATAAATAAATTGCATAAAGGTATCGTCACTTACCCTCTACACTAAAACTAAGTTCGGATTAAAATAATTTAAATAAAACAACAGTAGGAGGATTGTGGGAAAACTAGTTGAGCTAGACACAAAAAAAACGATAAAGTTGTCACATTTAAGAAAAACTGAATTAATGAAAGCTGTCAATTTGTCTTCTAATGGCTCCGGCACACCTTTTAGATCAGGAAAATTTCAAGAAGAAGAAATTCGAATCCCTTTCTATCTCAAAGGATTTGCGTAAGTCCATCTCATTCTTTCGAATTCTTCTTATTCTTCTTTTGGACATCACAATAAATTCAATTCAGCTCAATCGAATTTAGAGGTTGGAAGAATGAGATAAACATATGCAAAACGTGTAAGACAGAAAGGTATATGAATTTTGATTTCATGAAATTTTCTGATCGAAAAGGTGTACCGGGGCCATAAGGAATAATTTTCCTTCCGAATCACTTTGAGATAAAAATTTGAACTAGTAAACTGAATAAGATATATAATTCAAAATTACAAAAGAACTGTAGCAGTATGGTAAGTATTTTGGTTTAATATCAAGAAAAGAAATCAAACTTAGTAAGTAAAAAAAATTTGGTTAATGAAAAATGGTAAAAAAGGTCAAATTTAGTAGACATGGATTAAAAATTGATCAGTCAAAACACCAAATTGGTAAGTTATTAATTCTAAATTAGAAGTAGAAATCTTGTGAGTAATGGCGCTAGTACACCTTTAAAACAAATTTAATGAAATCGAAATTCACATTCTTTTTTTCTCAAATGTTTTGCATATGTCTATCGAACTCTTCCTTTTCTTTTGAACATTACACAAAATTTAATTTAGTTTAATCTAATTTTGAGTGGGAAAAAACGAAATGGGCGGACATTACGGAAAATGTTTGATAGGCAAAAGATATGAATTTAGATCTTACGAGATTTTCCTAATCTAAAAGATATGCTGGAACTATAGAAATCAAAATTTGTAAGTATAAATTGTAAATTTGGTAAATAGGAAATCAAAATTTATAAGTATAAAAATCGAAAGTTGGTCAGTAAAACAAATTAAAATTAGTAATTAAAAAAACTAGTTTGTAATGTAAAGAAAAATTAGTGAGTATGAAAATCATAATTGCTAAGTACAGTAATCAAAATTTCAAGCAAAAAAGTAAATTTGCTTAGTAAAATTTCGAATTTGATTAATAAACAGGGCTCAATAGGTAAGTGAAAAAGCAAGATTTGTTGAGTAAAAATAAAAACTGGTGAGTATAACATTCAAAATTGGTAAGCCAAATTTCAAATTTTGTTAGTTATGCCTTCGGCACACCTTTTAGATCGGTAAAATTTGATGAAATCAAAATTCGCGTAACTTGCTTTCTCAAAAAATTTAAATAAGTCTATCCCACTCCTCTCGGTCTCAAAATTGGACTGAACCAAATTTAATTTGGTGTGATGTTCAAAAGAAGAAGAAGAGTGTGAAGAAGTAGGATATATATATTTAAGAAAGAAAGGAATGTGAATTTTGACTTTATAAATTTTTCCTGTTCTAAAAGGTGTGCCCGAGCTATTAAAAATGTAAATTGGCAAATAAATAGCAAATTCGAAGCCATAATGTGTGCGAAACCTGAAAGAAATTTTCTAAATAAATGGGTGAATGACATTCTAATTAGCAAATACTAGAAGTTGAATAAATGGATTCTACTAGTGTAGGGGAAAGTACACTCCCTTTGAACGTTCATGCCTTCGAATTATGAGAATTTTCTTTTATTTTTCCTAAGAAATTTTACTTAATTATCGCATAATTATTACACTGAGAAAAAAAGAGGGTGCGATTAACTTTTTTTCCTCATAACTTTAACACATTTTAGGTGTAAAAATATATCAACATTTTTAATGTTAATTTTACACATTTTTAAGGGTAAAATTAACATGAAAAAAGGTAGCTTTAACCCCCAATACACCTAAAAAGGGTAATATTTACACCGATTTCGGATCAATACTGCAGGGTAAAATTAACATTTCCGAAAGGTTTTTTTAAAACTTTTTTTGGATTTCTTTTAGTGTAATAATCGATAATAAGCTAACTAATATTTAATAGAAATGTGTAAGTCTTTTAGGAAAAGTAAAAGAAAATTCATATTATTCGAAGACATGAACGTTCGAAGGTAGGGTACTTTCCCCTATGTCCCGGCTTAGTAATTTCAAAATTTTCACGTTCAGTCCTAACGGTCCTAACCGTTAATTGCAGATAAGGAGAAATAGAACTTTTGGGTATAGTTCAAAAGCTTCCCACTTTGTGAAAGAGTTTTCAATGGGATTTATCTATTTTTAAATGTTGCACAACATTTAGAGCTAAAACATCTCATTTTCCGTATTTAACATCAAAATTATTGTCACCACGGTTTTGTGCCTTTGTTCAAGAGAAAGCCATCGTCTTCTTCTATTTACTCACCATCGCAGATGAGACAACAGTAGCTGCCTAATGATGAGAAAAATGATGAATGACTAGTTCAGAGTTCATCCTCTCGCCAGAAATGTGAAGAGATTGAGGAAGATTCTGTCGGAAAGGTACTAAATAAATCAATATTATGAAGGTGTGCAACTCCTCACCCAGAAACTCTTCTTTTCAAACTTTCCGCTATTGTTAAGCATCACGCAAAAGTCAGAGAGAAAAGCATTGTAAAGAGACGCTTTTATGTTTAATGTTTTGGGAGAGAGAGAATTAATGTTGGTGAGCATCTTCAGAAAGTGAAATTAATCGGTGTTTTGTGGATATTTTTACACATTACACAATTTTGTGTCAGATGTTAGCAAATAATTGCAAGACAATTTGCATGAATTATCCATTCTTCTCGTTATCACCTTCCACCACAGCGCCCAAAAGGTAGTGCAGGTGATTCCCCTCCCACCCAAATGTCTTTGACACCTCTTCCTTCACTTTTCCTTGGGGCCAGGTGAGAGGAAAAGTGCTAGTATTGGATTTTATGCGCTAATCATGGCAATTGCTTTCTGCCTTCGATTATCACATAGTTGTGGTCAGGGCATCTTGCGCTAAACAAATTTCTTTTTGGAGGTTTGAAACAGAAATAGAGCTTGAGGTGATGATTATGAAAGTTGCGATTATTTGGGATCATGCTTCATAATTGGCTAGATAGAAGATCTATTGGTTGCTTATTTGTTTCACTAAAGCACTTTGAACTCTGACCTTCAAAAAGAAATCCATATAGCAAAGGTCCTAGTACTCATCTGAATATCACAAATTTCAGTTTTTGAAATCTACAAAAAATATATTCAATATTTGGTCTGTATGACCCCAGGAATAAATTATACTTCCAAAGTTCTTAAGGTCGTGTTTCAATCAAGCGACACAATCAGACAACAAACGCCATGTCCGATGTGTTTATAATTACAAACAATGTTGGAAACCTTCACGGAAGTTATGTGATTATGAAAACTATCCAAATATTTTGGTATTTCATAAAATAAAATATGTATGTATCCTCAAGTGTGATATAAAATTTTATCACACTTATACGTACAGATTGGTTACGGAACTGGCAATAAAGATAATTTTTTTCTTCATCAAAATTCAAACAATTACACCTTTGTGCGAAATGATGGTAAATTACATTAAATTTTTATTTATATAAAGATACATTTGCATTTTATTTATATCATGTATCAAATATTTATGAAATGGAAATGACTTTATTTTGAGAAAGTTATAGAATTGATACTTACCTATTAGTACAATTGTAGTATCATTATTCAAAAGGCGCCGTTTAAAAGGAACAAAAATTTTAATTTCCCATTGTTTTAAAGTAAATTAAATAATTTAAAAAGAATTACAAAAATTATTGTCTACATACAAATAAATGAGATATATTTGAATAAGAGCTACCATTAAAGTATAATCTGATGAAATAGATTTATGACCGCTCCGCCGCTTTGCTTTATCGGAATCTCATTATTTTCAATATAATAACCTAGTTTTTTTCCGTGTAGTATATTTATTTTACAAATTTATAATAATTAAATAAATAAATAGGAAATAATTTGCCTTTGTGAGATCAGTTTATTTTAACAAAATAATTACTTATACTTCTCATTATATCACCATAAAATGCAAGTATCTTCCATAAAATATGTTGGTACAAAGCATTATAACCCCTACAAAAAAATAATTAAATTATAAAAGACTAATTTCAGGAATTAAATTTAAATAACAAAGAAATAAGCTAAACATTTTGAAATAAACTATAATAAATAATTTGAATTATTATTACTGATAAAGTATATTAATAATTTTAGATCGTGGCTCTCAACCCCCATGAATGCAGTGATCGTGATATTACTAGTCCTCAGGATGCCTCTAATCGCAACGATTAGTCTCGAAGATCGCATAGATTGCGACTATTAGTTTCCATAATCGCCCTAATCGCGGCTCTTAGCTTCCATTAACATACTGATCATGATTATCAGTCTGCAGGATAATGCTAATCACGAGTAACAGTTTCTATACTGAGGGAAATCCGAAAAAGTTAAAATAACATTCCGGAAATGTTAATTTTACCCTGCATTATTGATTCGATATCTGTGTAAATATTACCCTTTTTAGGTGTATTAGGGGTTAAAGTTACCCTTGTTCATGTTCATTTTACCCTTAAAAATGTGTAAAATTAACATTAAAAAATGTTGCTATATTTTTACTCCTAAAAAAGTGTTGAAGTTACGAGGAAAAAAAGTTAATCGCACCCCCTTTTTTTTCTCAGTGTATGATCGCGTTGATCGCGCGATCAGTGTTCATGATCGCACTGATCGGTCAAATAAGTCAAATGGATATTTTTTTTAATTACGTGAGCTAAATATGATAACTTATCCCATGTTTGATACTTCTCCACCTAGTTTACAGAATCTTCATAAAATCAATTTTTACAAAATGGCTCAAGAAGCACATTTTCTTTCAAAACAGTGGAAAATAGTTTTCAGCAAACTTTTAGAGCAGTAAATTTCCGATAAAAGTATTCTGACTATAAATTTTTTGACCCTTATGGTAGCTAGCGAAATATTAAAGCATCGCTCTGTGAACAATGCTTATAATGCTCGAAATCCAACAACATTTTGATCACTTGGAAAATGCATCAATAATTAAAAATTGCGCCACAATTGAGATAAATCTTAAGTGGCTTAAACATATTTGCTTTATTCAGGGACCCATCAGCCTAATAAAAATGTAGCTGTGTTTCAGTTTTTTCTTGTAAAAATGTTGCAAAAAATATTGTAAAAATGTTGGTCTTGTAGAGAAGACCAGGGCAGAATTAGCCACGTATAGTATTAGATAGTGGTATTGTATATTGTAGTGTACCTGCGAGAGAAATATTGAGGAAACTACCCTTTATTTTAAATATATACTTCCCTTCCTATTCATTGAAATATTTATCAGCTTTAGGGTAGACGGGGGTATTATCGATCAGTTAAGGAAATGATCAACTTTAACAAACAAAAAACCATATATGTTCGTATTTTTGAAGTGAAAACTTGTTATAGCCAATCTTGCAGATGTCCTCTACAAGATCGACCACTCACATTCTTGATATATTTATTTTGAAATGGTTTAAAACACGAAAAACTTTTAGAAGTGCATTTGCATGTAATATCGATCAGCTGATGGTATGATCAAGCAAAAATGGGTTTTATATTTTCCGATAAAATAAAAAAAATAGATAATTCAAATGCTTAGCTTCAATTTCTAAAAGGAACAATCTAAATAATTTAATACACCACAAAATTGTTTGGAATTTTCAACTTCCTGCATAACATTTACACAGAAGTTGATCCTTGGTAATTGGTAGCCCGTGAAAGGACCCAAGCTTTCAGCGATTCCTCGTGTTCTCTTGAAAGGACTGCAGAAGCGCCGATACGGCTTTCTTCCAGACTGGTTACTTTCAACCTTCAGCTGCCTCTCTAATGCCTAGTCCATTCCTGGGATCGTCAAGGGCTTTTGCCATTTCATCATCCCGGTATTGAAGGCGTTTTTTTTTAGTGTTTTTGCTGAAGAAAAAAGTGATCAATATTCCGTACATTAGAATTTGAGATTATCGATCGCAGAAAATCTCTTATTACGCTCAACTAACAGTACTTACCTAAGAAATCTTCACATGTAAGTTTCAATCCTTAATTGGTTTCCAATATCTATACCAATTGTATCGATAAGAAGCGCACAAACTGTTCAATTCACTGACAAAACTGACTGTATTTGCTTAAGACAAATGGCAGCAAAGGGAATTTTTGGAATGGCTACTATTGAAATTTTGTGCACACATTTTTAATAATCACTTTTCTTGTGTAAATATTACCGGAAAAAATTGTTAAATTTGTTATTTGACATCGTGAAACATGTAATAATTAAACAATCATATAATGATTAAAGTTCATGTAGAAAATTTTTTTATCCATAAATTGGAAGAGAAGTCGATATTACAAGCATCGCTTTATCGATATTAGGAGCGTTTTGGTAATACCAGCGTCTATCCTATTCTAACATTTTTATATTCTAATTCTGGCTAATTCTACACCGGTATTCCTTATTATTTCGGCGAGCATTATGAAATATGTATTTTTATATATCTTTTAATGCACAATTTCGAAATATATCAGACTGATAAGTCAATTCTCTTTTGGTAAAACCGTGCCATTAGGTTTCACTGCCTCTATACAAAAACGTATGGAAAAATGAACGTCGAGAGAGCCCTGCTTTATTCGATATTCATAACCAAACTCATAATGTATTAGCTGCCAATAAATTTCTTTCAAAATTATCTGCCGTGCGAATTAAAAAGTACCCCGGTTCTAAAGGAATGGAATTAACGAAAGTCTACTGTACAATAAATTTTCCAAATAGGGGTAAGTGGGGCACCTCTGAATTGGGGCTGTTTTGAAACTGGTTTTTTCTGGTTTGAAAACTAAATTGAATCATAATAAGGTTCAGTTTCATTTCGAAATATCGTAGACTCTTTAAAATTTGGGCATTTAGGACCAAAATGTCACCCAAATTAGAGAAAAATTCGGGTGACAAACTTTAAAATCCAATGATTTTTTGTTTATCTGCATACACATATTGTGCTTACGTACTCATTTATTTTGTAAATTTTATGAAGAGACGAATTAGCGAGAGTCTACTGTAGACTCTAGAGTCTACAGTCTGTAGAGTCTACTGTAGTGTCTACTGTATAGTCAGAAAAATTACTTAATTTTTTAGACTATTTTTGTCCCTATCGCTCGTAGACGTAAAAATGCACTGAATCAGACTCTATTGGATTTTCCAAAGTCAGATATAAGACGTTTCATTGATTTTGTTTATCGGTTAAATTTTTATTGTTGGTTTTCGGTCCGTAAAAAGTGTCTCGTCGTTAAAGGGTTAAAAGGTGCCCCAGTTCCCCTATTTATCAAAGAATATTCTACAAGGCCTATTTGACCCTAGTTAATAGTTTGAGGGCTAAAAAATATAAACTAAGCAAATAGAGAATTTTTGTATACTAACATTTACCGATTAGAGTGGAAGTTAGTTCAATGGATACGAAGTTTAAATGTTCTACAACCATCCGGTGCTTTGTAAATTTGGTATTTTACCTAAAAATTATCATTTTTTAGATTTTTTAGTTTATTTATTGAAGCTGAGGTGTAAATTTGCAATCAGGTAATTTAACATCGTTCTTGTCGGATAGATGAAAGCTCATTTAAAGCTCTAAAATTCACTAGAACATGAGATCTTCCTCAAGGCCATTCGGTGCAATAAAAGTCACACATTTGTCCAGAGAGAAGATGATCCACTTGAAAAGCAAATGCACTTCCAGAAGACAAGATGGTAAAGATTGTGGATTTTGCATTAAGATAGAGAACACCAAAGAGCTGCCGAAGAAGCACCATCGGCAAAAAGATGTTCAACAATGAAGAAGATGAAGTGTACGATTCACTTGTATTCCACCACCTTCGCGATTTTCGTGCTGGAAGAGAGGTGAGGATTTTTGGATGGGGAGAGATGCGTGGAAAGCCACCAAGTTCGCGGGAGATCTTTTTGAGGCCCCCCTGGTTGATGCCCACAACTATATAAAGTGACGAATTTGAGCTGAATGGTATTCAGTTTGTCGAACACGGTGGTAGCAAATAGTTCCTCTTTTTCGTGAAGTTCCCTTCCACAGTTCAGTGTCCACAAGAAGGAACTACCTCAGACGGTTAGTGATTCTTTCAATGCCCAGTATTTAGAGCCCAAAAGTGCTAGGAAAATTCACGATATGTGGTGTCCAATCTGTGTGGATTATTTGAGTGTGCTGCCGTGAAGATGCGATTGGATTGCTCTTTGGCTGTTATGCAATTACCCATCGTCAATCGCATATGGCCCTTCCGGATGACCTTTCAATGAGCTCGCGGTTCCCGCAAAAAGATCCGCGAGACATCGTGTGAAAGTTGCGAATATCAATGCATCTTCCTACTTCAGTGGATAAATATTTTTGAAGATTGATGACGATGGATGGAAAAAAAACTGGTGACATTGTGCAGAAAGAAAGTCTTTCTCGCGATATTGGTGTGCAACAATCGCGTGCGACTGATCACCTGTAATTGATTTTAAAATGGGACTTGAGCACAAAAGCATCCTCAATGGGATTCCAGTGATCTATCACTTTCCCCATTTTTTTCCCGCGCAAATACCTTTTGTCACAGAGTGATCTTGCCAAATGGCAAATTAAAGCTGTTACAACTTTTTCATTTGCAATTTCAAACCCATCTCACACTTCTAATTAAATATTGCTTGGGTATTCTGCATGAAGAATTGCACAAGAGTCTCTTTACAACAATAGTTCCGTTTTGTCTTCCTCAATACTTTCTTCAGACTTCACTTTTCTCCATTTGCTTCTCATTTTTTTCTTTCTTGCAGAAAGTACCAATTTGCTGCACTTTGTCGCAACGAAAACCACGATAGGCGTGAAAATGGTAAGATCATTATTTAAATATGCAACATTTTTATAGTCTCTAGAATGCAGAAGGTCACAGACTTTTCTCATGCATCCAAATAAAAAAAAAGATTGTCCACCTCATCTTTCACCTTCCCACACAAAAAACCTCCAGCACCAAAAGAACGTACCATCGGATTAATTAAAATATCTCATTCATTGCAGCAGTTCGTTGTGGTGCTATGCTGCCTGATGGGCACCGCTTTTGCTGGCGAGTTGGTTAAGCGTGAAGGTAAGTTATTCAGCCAAAAATTCCATCATATCTGGACACAGCATAATATGGATTCACCATCTCCCCCCTAAATTTCAATCTGTCCACATCTGGGAAGATAAATTGACCACAGATAAGGTACAAAACGGTCGTGGCTTGAATACAGAATAATGACCAACGGATGGAGTCGTAAAAGTGTCGCACTAATCTTGATGTCATGGTTGTTCTGGCTCGTTTGCAACTGGTCATTTCGATTTCATGCTCATCACTGAATTTGGAATTCACATTAAGTCATTGCGAGATTTTTTGATGTCTTAAGAACGTCAAGCTTAAGCTTTGAAGATGCCTTTGTACCCCTACTTAACGAAGAATTGAATTCCAATAAATCATCTCTTAGTTGGTTTTGAATTACAAGGCCTTAAACGTATTAAGACATCAGTATCTAGCCCTATCTGGAAGCTTGAACCCGTCTTTAGAACAGAGACTTAGGGGAAAGTGCCCATGCTTGATACCATTGGAAGCTTCGTAATGACTAAATTTTCTATGTTTTACAATATGTGACTCATCGCAACCATATTTTAAAAACAATGGGAAAGTGATCAGTTTTTAAAATATATTGCGGAGTCACGTTTATTGAGAAACATAGGAAAAATTTAGTCATTACGAAGCTTCCAAATGTATCAACCATGTATCAATCAAGTCCTTGAATTTTGAGATCCTAGGTCTTTATCCTTATTTCAAGATATTAAAACGAAACTTCTTTTAAAAAATCTCGCCCAAGATCTCTCCCAATACAGGTTCAGAAAAGACAAACTTTGAAAAGACTATTTTACCGATTAAAGATGCCTTAGAACTCTTAACCTGCTTCAGACTGGAGGTTTAGCCCAATTCCCGAAGGTCTCAAAAATCTTAATAACATGCAATTTTATTGATTTTTCAAAATCTAATAAATCATTAGCCCTTAATATTTAATCCTAAAGAACAATTTCCTAAAACATCATGCTTGATGAGGAATCAGGGGAGTTAAACCAGATAGCTAAGCCTTAGGTCTGGAGACCCTATTAGAACGACAACCTAAAGCCCTATGCTAGTCTCATACCTTGATTCAACGATTGATTACTAAAATATAATTCATTTGAACTGATTTGCAGTTAGAAGGCGATTAGACGCCTAAGCGGTCTTCAGACTGGAAGTTTAGCCCAGTTCCCGAAGGTCTCAAAAATCTAAATAAGAAGCAATTTTATTGATTTTTCAAAATCTAATGGATCTTTTGCCCTTAATATTTAATCCTAAACAACAATTCTTTAAAAAATCATGCTTGATGAGGAATTAGAGAAGTTAAAGCAGATAGCTAAGCCTTAGGGCATTAGACAGACCTCGAGCAGACCTGAGCATTAGCCGAGAGACGGCTTAGCGTAATTATATTCTAAATAATAATTAAACTACATTTCCATAATTTTCTACTAAATCGTCTCTCGGCTTAAGTCGTAAGTGTGGCTAGGGCACTAGGTCTGAAGCCCCTATTAGGACGACAACCTGAAGACCTATGCTAGTCTCATACCCTGATTCAACGATTGATTACTTAAATATCATTCATTTGAACTGTTTTACAGAAAGGTTAGATTAAATTGAAAACCAGAGTAAACTTTAATTAGCAGGTGATTAGACACCTGAGCGGTCTTTAGACTAGAAGTTTAGTCCAGTTCCCGAAGGTTCCAAAATCCTAAATAGCAATTAATTTTATTGGTTTTTCAAAACGTAGTTGATGATTTGCCCTTAATAATCTAATCTTAAGCCCAAGTTTTCCAAAAGTTCTTTACTGATAAGGAACTAAAGAAGATAAGCCATTTGTCTAAGGTTTAGGTCTGAAGCTCGTACTTGGCTCTCGGTCCTCGATGACTTGAAAACCTTGACCTGAAGTATCGTAGATAGGGGTGACTTTGAACCCCTGGTTTTCGTATGCTCTTATTTAATTCTAGCACTTAAGGATGGTCTTTACTTATCGAACCTAATAGGTCTGATCGATGAAGACCATCCTTAAGTGCTAGAATTAAAGAAAAGCTTGCGAAATGCAGGGGTGTAGAGTCGTCCCCGGAGCGCAAAGTCACCCGCATCTGCAATACTAGAATATCGAATTCAAGCCCTATATTTAAGCCTTAAACCCCTTAAACCCTTAAGGCTTAAATAGACTCAGACTGATCCTCAAGAATATTTAGCGTACAAAATCTGGAAGAAAAGGATCCGATAAAGAAATTTTATGCAAGGGGTTCTAATTGAGGATGCTAAGCCCACAGTGTATGAGAGTTTGGGATAGATCTTTACTGCTGAATTTTACAAGCTAAATATTCTCGAGGATCAGCCTGAGTTTATTTAGGCCTTTACTTGATAAAAATCGAAAAGAAGAACTTGAATTATTTCATGAATGGTACATTCCTTTGAAGATACTTGTGGTTCTCAACTGTAAATTCTTACCAGAAGCCTGAAGACTTTTCAAAATTCTACTAAGCCTTAAGCCCAAGCCTTGTTAACAGCTGTTCTATGGATAATTGTATAAGTACTGACGTGAGAAATGGTATTGGAAATATGAAGATGAAAACTTCCTCCGGTTGCGTCAGGGTTGTCTATCATTTCAGGACAAGAAAAACACGTAGATCTTTGCCATCTTGTCCTGTAAGAATATACAATCCTGAAGCAACCGGAAGAAGTTTTCATCTTTCTATTTCCAATAGTTTTGTGGATAACTCCGTCATTGAAGACGCTTGAAAACCTCAACCTTAAGTCATCCTAGAACATAGAATTCAAGCCCTAAATTCAAGCCCTAAATTCAAGCTTTAGATCCTTACTTTGCAATAATTCGAAAAGGAAACCTAGAATTATATAATGGACGGTGAATGAAGACGCAATTGTTCTCATCCATAAGATATCCGTAAGAAGTCTGACCCACTGAGGAAGACCCATACCAAGGGTCGAAAGCTTTGGATAAAAATTTAGAGTTCTTAATTGAGGAAAAGAAGCTGCCTCTGATGAACACCGGAAGATCTGAATCCAATATAATCCGTCAGATACCCTACCTGTAGAAGCCAGAATACTTCTCAGAATCCTTTCCTTAATCTTTAAGTGGAAAGGATTTATGCCCTTGCTTTATGAATATAATAATAATAATAATGCTGGCGCAACATTCCATAAAGGAACAAGGCCTTCCCGTAAGAGGATTTCTAGACATATGCATTATTATTTTTTCTTGTACGGGATGAGGTTGTCAGTCCCATGCCCATTTAATCAAGTGCAGTGAAGCTCACTGGATGCAATCCAAACACCTTTAACGCCAGAAAAATTCCTGGTGACCTAAAGGAGATTCGAACCCGGGACACTTGCATCGTAAAGCGAGTGCTCTACCATTGAGTGCCCTTTTGACGAAAAAGAAACTGTTAAAATAGAACAAAATAATATTGACCTTTTCAGGATGAGTGAGACACCGGTGTCCTAAAAAAGAATAAGAAAGCTATCATTCAGGACTAATTCAGGAATCCCCTGTCTCCAGAACGCAACGCTCTAGTTGCTGTTTAAGACTGAATACCCAATTTACTTTTCAGCACCACTCCCATCAAGTTACTTGCCGCCTTCCTCAGGCCACAATGGAGGACACTCAGGAGGAGGATATCCCGGTGGACATGGTGGACATTCCGGTGGACATGGTGGACATTCTGGTGGACATGGTGGGCATTCTGGTGGGTTCGGAGGTGGATTCGGAGGTGGTTTCGGAGGTGGTGCTCCATCTGGTTCATACGGACCCCCAGCTCCCCCATCCAGCTCATACGGGCCTCCATCCAACTCCTATGGTCCCCCACCATCTCGTCCTTCCCCAAGCTATGGACCCCCTCCCTCAAGGCCTTCCCCAAGCTACGGACCCCCACCATCCAGGCCATCCTCTAGCTATGGTCCCCCACCATCTCGCCCATCCCCAAGCTACGGACCTCCTCCCTCTTCAAGCTACGGACCCCCACCATCTCGCCCATCCCCAAGCTACGGACCTCCACCATCCAAGCCATCTTCTAGCTATGGACCCCCACCATCCAGGCCCTCATCCAGCTATGGACCTCCACCATCTAGGCCATCCAGCAGCTACGGACCCCCTGCCACTTCTTACGGTGTCCCAGCTGCTCCCTCTTCCTCTTACGGTGCTCCTAGCTTCGGTGGTTCTTCCCATGGATCTTCTGGAGGTTTCGGCGGATCATCTCATGGTGGTAGCTTCGGTGGCAGCTTCGGCGGCTCATCCCATGGCAGTTTCGGTGGTGCACCCTCTTCCTCATACGGAGCCCCAGCTCCTCCTTCTTCATCCTACGGACCACCATCCTCTAGCTATGGCGCTCCTGCTCCCCCATCTTCGACTTACGGAGCTCCCAGCTTTGGTGGATCACACGGAGGATCCCACGGTGGATCTCACGGTGGTAGCTCCCACGGAAGCTCTCACTCCTTCGGTGGAAGCAGCAGCTTCAGTGCTCCATCCTCATCCTACGGAGCTCCAGCCGCGCCATCTCCTAGCTACGGCGCCCCATCCCCGCCATCATCCAGCTACGGACCCCCATCCCCGCCATCCTCTAGCTACGGACCTCCCTCTGGAGGATACAGCGGCGGTGGTGGTGGATTCTCATCCCATGGTTCCAGCGGTGGTTTCGGAGGTGGTTTCGGCGGTGGATTCTCCTCAGGAGGAGGACATAGTTCTGTTCCCGAAACCATTCCCCAGAGCTACGCGTCCAACGGTGGCTACAGCTACTAAAGCATCTCGTGAGTTTGTCCTGGTCCTCATCCTCATGCTGACTCTTGAGGGCCGGGTACGTCCAAAGCCGACCAAAACCATTGCAATTTGAAATGTGCCTGAAAAAAAACCTTCATTCCCATATCTTTTTGTTTCTAGTGTAAATTATTTAATTTTTCTTGTTTTCTCGTGTGTTATTATTAATTGTATAGCCAAGTAAGTGCCTATCCATCCAAACAAACTCACTATCTCATTGCTCTTCCCGCGATGCACAAGATATTTCACATTGCAACGAATAAGACCATCGGCTGAGACACAGATCCATAATTCCGTCAACTCGAAATACTCAACCTCATGTGTTTTTTTTGTACTTGGAAGGTCTTTTGTAATAAATTCTCAAGATGTTTCTCCAGAAATAAAAGAAATAAATGTGTTTTATTTTTTTCAAACAATAATTATGTCCTGTGGTTTTTTTTTCTCTTTATTTCTCAAATATTACTTTTTTTTGTATATGACTATGTTTTCTGTTTTTTTATTTGTCAACAACAATAACTATTTTTGCTTCATTTCTTCAACACTCCGCACTTTTCAATTCTTTTGGTTCCATTGCCATCAATTACTTCATTCCTAAATGATTGATCTGGGGGAGATATCAATTTTTTTTTATAATGTTTTATGTATAAATTTATACATTTATTACATTTAGACTTTCAATATTAAGTTTTCATTTGTTCAATTTAATTGCCTATATAGATCATCTAAATATTCTTTCATTCCTCCTTCTTCAATTTATTATTAATTTAGAGAGCAACATTGCTCGTGATATGTATGTGATCTTTGTGTATTTCGGGAGATTATGGGATTTCATGTTGGGTGAAAAGACTGAACATCTCTCAATTAAGCGATCATGTTTGACTTTTCATCAGCAGGTGATAACTTCTGACGATCTTCACTTTTTCGAGAGAGAGACTTTCATGATCTTAAATACAAAATTCCATGCAATCGTATGCGATCTTCAAGTGATCTTCATGCGATCTTCAGGCGATCTTCATGCGATCTTCACAATGAACCGAGTGTTTTTCTAACTTGTCGAGGTGACAGTGCTTTAAAAAAAAAACTTCCAAAAACTTTCCCCAATTCTCTGACTCGATCTTTGATCAATTAATGTTTAACAAGTTGTATGGAAATCAGCGGGTAATTTATATCCAAACAAAAACTGTCCCTCACAGAGGTCTTCATTCGATGCACGAAGGAAGGTAAATAATTGACAAGCAATTAGAGAAATTTTAAAGTTTTTTTTTTCTAACATAACTATTGAATGTTGTAACTTTTTTGGAATATCTTTTACTGCAAAGGTGGTATTGACATTTTAGCAAAAGATAGAGGTAGCTAACTAATTGAATACTGTAAAAAATAAATATAGGCCACGCCCTTTTCATGAGGTATTACAAATAATAGTCGAGGTATGTTCATTTTTATTGCTATCCGGGAGATTAATACCAATTATCAGAAGCAAGGCATTTATGGGCAGGGCCTGCAGTTTTACTTAAGTCGAAAATTGACCACGCCCTTAAATTTCGACAAGGAACATCAATATTATAACTATTATTGGACATTTCCTTAAACATTTTCATTCTTATATCACTTTTAATAATTGTACAGAGAAGGCTGCGGACGAAAAAATAATTTTGGGAACGGTTAATGTATTAAAGTGGGCGTGGCCTAAAATAAAATAACTTATCTGTGAATCAAGCATTATTTTCTACTTGTAGAATATTTTTAAAAATTTATCTTCTTGTGCAAAAATAAGAAAAAAACAGATATAGTAAAGTGGGGTAACTGGATCGTTTTCTAAAGAGTTCTACTTAGGGGATTGTTGGCATGGTTCGCACAGAGTGAACCTTCAAACAACGCAAATTTTCACCTTATTTATAAAGAGCTATTTCGTTATTTCTTAGCCATAACATAGATCATTATTAAGCTCATGAAACGAGATGAGAAATGGAAGGTCAGTTCTTTGCAAACAAAGAGAAAATTCGCATCGTTTGAAGGTTCACTCTGTGCAAACCATGCCTACATTGCCCTAAACACTTGTTTTTGGACTGATGAAATTCTTTTTTACTTCTTCTAAATCCATAGAATTATTCACTGTTTCATTCAGAAACATCATATAAAAAAATTATCAAAAATATTAAAGAAAATTTATAAAAGAATGATAATACTGAAATAAGTCAACATGCACTATCTGGGTCGCCTTTTCGCTAATTAACTTTAGTTAAACCTTTGGATTTAAAATACATAAGGAAAAAGCTATAAATGTTTTCAATCAATGTCATTAGCGAAAATATCACTGCTAGAAAATTTTTAGTGAAGAACCCAGCTGGCACAAGATTGAAATGCGTCGATTACACTCACGTATTTAATAGATAAAAATATTATTTTTGCTCTTTCTCAATGTTGAATAGTTATATTATGTTACTGTAGTGACTATATTACGGAAATAAAAATAAAAATATGGTTTTATGTGGATTAGTCATAAACGATCCAGATAGCGAAACGCCCGGATTAGCACACTTGACTATAGAATTTCAAAATTCAAAAATTCAAAATTGAATTTCAAGAGTTTGAAAGAGCTTGGAGTATCCAAAATTTATAGCTATTGGAAGGGGTGAGTTATTACGATTGTTGTAAGATACGACCTACAGTGGCGACAAGATAAATAGCACAGTTTCGGACACTGTATTGTATATGCCTTATTTTTCGAAAAATTATGCTTTTAAATGATGAAACTAATAATAATAAATGAACTTGTATATATTTGCATTTTGAATTTGTGGATTAGCACACTTGACTGTACAATCTGGGAAAATATTCAGAATGAAAACGGTTTAGATAAAAAGAACACGTATTTTGGCCTAGATCCTTCTCTTTCTTTATTACTCAAGCAACGTTTTCTGTCTTTTTAAGTGTTATACATTGTAGACCTGAGGAAGGAGCCAAAAAGCTCCGAAACGTTGTTTGAGTAACAAAGGGGGGGAAGGATCTAGGTTAAAATCCGTGTTCTTTTTATCTAAATTCATCTACTGACCAAGAATCAAATACTGAATACCGTTGATAACCTTTTTTTCTTTCTTAGTCTTTATTTATTCATTATTCTTTTTTTTAATTTTTAATTGACCTGATAGAAATTTGTAGAAAACTTGCTCAATTTTTCATAAATTGAATTGCTTTGATTGATACTCAATGATGAAGTACTCAATGAAATTATTTTATAAATCAGAAGATTTAAATTGGGCGTGGCCAGTTTTTGACAAGGAGTTCTTTCGCTGCATTTTCGTAAAAATAAATATAAAAAAATGATCCTCTTAAACGATTAAAATTCATTATTTTAAATATTTTAAATTCGAATAATTGTAGCTAATGAAGGGGGCGTGGCCAAATATCTTATGATTGGGACAATGCACATAGATAGGCGTGGCTTGAGAATCGAAGACTGATTCTTTCGTCAAGATTTGCACAAAATTTATCTTCCTTTTTGTAAGTCCTGATAGGGCTCACCTAAATACAATTTAAGACTTATAGAGGGAAATTGTAGGTGCTAGGGGAATGTTGGCATGGTTCGCACAGAGTGAACCTTCAAACAATGCAAATTTTCTCTTTATTTGCAAAGAGCTAATTTGTCATTTCTTATCCATAAGATGTATGTCAGCTCTTTGCAAACAAAGAGAAAATTCGCATCGTTTGAAGGCTCACTCTGTGCGAACCATGCCTATATTCCCCTATCCATTTTTCACTTTTTGAGAGTGAACCGTCCACGGTGACTGATGCTCACTCACTGAAGACTGAGGACTGTTACCTAACAGTAAGAACCACAAAGCAATATTTCAGCACTCATAGGGATGATAGGGGTTGGAAGTGTCCAATGATTAAAGGATTAGGATTGGTGGGTTACAGCCGTCGACTGAGTTGACATGTGTCGAATAGGTCGTACGCTCCACAACTTGTAGGATATCTCTAAGTAAAGTACTTAAAACATTATCCACTGAACTTGAAGATTTAAAGAAGGCGTGCCCAATTTTTGACGGTAAGAGTAGCCGCCGTATGCACCGCATTGAAATGACCGTGGTCTAAATTCGTCTTACTCAAAAGGATTTATCCTTCCCTGTTTTGTAAAAATATAATAATAATAATAATAATGCTAGCACCGCATTCCATGATGGAACAAGGCCTTCCCGAAAGGGGATTTCTAGACATATGCATTATTATTTTTTCTTATACGGGATGAGGTTGTCAATCCCATGCCCGTGGAATCAAGTGCAGTGAAGCTCACTGGATGCAATCCGAATACCTTTAACGCCAGAAAAATTCCTGGTGACCTAAAGGAGATTCGAACCCGGGACACTTGCATCGTAGAGCGAGTGCTCTACCACTTGACCCATTGAGTGCCCTCAAATAAATTTTGTATTTTTGAAAAAATACACAATTTAATTCTGTTTTTCTTTTCTATCACCAAGAGTTACCGAATTTCATGGAGGCTTAACTTGTTTTCAATTTTTTTTCACATTTTTTTATTTTAAATAACTTTTTCTTTATGAAAATCTGAAGAACTTATGTAAGAGTTGGATCATGTTGATGGTTTAAAATTCACACCATAATCTTTTCCCTTTAGCAGGTATGATGCCATACATGAGATGATAAATTAAATAAATTGCTTATGTTGAAAATCGCAACTTGACCTTACTGATCAAAGCGAAAAAAGCAAGAAGAGGAATATGTTTGGAAATTTTTATCTCACTGTCATCCATCGAGACTCACCCATAAAATATTGTCCGTCCGGTAAATCATTTATTAATGATTTTGCTGGTATTTTTGTATTTTTTCCAATATATTAACTTTTCTTGTTGAAGAAAAAACAACAACAACAGCCGAAAAAAAAAACAAGCTCCGGGCGAAGTAAGAATAAGTACCATCAGATTTCAGTCCATCTTCCGTATCATGTGGAATTTTCTTGAATTTTTCCCACAGCCGAAGATGGCAAGAGCAACGTGAGAAAAGATTGCGTAACACTAATGATGATTTTTAACGGCAAAGAAAGTGATTCACGGTCAACTTTCTTCCGCAAATCGACTGACACAGTGTCGGTGTCATTTCTGCTTTTCTACCTTCCGGACAATGACATGAGAAATCATATGCAAATGATTATTTAAATAATCTCAAAACTAGTAATTATGAGTGGTGATTTTCGGTGAAAATTGCAGTTTTTATGGCTGTCCTACAAGAAATTCCACAGATTATTTTTTAAATATGAGAATGATCATGTTTTTGATCAAGTACTGCGCCCACTCTCACTTTTTGTTTCATGCTATTAAGACCTGAAGGTTCAACCGGTACTTTTGGCGCCTCGAACTCGCGATGCTTCTCGAGAGGCGGGGTATTGCAATTGACTGGGAGTGGTACTTTTAGTACGATTGATACTTTTAACACTAAACCTACCTATCGTTTTTGGTGTTTTCTTTACAAATTTTTCTTGGTAAAGAGGAAAAAATTAAAATTCAAATACTGAACAATATATAACATATATATACTTTAAGAAATTCACAAAGTTTGATAGTGACATTATACCGTTTAAATATGTGTTACTTTAAAAAAAAGTTTTTAAACCGGGTAATTTAATCTGTCTTGGTCGGTTTAGAATTAATTTGGCTAGAAAATTAAATGCTATATAAATTGATTTAATAAGATCAGCTATGAATTTTACTAATGTAGACAATAGGTTCTCTTCATTACGTACTTCATGCTAAATAATTTAAATTATTTTCTGATATTTTAAATATAACGACAGTATGAGCAAAAAGGGTTGGCAAAGCGTCTCAGACTTTGCGTATTGCTCGAACCCGTGACTTAAATGCTGTACCTCAAAAGTAATTTTATGTTATTCACCGTTTACCGGATCTCAACCGATTTGAACCGATTTATAAATCACTCAAAAAATTCCCCAAAATAGTTTAAGGAGTAATAAAACCTACTATCGCACAAACATTTTTTTATCGATGCATAACCGGTTTATTACTTGGTCACGAACGATTTGAACCGAGTTATAAATCACTCAAAACATTGCCCAAAATAACTTAGGAGTAATTCAATTGAATTTCGGATAAAACTTAGTTATCGGTTGTGAACCGCTTTATTATCGGCCCGCAACCGATTGAGGAGTCGTTTGCGGATCTAGTACTTTGTAAGATCGGAAGCTCTTTGACGTAAAGATATCTTGTTTAATTCTCTTAGTTATTAGTATTATTATTTGTATCGAGACAATGTTCTCGTGTTGGAACAGTCTTACTGATCGTTGATTGCTCAGGAGCGGTCGTCCCCCTATTGAACGCTTCTTCCGTACTCCCGGAATTTTTTGGGCAAAATCGGTGCAATTAATAAATTACAAATGTAATAATAATAACGTTTTGTCACATTTGATAATGTCTGTTCCTGACTGTAAGTTGTTTGTATGGGACCTGAACTCACAACTGTGAGTCAAGCTAGGGATCTATCCGCTCAAGACCCGATGGTCTTGTCCGTCTTCAGAGGGATGCTTCTTTAGGAGTAAGCCCTACTAAGTGTCTAGCACCTGAAAAAGATGCCTTCCGGAGAAAGCCCCAGGAACATCTTCTGAGGATTACTGTAACCAAGAAGACAGCACCAAATAAAAGAGTTTATTCTACTCTCACAGGTGTAAGTTCGAATCCGGACAAGTGTTAAAAACTCGTTGACTGAAAAGGGACCCTTTCCAACCCTTCCCCACGTTGTGGAATTAAATAAAATTTGCCCATAAAATCCGGGAGCACAGAACTTAAAATTTTTTCCTCATTTTTTTCATTTTCAACCGCTTTTCCCTATAGGCGTCCCCCCGAGCCCATGACATCCAGTTTAGTAGCCCACACCTGTTGATTTTCCGCTAGTTCAGAAAGATATTCAGGTTCGATTCCAAGGCGCTCCAAGGCAAGATCCTGAATTTAATTCAGCCATCTTGTTCTAGGTCTGGCCCGAAGTCGAGGCCTCCTCACAATGGCTTGCATAGCTTTTCTGGGGAACTGTTTTCTATTCATGCGTTGAACATGCCCATACCATCGAAGTTGTGATCTCAACCCGAAGAGAGACGTTCCTCATCTGATCCTCACTTGCGATTCCGTGCCGGAGGTACCTCATCTCGGCAGCTTGTATTCGCGATCTTATACTTTCGGTTATTACCCAAATCTCATGACCATAGGTGAGAATAGGAATGAACACAGCTTTGAAAACCGATAATTTAGCCGAACGACTGAGCTCTGCCTTCCTCACCAACTTTCTGCCAAGCTCCCTTATTACTGCTTGACTAATGCACGATGAGAGTTCTGCGTCCGTCCTACTATATCTCTTGAATACCCCGAGATACTTGAACTTCTCTACCTGTTTCATTGGGTTTCACTTACAAGATACACATGTAGAGTGCGCAAAATCCCAAAAATTTTGAAAAATTGAGTTACTTATTTTCGGGATCAGGAATGCTCCAATATGTATACCCTGTGAAAATCAGACCGTTTTTAGAAAGTCGATGAACTAGACTGACTTCAAAAATAGGAGTTTTTCATTGGGAACCTTTTTGGACCAAGTACTGCTTTATGATGTAGATGACCTGAGTTTCAGATTCAGATTGCTTACATTACTTAATGGTTTTATCTGAAGGGGAAATTCATTCTCATTTTTTACTGACAAGGGTCTATGGTCTCTCGAGTTTCGCAATCCAAAAAGTGCGTTTCTAGGGTTTCTCCGATTTCACTATCCAATTTTGGGTTTTTAGGGTATCGAAATGCAAATTTATTGGGTTTCTTGAATTTTGCGACATAGTGGGTTTCTTAGGTTGCGTGACGCAATTCTAGGGTTTCTCGGTTTTCGCGATCAAATTTTTGGGTGTCTCGGAGTTTCCGATGTAATTCTTGGATTTCCCGTGTTTAGCAATGCAATTTTTGGATTTCTCATGTTTCCTGATACAATTCTTGGGTATTCCCGAGTTTCGCGATGCAATTTTTGGATATCAAGGGTATCGTGATGTAATTCTTGGGTTTCTTAGAGTCCGCGATGCAAAAAGTGCGTTTCTAGGTTTTATCGGGTCACGCGATCCAATTTTTGCATTAGTTTAAGGTTTCGCAATGCAATTTTTTGGGTCTCTCGGATTCGCAACGCAATTCTTATGTTTCTCGGATTTCACGATGCAATTCTTGAGTTTCTCGAGCTTTGCGATGCAATTTTTTCGGTTTTTCAGGGTCCGCTATGCAATTCTGGGGTCCTCCGGGTTTTGAAACGCAATTTTTGGTTTTTTTTTGGATTCACGATGCAATACTTGGGTCTCTAGGAATTCTCAACGCTGCAATTCTTGAGTTTCTCGGGTTTCGCGATACAATTTTTGGGTTTCTCAGAATTCGCAACGCTGCAATTCTAGAGTTTCTTAAGTTTCACGATAAAATTTTTAGGTCCGCTATGCAATTCTTGGGTCCCCCAGGTTTCGCAACGCAATTTTTGGGCTTCTTTGGTTTCGCAATGCAATTTTTGGGTCTCTCGGAATTCGCAACGCTGCAATTCTTGAGTTTATCTAGATTCGCAATGCAATTCTTGTGTCCCCCGGGTTTCTCTACGCAATTCTTGGGCTTCTCGGGTTTCACGATGCAATTTTTGGGTTTTTCAGGGTCCGCGACGCAATTTTTAAGTTTCTAGGGTTTCGCAACGCAATTCCTGGATTTCTTCATATTCGCGACGCAATTGTTTTTGGAATTCGTGATACGATTTTCAGGTTTCTCGGGTTCAGTGATGCAGTTATTGGGTCTATTTGGTTTCGCGATGCAATCCTCGGGTCTCTTAGGTTTCGCAACGCAATTCTTAGGTTTCTCGGGTTTCGCAAATCGTTTCTCGGACAATTGACAAGGATTTCTCAATATGAGTTACCCCTTGTTTTATCGTGTATTTGCGAGCACTTCGTCAGGTACTTTTCCCTCGCTCTTACCATACCTCTCTTAACAATTGCCTAATGAGCTCATCACGAGATCTTCGATAAGCTCACGAAGTCTGAAAAAGCAAAAGAAAAACAATAACTCTGGAAATGTTACACTTTCATTCTATTTTTACCGCAAATCTTCACTGTGTCACTCTTTCTTCATTGTCCAATAGCACTTTATCCATTTAACATCCAACTCTCGCTGGTATTGCATAATTGATTGAAAAACATAATTTTTGTGTGGGAAATTGATTGATTTTCTCTCAGGTTTGTGCCTCATCGGTGGTTGACACAAATAGTTTTTGTGTTTCAGAGTTGAGGTGTGAATTATTGAGAGATGTCCCGCAATGAATTTTCACCCAGTTTGATGGGATCAAGAAGGAAGGGAAGAAGGATTAGAATTATTCACATTTTAGGGATTTCAAAAAATGGTTATAACACTCAGATTTATTTACACCGAGATGGATTTATCTTTGTTCTTTTTTTTCTGTGTTGTCTTTTAGACTTGAAACTTTACATGAATTTAGCAGGTAAATTTAAATCTCCAGCTAAATGCAAGGAAATGCTTTTAGCTTCACCTGTCTTGTGTTTCACTTTAGTTTGTTAGTACACTTTGTATATAAGTAAAATAGTCTTAAAGGCTATAAACACTAAATATTATTACGTGATATGTATTTGGTTTCTTCAGTATTTTTATTCAACCCTCTTTCAATTTCGTGTTAAACTTGCTCTGGAAGGACACCATATTGATATGTTTATTTATACTTCTTCATCCTCAAATTACAATTTAATTTTAATTATTTAATATCTTCTCAGTTCTATTTAAGCGTTATACATTTACTTTATTAATAAAGTTACTTCTTGTTTATGTCTCACTATTTTTATTTTTTTTTCCTAAAAGTGTGATGCCTTTTCTTCTTACGAAACAGTCGATGTTTATTTTTTATCTTCTGAGACTTCTTACGTTTTTTTTTTATTCTTTGGTAGATTAGCTGTATCATGTCAATATACATCTTTTCTTTTATCTTTGCACTTCCTTCAAGCGATACATCATCTCATATTTCTCGCAAAAACTCATTAGTTATTAAATAAATCTCTTTTCAAAAACTATTCTCTTCCCTCCCAAGCTTATCTCTCTGCATTTTTCTCATAGCACCCAATCCGGAAAAAAAACTCAATCACTATAAACTCTTATTTTTATGCAATTTACTTGGTAACAATGATAATCACTTCTCTTTCTTTTTTTTCTGAAAATATATTTTGCTCTTCTTTTCTGTTCCACAGAATAATTTATAGCACAGCTAATTCTAAGAAAATTTTCTTTAGGCGTTTAAAGAGTAATTGAACTAATTACTTTGTGCTTCTTCCCATTTTTTTTTGTTAATTTGTAACCATAACAAGAAACATTCAACAAATGCAAAAGTATCCCATGGTCAAATAGGTTACCTACTTCAGAAACATTAGGAATTTTTCTTTTTATTTCAAAATAATTTTTTTTTGTCTTTAAATTTCTTGCAACGGTCGCTAAAATGTTTTCTTTTAATACTTTTTTTCACTTTCAATAACTCTTTTTTTAGGTATAATATTGATATGTCTAAATAGAATCTAAATATAGATAATTAATTTTTCATTTTAATACTCTCCATCGAGTCCTCTGCATTGCCCATCAACTAACAACTACAGCATCTTTGTCTGCATTGCATTCAATAAATATTCATCTTATTGTATAACGTTCAATTAGACTTTACAGTGATATGTATTTGGTTTCATCAATTTGGTTATATTTATGCTGAGATTATGCTCAAGTGTTTGTCTTTCGGAACCCCCTTACCGGCCACTTACTTTGGATATTAGAAGGCAGTATTGGCTTGTCCTGTTCCTGGCACAGGGACATCCTGACCAGTTTGACCACCTCCACCGGCTGCGCGGATTCGTTGCACTTCTGCAATGGGCAGATCATCGTCTGGCTCCATTGCTGGATTAACTCGCCCATTCATCTCATCCTTGCCCACCATTGTGGCTGCCCCGTACATCCTACCCATGGCACTGGCCATCACCGACAGCTGCAAGAAAAGATAAAGGAGATTCTTATCAAACTTACTCAATAAATTCCAATAACTTTCTTATGTTCTTAAGTTACTTTCATTTGGTATTTATTCAAACACTGAGAGAAATCCGAAAAAGTTAAAATAACATTCCGGAAATGTTAATTTTACCCTGCAACCTGCAGTATTGCTGCGAAATCGGTGTAAATATTACCCTTTTTAGGTTTATTGGGGGTTAAAATTACCCTTTTTCATGTTAATTTTACCCTTAAAAAGGTGTAAAATTAACATTAAAAAATGTTGATATATTTTTACACCTAAAAAGTGTTAAAGTTATGAGGAAAAAAAGTTAATCGCACTTTTTCTCAGTGAAGTATTCATAATAGGCACTTTAAGTGCATCCGCGACGAATACTGAGTCAAATTATAAATTTGACCACTGAGGAAAGCGCCCTGAAGTGCCGAAAGCTGTGGTAAAAAATCTTGTGACTGCCTATCCCGAAAGAATTACATTTCTTCCCGTAAGCGGAAGGAGAAGGAGTTTATCTCCTCATTTTACTTGAGTTAGTACCATCGTCAGTATTCTACCAAAATATAAACAGGTAGGGTCGAAAGACCGCCTCTTCGTCAGGGAACCCCTATTGACATTTTTGTCAAAATGCTGAAATTTATGATGAAAGAGATGTTCAAATTTCATATCTTAAATCGGTACTGAAAGTTTCAATATGTATGGCATGTAGCAGGAAATAGACGGAGACACTGAACTTTTGGGTGTCCTCTTCATCAGGTATCGAATATGGTAGGGAAAATCACGTACACGTGGGAGTTGTTACGTCACTTGGACTTTGATCACAACTTGATCCGTGATGTTCACCATTCGACTGACTGACACAGAAACTGTGTCATCCATCCTCGAAGCGTCGTAGAGAATAAAATTGTGAAACTCAAGAAAGGTTCAGTGTCTCCGTCTATTTCCTGCTACATGCTGTCGAACCGAAATTCTTCTGCAGTATGGCATGATAAGTTCTTAAAGTGTCAATAAGTGTTCCTTTTACCCTATGCTAATAACGGTTCTCGATTGCTACCGATCAGCTGATAACTGAGATTGATCGACGTCGATCAAACTGATCATTGACATTGATCATCGTCGAATTGCGGCTCAAGGACACTGATTTGAGTCGAACATTCAATCATGGAAACTAATCGGCATTGATCAACCGATCATGGAAACTAATACCCGTCGATCACTTGATTATTGAGATTGATCGGCGTCTATTATCCGTTCATGAAAACTAAGCGACATCGATCAGAAGATTATGAAGACTAACCGAAGTTAATCTACCGATCTTTGAGATTAATCGGCGTTAATCAGCTAATCATTGACACTGATCGATATCGATCAGCCGATAACGGGGGCTAATCGACTCCTATCGGCTTATTATTGAGATTGATCGGCGTTGATCAGCTAATCATTGACACTGCTTGACATCGATCAGCCGATAACGGAGACCAATCGACGTCTATCAGCTCATTGAGATTGGTCATTGAGATTTATCAACGTTGATCATCCGATCCTAAAAACTAATCGGCATCGCTCATGAAGACTTATCGACGTATTATTTATACATTGATCGGCGTCGTCTGGCAGAAAATGTAAACTAATCAGGATTGATCATCCGATAATGGAAAATAATCAACGTCGAACAGTTTATTATAGATATTGACCGGCTTTGATCTTCCGATCATGGGAACTAATCGCCGTTAATCAACTGATTATTGGGGTGGGACGACTGTCAACCTGCACGTTTGGTCCACTCTGCATGCGCTCATAATTCAGATGTTATAGCGTAACCGATAGTCAGTCTTTATAGGTGCTGCTACAAAGAGATTTGACAGCAGAAAGAATACAAAAGGCAAGAAATTTTTCAAGGATGCACCGTAAGCAAGCAAACTGATTATTAAGATTGATCGGGGTTTATAAGCAGATTATTCACATTGATTGCTGTCGATTGGTTGATCATGGAAACTAATCGGGATCGATCTGCCGATAATGGAGACTAATCGAAGTCGATCAGCTGATTATTGAAGTCAGTCGGCGTCGATCATCCGATCATAGAAACAAATCGGCATCGATTGGTAGATCATGGAAAATAATCAGCATTGATCAGCCGATCATGGAGATTAATTGACGTCAATCTGATGATTATTGATCTGCGTTGGTCACTTGATTACTGACATTGACCGGATTCGATTGGCCGATCACGGAAACTAAACGGGATTGATCAGCTAATAATGTAGACTAATCGATGTTGATCAACTGATTATTGACATTGATCAGCGTTGATTAGCTGATCAAGGACATTGATCGGCCTAGATCAGCCGATCATGCAGACTAAACGGGCCGATCAGCCCATAATCGATACTAATTTGTGACGATTCTCTTGTGATAGACACTGATTTCCACCGATCAGCTGATCTGTCACTCATAGTATACTCTTGCTGTCCATACATATTCAACCTCTATATTAGACTCTTCAATAACTAAGTGAATAAAGAACAGGCCTTGTTAAGGTATAGCCCTGGGTTCGATTCTCATAGCAAAGATAGATAGAATTTTCGTGAAGTCGTAAGTCTTTACGTTTTTATATCTAAGAATAAACAGTTTTCGGTTAATAAATGATAAGTTGAGAGAGACTTTAAATATATCAGAAATTCTCTTAAAACTAACACAATAAACAAGATATAGTGGTGTGGTTTATTCGTGGAAAATATTCCTAGAGTCCTCCTTAATCATCCTTTGATATCAATCATCATCAATGATGTATCGTTATTGAGAAAAAAAACAAGTTTCATAAAATATTTCTGTGAATTTTTCAAAGATCCTTATCATAAGATATATCAAGAAGCTTGGTATGGTGGACCATAATTTTCTTCATGAGCAAAGTTTAGGAAACATTAAGAACCAAGAAAGTATTCATCATTTTCTATCCCATTTTTGTCTGTTGCACAGTGTAATAATAATAAATTTATTCAACTTTCCAGAATCCCTATTCCCTACGTCTCGCGTAAAATTAAAGTTAAAATGTCAATTAAATAATTTTGAGAACTTTTAGAAGTTTAGAAGAGGCGCTTCGCGGATCTGGAGCAATTAATAGGGAGAATAGGGACTATCACACTGAGGTAATGTCGCGTTAAGCCTGATAATCTCATCGGTCGCAGGAATATCGCCCTGGGTAACCCTAAGTTCCTTCCCTCAAATTTCAAGGCAGCCCTTTACAATTGTTTTACAAATTCGGGGGAGAGAAAGAACTCCCCAAAGCGGAACCACAACATGAGAGAACGAATTTTCCTGGGACTCAGGGGACAATAAGGCTACCCTCTCAGACCAAGAGGGAACAATTAAGATTTTCCCTTTTGCAAGAGTTCCCTGTATTTTCGGTTTATTATTTATAACTGACAATTTTTAATGAAAAATTGTGTAATGGTTTTCCAAAACCAAAGAAACCAAACAATTTAGATCTTTCCGAATATTTTAAAGATATACGGGGAAGTGGGTACCTTTGAATTTGGGGCAGCTTTGAAATTGGAATTTTTCTCCTATTTTTAAATCATATTATAAAATAATTTAGCTTCTCGATTTGTTTTTGGAGCTATATTATAAAATGATAAGGCTCAATTTTATTTAAAAGTAGGTGAAAAATCTCAATTTCGAAGCTGTACTATATTCAAAGGTACCCCATTTCCCCTTACCTTAAAATATTTTTCTTGTTCTGAAGGTGAAATTTTTTAGTAGGGCTTTAAACATGTTACCTAATAGGAGGGGTTGTTGATAATGTATCCTAATATCTCTAATCCTTTACTTTCAAGACTTACGACAGACAGAAAAAAATACTGAGAGGCGCCAAAAATGGAATATGTATTTTTATTACAGTTTCCAGGGATTTTTATTTGATTATTAATTAAATAAATAATTTCTTTATTTATTTATACCTCTCTCTTCGACTGCAATCTATAATTTCTTTTGAAAAAAAAATGACTAACAATATGCATGAATAATTCAGCAGAATCATCTCGAATCATCATAGACTATAAATCTTTTGTCGAGTCTTCCGACAATTAATTTGATTAATTTAAATAATGGTTTCATTAGTGATAATAGTAATTGGTCGGTAGGGACGGTACAAAAAAGAAAACATATTCATTCATTATTAACTTAAGAAAACTCTAAAGTGAAGAAAAGCAATTAAAATATTCCAGAATGATGGAAGTAAAAATAAATACTCTGCACATTTTATTGAAATTTGAGTTGCTGGAAAACTCGTTAGAACAACTATAGAAATTTTAAGTTTTCGTAGAAATGGGTATGAAAAGCTTTTTGGCAATCGCGTGGGTAGTTTATTCTGCAGCATATGTAGTTCTTCCCTTGCAAAAATATTGCACTTGCGCTTATTTGTCTTTCATTTGATTGAAATCAATAAAATTAATGAATTCATATATCACAATTTACAAATGGCTCATAATTCTTTTTATAAGTAATTTTAGGAATTTAATTTAATTTAAAATGGTTAAATTTAGATTTTGAATGATTTTATTAGTGTTCGCAGATTAGAGAAAAAGCTTTACAGACATCCGGTAAGTTTATTAATCAAGCTTAAAACTTTACAAATTTCCTTTTTATCAATGAATGAGTTTTATTTTGGTGCTTTGAAAGTACTTGCATAGAAAGTTTCAAAATCCAAAAAAGTTTTGTATACATATTGTTTAGGGTAAGTGTACCAAATTTCGGAAAGCTTGCAATTTCGGACACTATTTTTCTTCCTCAAATTTCCATAAATTTTTAGTTTTTGGTTACTCTGGAGATTATGCAATGCAAAAAATAACAAAAAAATGACGCTTTGACAAATGAGATGATGTGAAAAAGACTTTGGGAGCATTCCAAAAGGGAAGGGAATTATTAGAATGAAGGTATCCGAAATATGACGCCAAATCTATGTCTATATTTGTATTTATTTTAAAATCTATTACGAATGATTTTGGAGAAAATAATGACGATAAACTCTGTACAAGATTCCAAGCAACACTTCTTAAAAATAAGTAACAAAAAATGTCAATATGTAGGGGAAGACGCGCTAGCTGCGGACGACTCAAGCTTCGGACAATTCAATTTTTTCACTGTGTTTCCTATATATTTTACCCATAGCTCTTTTCTGAAAATTTGAGGCATTGGATTATCTATTAAAATATAATATTATAATGGGCCAAATTTATTTACAACAAATTGAAAAAAAAATAAGTGTGCGAAGCTTAAGTTGTCCGAAGGTAGAGCGCTTTCTCCTATTAAAAATATCACATTGCAAACTTGAGACTTTGGCGCTTGCATGCAACTATGTCGAAATTTCGCACACTTACCCTATCTATTTTATTTATTTAATGTCGTTTTCAATTAAACTTGATTATATAATATTTTGAAATATGATTGAAAATAAATTGTAATTTTTATAATTATCTAGTCTAATTTGTAAAAAATTTGCGATCATGTAGATTTTTAATCTTTTAAATTCGTGAAACTTTAACGAGTTTCGTGGTTAAGTTCTTAAGGGGTTATATTGGTCACACAGTCTAAAAAAAACAGCATATTTTCTTTATACAAGTCTTGACATTTTTTTCAAAAAAAATTATATAAATTAAACTTTTGAGCATATAAAAGTGTAATACTTTAACTATATTCTGTGAAATTTTCATTTAAAAATTTTAAAAATAATGGTGTTGCCATGCCACACCTTTTCAATTGAGTGAATTTCAATCGATTGAAACTTTACCTCTTACTCTTTCAAATGAAAATTGAAATTGAAATTTCATTTTCAATTTCAATTTAAATTTTAATTTGACAGAAAGAGACAGCTACATCTGATTTCAGCTTGAAAGAGTAAGAGGTAAAATTTCAATCGATTGCATTTCACTCAGTTGAAAAGGTGTGCTAGCGCCATAAGCCTTTGAGAGCTGATTTCCGGAGACCTTTCTTGAAAAAAAAAATACTTTGCGGTAGTCACGATTACTCATAGTCGGTTTATCAGAAGTCAAGAAGCCTAATATGTATTTCTTTCTTTTTATTTTATTGGCTACAACATATTTTACAAGACATAACGTGATGCGAAATATGACAAAAATGTTTTTTTTTGTATAAAATCCTCGCTAAAATTCAAATTTTATTTTCTAATTTTTTTTTGTCTAATTACGACTTTACGTATCGGCTAAGAGGATATAATTGGTTTTATTGACTTTCTAGCATTCTGATGAACGTATTCTGAGTAATCGTGACTACCGTAAAGTATTTTTTTTTTAAACAAAGGTTTCCGAAAATCAGGTCCCAACGGCTGAATTTTTAAGATTTTTAAATAAAAATATGAGCATGAATTAAATACTATTTTTTACGTTAAAGAATAGAGAACATATGCAGTTTTTCAGTCCTTTTAGACCCAAGCGACTCACGTAAGCCCTTTAGCCCTTAAAGGATGAGAAACTTTTTACGAACCGGAAATCAACATCAACAATAAAAATAAAACCGATAGACAGACATAACCTGTGAAACATTTTACAACTAACCTTAGAAAGACCAACAGAGTATGATTCGGTGTATTTTTTTTTATCTCTATGGATAATAGGATCAAAAATAGCCCAAAAATTTAACTCAATTAGCATTAGAAAAAAATTACTTTATAGCCAGTAAAAATTATTTTCTCTATGGGTCACAGATAACCCAAAAGCGTCCTTGAAGGCTTAGGAATAAAAATTTGTTTTGAAGCCCTAAAATTCTTAAACATCTTATAGACTTTGTAGGGTAAAATTTGGAATTCCGGACAACATGGAATTCCGGACAAACCGCATTGAAAATCCAGAATTTGATAGTTTTAGAAGAATTTAGTAATAAGGCGATTCTAGAATACTTTAACATTATTAAGTTCATTGTTTATAATTAATTTTTTAAGAGGTTTATCCGGATTCTAAATTGGATTGTTCAGAATTTCGCCTTGTCCGGAATTCCAAATTATATTCTAAATCTTTTCGGATGATCGTCTCAATGTAGTTTATTTGACAACCTATCAAGATCTTTCAAATATATTTTTTTTAGAAATTCGTGGAATAATTGCAAAAGAAGTAAAATAAAATTAGAAAAAGAGAAATAATTTATTAAATGAAGATTTAAAACGGATTGTGATCTGAGTCCGGATTTATTCCTTTGAGAAGGGGACAAATAACCCTTCGTATATATATATTATATATTATATATATTATATAAGCTCGTACGAATCGTATGAAGCTATTAAAGGAATAAATCCGAACCCAGGTCATAATCCGTTTTTAAATCTTCATCTAATATATTAATTATCTTTTTCTAATTTTATCTTACTTCCTTTGCAATTATTCCACGAATTTCTAAAAAAAAAATATTATTTAAAAGATCTTGATAGGTTTTCAAATAAATTACATTAAGACGATCATCGGAAAAGCTTTTTTGGGATAAAATTTGGAATTCCGGACAAGGCAAAATTCTGAACAATCCAATTTATAATCCGGATAAACCTCTTAAAAAATAGAATAAAAAGAATGACCATGTTCCTTTAATATATTAGATTTAAGATGTTCAAATGCAAGTATGGTTAATGGAGCTCAATTTTTTAGACTAAACTTATAAACGGATTCATCTCATCTAAGCTGTACTCTGTGAACTGATCAATGCACTCGATTCTAAATTTTCAAAATTACTGAATTTATCAACAAACCCAGCAATAAAATTATTTTCGCAAAATGGTTTAATAAGGAAAAATAAGGATTTACCTGTTCTCCTGCTTCCGAGGGCTCTCCAACTCTCTGTACATCCTCTGGAATATTCACAACACACCTGAAGATATCGTATTTGGGTTCTAAACGACCCGTCTCGAACGCCCATTTGCTATACCAAGATACTCCTACTAAGGTAATCAAACTCATCACCATGGCCATTGTTCTGAAGGGAAAGAGTTGACGTTGGTTGTCTTCGTCGTAGCCGGGATAGTGGATGGCAGCTGGGAGACCAAGCAAGGGCTCCCCTCCTGACAATCTCACGAGGAATGCCACGACGTAGGCAGAAAAGCTGCCGTAAGTATTGCAAAAGGGCTTGAAATGGACTACCATGAGGAGCTGGAAGAACATTTAAGAAATCCTTTAGTTTCTGGTGGTTTTATCTTTGAATCCTTGTAGATTCCTTACCTGAGGAAAAAGGATGCAGTAGACGAGATCTGAACACATTGACCTGAAGAAGAGAAGCCATGTGAATGATGGACGGGAGTTACATAAAAACATACAGAATACATGATTTTCTTCCAGTGGTAATATTGCACAAATATTTAATCACTATACTCGCAATGATCTCAAACATATTTGATAATCTCACACAGTATATGCCAAGTTAAACATCGTGACAGTATGGAGAGGAGAATCACCTTGTTTGGTCACAAGTGTACTTTCTAATCTTTTCACACACAGACAGCCCAATGTGGTCAAATATTTGAAATGGAAGACTTACCATAAACCATAGATTGAGGGTATTGTCAAAGCCATCACAGTCGCTAGAACACCAACCACGCAAATTGAAATTCGCATCACCCAGATGATTTCCATCTCAGAAGCCCTCTGTCGCCAGATCAGGCGATAAACATTGCGGGCGAACATGGAAGCTGCCGAGAGGACTGAGGAATCCGCTGATGACATCACAGCGGCTGAGACAGCACCAAGTCCGAAGAAGGATACAAAGTCTGGGGTCAAGTGCTGCAGGACCATGGGCAGGATCATACTCGTTTGATTTTCTGCTATCGGATATGGCCCGGTGTAATCTGTTTCATTCCAGCCTACAATTCAGAAGTTGGATTAACCCCTCTACCCTTTCAACTGAACAGCCATTTCGACTTACGAGTGGCTTTGGCGATAGCTCCAATTAAAACCGGTGGGATGGCCATCAAGATGCACCCAAAGGCCGCTACGTAGGATAGAAGCTGAGCCCTACCCGCTGTTTTGCTGGACAACACCCGCTGGAAGTACACCTGCCATGGAATCCCGCCAAAAATCAGCAGCAATCCGTAGTCGATGTAGAACCAGTGCTCTTTCGGATCCACAGATCCCACCCAGTCCACTTCCATATCAGACAGACTGTCAACATGTTCATTGGCCCAGGCAAATGGGATACACATCCACAGACCCACGAAGATGCAGAATAGCTGGATGACATCGGTGTAGGCAACAGAGTAGAGTCCACCGAAGAGGGTGTAGAAGACAGCGATGCAGGCTGATAGGATAACGGACGTACGCTGATCCATGTCGATGATGACAGACAAGGTGGCTCCCAGGGCAGCCAAGATTCCAGCTGCCCAGAAGACTTCGCCACAGAGAGCGGGCAGGAAAAGCAAACCTCCCATGCGCTCTCCAAAGCTGTCCTGTAGTGGATCGAGCATTGTAATGTAGCCCTGCTTTCGCATTGGATTGGCAAAGAAAATTCCGCCTGGAAAAAATGTTTGAAGAGAAATAGTTTTAGGACTTTCAATTATTAAAATCGGAAATGATCTACAAAATCGAGTTTCTGACTGATCGGATCGATCGAATGTGTCCGGAATGTCGAATATGTTGAAAGGGTTGAAAGTTTTGGAAATAAAATGAAAATTGTTAGATAACAGTGGCGGCCAAAATAATAAAATCATTTTGCAAAGCTTATCCTTTTTAACTTTTGTATTTTTTCCCAATTTGTTGATATAATTCTGCAGTAGAAATCTTCAAATTATTAGAATCATAGAATGAGGGTTGTTTTGGCCGCTAGACATCTCTATTTTACACAGAATACGTCAATAATGAAATTCATTTTTGCCAAAGAAAAATTAGAAAACTGTCATTTATGGTTTCTAAATATATGGCTTTATTTAAACTTATCCTATTTATAGACCACATTCTTTAATTTAAATAAAAGTGGTCCTATTGTGTTGTTCAAACCAAATTTCACTATTCATGTATTCTGTGTAAAATAGAGACCTCTAGTGGCCAAAGCGACACTTATTTGACGTAAGGTAATTATTTGAACATTTTTATCCGAAATCAGAATAATATGTCAAAATTATTTCAACGAATTGGAATAAACAAAAATGCTCATGGTAAAATAGTGGTCTTTGCGGAGCTGATTCTATTAATATGGCCGCCACTGTATATGAGATAGGTTGTTTTCTTAGGCTTGAGCTAAAGCTATAAGGTTTAACGACAAAATTTTCGTAAAAAGATGGGATTCTTAATGCGGACCTACGGAGAAACACGGATAATCAATCCTTTCGTTTTTAAAATTCAGTCATCCAGCTTCTTGTTTATAAATCAGGACTTTCAGGAACGAGATTAAACCTTAAAGTGGTCTTCAAACTAGAGGTTCAGCCTAGTTCCTGAAGGTCACAAAATACTAAATAACAAGATAGGGGGAAGCGGTGTACCCTTAAATTAGGGTACATTTAAAATTAAATAAAACTAGGGTGATATGATAACTTCTTTTCAATAGTATCGACTGTCGATTCTAAAAATTTTAAATGATAAGTTATACTTTATATGGGTGATAGAAATCCTTATTTACAGTCACATTCTTTTAAGAATGATGCATTGAGTGGTCCAGTAATGTTCAAAAAATTGTTATTCATTCAATCTGCCAGATATAGATTTATCGACTATCGATAAAAGCTCGTTAAATCAATTTTGAAGTTAAATTACATTATGATAAACCTTAATTCCTGTTGAAAATAAGTTTAAAAGAAGCATAATTTCAAATATACCTGAAACTTCCCTACATTTTTTGGCTTTTCAGATCCAATGGATCATTTACTCTTAAGATCCAGTCGTAAGTCGTAATTTTGCCAAAAACCTTAACTGATAAGGAGTTAGAGAAGTTAAGCCATATGCCAAAGTTTTAGGTCTGAAGCCCGTATAAGTCTAAAATTCATATCTTATTATAATTTACTGTAAGTAGTTGAGTAACTTGAAAGGGCCAAATTGGTAAACCTATATGTCACGGTTTAAGATTTAAACAAGTCTCTAAGATAAAAAATAATAATATACGATTAGGGCCTAATACATATTCCTCAACTTTAAAGTCTAAAGTGGTCTACAGATCTTAAATCTATCCATATGGTCTAACTTTAGAATATTTTAGCTTACTTTAGAATAGGGTTAAACCTCTAACCTGAAGACCATGTAAAGCGGTCTTCAAACTAGAAGTTAATCCGAATTTTAGAATGTCTTAAAATATTAAATAGCTTTCAATTTTATTGGTTTTTCAGAATCGAATAGGTCATTTGCCTTTACTAACCCAATCCTAATTCAAAATTTTACCAACAATTTTGACTACTGTGTAATTAAAGTAGTTAAGACAAATGGCTAAATCTTGGATCTGAAGCTCCTATAACATTGGCTTCTGTCATAATGAGGGTAACGCATTTTATTTAACTACTTTACATTTAAAATATGAGTTGTCTTAATGGAAATTGGTAATAAAGATTAAACAGATTGCATAGAGTATTTAACATTCCAGTCCATCGAGATTATCTGGAATTAATTGTTATTTAGAAGTCAAAAATTCAGTAATAAACCTGAGCTCATAAGAAGCATTGAATTATTGAAAATGCATGTAGTTATGCAGGAATCGAATAGTTCTATAAATTCTAAAATTGAGAATGCTTAAAGATTTATGTTAAATTTAATGTCAAGATGAAAGATATTGAATTCTGAGTTAATAACCAAGGGAGATATTAACTTGAAAACGGTGTACAGTATCGGAAATGGTTTATATGGGTGTATACTGTTTTTTGACTAGTAACTCCCGCCTACCCGTGACGATCAGTATATATTAAGTCCACTTATTTTTCAGTATTTAAAGAATAAAATAGAATAGAATAGAATTTGATTTTATCTCCTTCTCTTAATAAACTCCTACATCAATGTCACGATCCGAAATCAGTTCCTAGAGCTGAGGACTTGTGGGTAGAAGAGGAAAAACAAAGAAAAACTTAACCCACCCCCTGAGGATTAAAAGGTCATCATGAACAGCTTCATATAAAAACAAGAATTCTAAAGAAGTTATAAATATTTATTTCACTGTCGTTATTTGAGAAGATGTTCGGTTTAATTTAAATTTTAAATGCTCAAAGACATTGGTAAGTTTTAAATTAAAGACATATGTATCGCAGGATACCAATATATTATATTTATATCCTGACTTAAAGATTGGAAGAGCTTTAATGATTTTTCTCAGAACTGAGAGGAATGGCTTCCAAAATAGATTAAAAAATTCTGATAACCATTAGATGATGTAACTCACAGCTGTGACATTTGACCCAGAGGTCTATCAGCCAAAAGCACACGGTTTATTTTATCGAATAAATTGGTTCCCATATATCAGGAAACAATTCTGAACTAGAAAATTTGTAAAGAAGTGTGTACATATTTTAGAGAAGAAAATCAATTACGATTACTTGACCACTTCTATTGGATACCATTTTGAAACTGATATAGCCTGATAATAAATGTCAAGATCTTTCCAAAATATCCAAATTTAATCAAATCGGTTGAAAAATAAGCCTTACAAGGTGGTTGAACTTTGTGGAATTTTGAATAATACAAGATGGCGATTTTTCCACTGAAAGGTGTCTATGGACGAAATGTTCGCCTGGGCTACCTATAAAACATATCTGAAAATCATTTGAAAAGCTTGGGCCCCTTTGGTTCAATTTTGAGACAAACCAAAAAACATGCTTTTGAAGGGGATAGAGTGGGCAAGAGGGAAGAGAAAAAAGACCGTACGTAATGTCCATTTAGGGGAAAGTGGGGCACCTTTGAATTGGGGCAGCCTTAAAATTAGGCTTCTTTCTCTTACCTTTATATGATGAGGTTAAATTGTTAAATGGTATGATCCAGTCAATTTAAAAACAGAAGTAAAGAGCCCTATTTTAAAAGTACCCCAATACAAAGGTGCTCTATTTTTCCCTATGGTGCGTGGTGTCTCCGAAAGTCAGAAGTCGATTTCTCTTACCTTTTGACCTGTAACTCGGAGACAAACATAAGAATCAAGTAAAAAAATAATTTCCGAATAAAACGAATTAATTACCAGTATTTAACCGATGCATAACCGATTAAAAATGATGCGGACGGGTTGAAAATTTCATAACTTTTCTTAAAATCCAAATTGAAGAAAATCTGTTGAAAAGTGGGCCCTCCTAAATGTTTGAACTATAACCTACCGTAAGTCGAAATTGCGGTCATGGGCAAGGTCATAGGTATCTATGGACGAAATGTCCGTCCACTCTACCTCTAAAACATATCCGGAAATCACTAAAAACACTTGAATAAATTTTGAGGAAAACCAAAATTCAACATTTTGAAGAGAACGTAAAAGAGTATGGAGAATATAAAAAAAATCTTTCGATATAATATTTTTTTGGGAGGGGAGGGGTAACCGAAGACCAGAAGTTGATATTTCTTACTGTTTAAGCTTCAAGACGATGACAGTTTGAAAAAATCGAATTCTCTATATTGATCTTTCTTTGGGTTCAAGCGGTAATAAAGGAAGAGAGAGGATTAGGGCAAAGCGCTGTACGGCTGTACCTTGGGACGACGAAAGCTTCGGCCAATTTATTTTTTTTAAGTGTTTCTTAATGAATCTGACCTAAAGCAATATTTTTTAATAGCTAGTCCTATACCTCGAATTTTTTTAAAAGAGATATTGGCCAAATTCAATAAGAACAGAAAAGAATAGTAAGTTGTCCGAAGCTTCAGTCATTTACAGTAATTGGACTTCCGCTTAGAAATACAACGAATAGAAGAAAGCGCGCTACCTTCGGGCAATTTATGCTTCGCATAAATATTTTTTTAATGTGTTATAAATTAATGTAATATTATATTTTAATAGATAGTCCAATGTATCAAATTTTCAGAAAAGAGATATGGGTGAAATCATTAAGGAACATAGAGAAAGTATTAAATTGTGCGAAGCTTAAGTTGTCCGAAGGTAGCGCGCTTTCCCCTAGTATTTAATGACTTTGTTGATTTAATATTTCAAAGAGAAATATTTAAAATGCATGAAATGAAAGCTTTAAATTCCATAAGCTTGAGGATATTTAATGCAATCGTTTTATTATGAAATCAAAGAAAATAAAGCATTTTAAATAATTATTCTTTTAATTGAATTGACTATGAACTAGCGTTACTAATATTTTTTTTTAAAGTGACACTATAGGGCAAAGTGGTCAGACTTATTTCCGCATAAGTCGCATTTGGATTTTGTATACTGAGAAAAAAAGAGGGTGCGATTAACACTTTTTAGGTGTGTAAATATATCAACATTTTTTAATGTTAATTTTACACATTTTAAGGGTAAAATTAACAAAATAAAGGGTAACTTTAACCCCTAATACACCTAAAAAGGGTAATATTTACACCGATTTTGGATCAATAGTGCAGGGTTATTTTAACTTTTTCGGATTTCTCTCAGTGAGGTAAATGTTAACTATCTGTTGTCGGATTCTCTCCATCTTTTTGAGATATCTCAACCAGAAATCAATATTTTTTAACGAGTGTGTATAAAACTAATGAAATAAACTAAAAATGACAACTGACAAACAAAAAGTAAACAATAGTTGAAACTATCAAAATCATATCAAGTGTTATGCATAAATCCTGGCATATACGATCTATGATTCAGGGGGTTTCTGCCGTATACCTGATGATATCGGTCGTGGTAAGTCGGCGGCAGACGCAATCAAGCATTAATTGAGGAGAAATATATAAATTGAATTGAATTGAATTGTTGGGGAAATTTAATCGATCCCACGCTTTACGTGCGGTCCCTAGCTTCATAATGACTAAAATTTGTAGCACGAATGCTACAGGCCCCACATCAGAATATGCTGGAGCATCCTTCATCGCTAGCTTTTCGGAATTGAGCCCCCTTGCCCATTCCATGACAGCCACAAATCTGGTGTCCTCCTCGCTTCACTGGTGAAGACCGACTTAGGAGTCGGTTATGCCTTCGGAATAACTCGTTAAGCAATCACAAATCCACCTGTAGCGGAAATATAGCAATATCGTAATTTGAGGTTAGCCGCCGTTATAGCATCCCTCAGAATTACCACCTCAGCTTAACAGTGATTGGTACCATTGGCTTAGAAGAGTCTTCCTGCAACTCCTCTAGGCTCAACAGTCCTACTGCAATTTGTCCTATATATCTCAATAAATGTGACTGCAATACATTGTAAAATCTGGCCATTTTCCCCTAATTTTCAAAATATGGATCCGATGCTTTCATGCAATTCTCACATGGACTACCATTAAGAATTTGCTATCTTCTGCATCCGGAGATCTTGTCAGGGGCCTTCTCAAATCGAGATATCAGTAATATTTTAACTTGCTCTGTTTTTTGTGCATTGGTAACTTTTTTTTAATGTGAACAGCCCGAAAGGCTCAACATGTGAAGTATAATCTTTTTGAATTTTATATTCCTAAAGATTGAATAAAAATTAATATGAATATATAAATATGAGCCACATTTATTGAGAAACAGGAACAATTTAGTCATTAATAAGCCTGGGACCGTACGAAGCATAGGCACTTTCCCCTATTCTTCGTAATCAATATTTGTCAGCGTTCATCTGTGAATATCTCTAACACTTAGCTACTTTTAAACTTGTGTAAGAAATTGTCCCATTACGTTCACCTCAAGTAACTTTGAATCTAAATATATTTTAAGTAGTCAGTTGAGCATAAATTGCCCCAATGAGTAAAAACTATTTTCGGACGGTAGGTGATTGTAACTTAAATCATCATCGGATATAATTCTACATAATTTTGCTGCAAAAATTTAAGTCTGACATGCAATAAATTAATGTTTCACTAAAGAACAAATCGTCTGCAAAATGAACTTTGCATAAACTTTGTGTTACTATTAATTTGCATCGCCGTTTTTCTTACGTCAGAGAAAGAGCTTTAGGAGTCCCATCACATTCACTCTTATGCTCTTATCCTCATTTAGAAGCCAAATCACATGTTATCCTCGTAAAAAAAAAATCCTGGCGTGAACTGAATAATAAGATTGGAGTTTGGTAATCGAGTTTATTGATGTTATTGGTTTTAAGGCCATTATGGAGTATTTCAGCGTAAGATTTTTAGATTACAAAATCTTTTGCTACTTTTTAGACACTTTTTTTCTTCAATAATTAGAGAGTATGACAAGAGGATTATAAATCTTGTGGGAGATTTCATGCAAGATGGGATTTTATGAGATTTTACTCCCACGTGCCAGTGTAAATCGCAAAAAAGAGTAATAAATCGACGGGAGGTTGCAAAAAAAGCTTGGGTTGGGTTTTTATAAGAAGATTTTTCGCAATTTCCTGTGGTGGAATAAAAGGAGCTTTTATGGAATTGAGAGACTCACCGAACACGAGACTCAGGGCATATCCGAAAGGAGCCTGACACCAAACCAATCCGGATGTATATATGGCTTCTGCTGTTCCATTTATGTATCCTCCTCCTACCCAGGTTGCTGCGAAGGTAATCAGGACAATTAGTCTTTGTCTTTGGTAAGATGAAACAACCTTCAGAATTACCTGTCATGGTAAAGATGCCCACGAAGAGACCAATTGATCTTCCCGCGAGCATTACCTCCTCCTCAGAATCATTTCCCTCCTCCTTCTTCCGTCCAGCCCAGATTCCCACTCCCAGGATCAGGAGGTAGAACAGCACGATGCTCACAACACCAGCGATATTAATCATTTTTTTCTTGCTCTTGGTGTCACCTGCGCGCACAAATTATCAGAGAGCTTCGAAGTCCAAAAAAACAAGCTTTCGCACTTTTTGCCGCAAAAATAAATGATTTTCTGCAGAAATTTTCCACCCTCCAAATTAACAGGAGATGCTCAACACCCTCTTGTCGGCAAAATTTTTTCTCGTATCAATTTTCCACTGTGGATTACATGAAAAAACAATCCAGCATAATTTTACGAATGACAGACACTGGGAACAAGTGAAAAAGCTCAAAGTGAATTCTAAATGTGTTTGGACAATTTTTATGTTATACGTTCTTTTTTTCCCGCTGAGGAAAATTTCATTTTAACTGCCACATTTGTGTTGCTGAAAAATTAGATTTCATTCTAAATGAGTCTGACGGATAAGTTGTGAAAAAGCCTCTTGCAGAAATATGAGTTTTAGATGGAAAATGATTTTTTCCATGTGAGTTGAAAGGAAATATAAAATATTAAATTATATTTGCGAACAAAAGAATTCAAAAGTTTAGTTGAATATGATACCTTAATATTTTTCAAGAGTATCCTTGCATATTTTATCTGTAAAATATTATTTTAGTACATGGAAAATTTGAAATGCACAATAAAATTATTTCTTATAGAGAAAACTGGGGCAGTAGTGAACACGGAGTAGCTGTAAACATTAATTTTATATCTATATTACTTGGACTTGTGTTAACCATTTCTTCAGTAGACGATCGCTATAGATTCCATGGATTCAAATAGGTCTTTTCACCTGAAGTCTGATATCTAATTTAAAAATTGCGGTGTCTACAACTACCCCATGTCTATTACTGCCCTAGTTTGCCCTATTCGTAGGCAGTGTAAGTGTTTAAACTTGTTTCCTAATTTAATCCTTTCTAGGTTTATTACTAAACTTCTATAACAGCATTTAAGCAGTAAAAATTGAAATCGATCAGTGGAATTAGGGGAAAGCGGGTATCTTCGGACAACTCAAGCTTCGAACAATTATTTTTTTAATGTGTTCTAAATGAATTTGAAATACATTTAAAACGTAGAAGCTTAAATCGTCTGAAAGTAGCGCGTTTTCTCCTATTCAATTTAGTCACACAGAAAAAAATATTTTAAAAATATTTTTTTTAGATAAAATTATTTGAAGCACTACTTTTCACCAATTCGAGGACTGATCGATTGGGCTTCATCAGTCGTATATTTATATAGACATTACATTGAAATCCAGTTTTCTTGAGTACTATGAAACAAAATCGTATTTTAATGTAGCCTCACAACTCAAAGTAGCCCCACCTTCCCCTAGTACAGATAAAAAGCGAAATAAAAATACTGAAGATTAAAACAAATGGTAAGAAATGAGTTCCATGTAGCACAAAGTAATCTGCGCAATCGAAATTTTAGTAAGTCTGACGTTGAAATGTAGTCATTTTTGTGGTCCTTGAAGGTCATACGGGTCATACGGCTGAAAGAAAGAAATCGTCGCGGGAAAGAAAAACAAATCCGGACTTTTAAACCGAAAATATTTTATATTAATCTAATTTTATCACTAATTTGTTTAGTAAGGTAAAGTGTCCTCAAGTCGACCGGCTCCTCAATTCGACCGGTAGAGTTATTTATTCAATTAATTTATATTTGCACTAATATTTGACGTATGATCTAAAATTAATAGGTCAATTATTAAATAAATAAATACGAATCAGTGACAATTTTATAGAAATTCACCATTAAAACATTGAAATATTGACTACCGGTCGAGTAGAAGAACCGGTCGACTTGAGGGCACTTTACCTTATATCCAACACCAATTTTGTCAAAAGGTTATGTCATGTAGAATCTGTTACAATAATGGTATTAGTGTATAAAATAATTTGATTTTTAGAGTTGTATGATGTGTCAAATACATCAATTCTTTAGAACTCTCATTTTAATGGTCGCAAAGCAGGTTAATTAATGGTCACTATATCGTCAGCACTTTGACACTAAAATTTAGGGGAAAGTAATCTCCCTTCGAACGTTCATGCCTTCGAATAATGTGAATTTCCTCTACTTTTCTTAAGAGATTTACACATTTCTATTTGATATTAGTTAGCTTTTATCATCTATTATTGATAATTATGTGATAATCACGTGAAAATCTCTTAAGAAAAGTAGTGGAAATTCACATTATTCGAAGGCATGAACGTTCGAAGGGAGAGTACTTTCCCCTACATTTTCTATTGCTATTATACTAGTAAAATTTTAGTTACTTTTCCATCGTAAAATAAATGACGTTCATATGACCTTTTGATAACCTATAATATCATATCCTTATTCATGCAGTGCCACTTGGGATGTCACTAGCAAATGATTTATTAATTTAATTTTTTGTCACATTAATTAAATAATAAATAAACCAAAATATTATGAACTAATTTAATTTATTGTACTCGAATTAAGGATTAATTAGAACACAAAATATTCTTCTTGCAAATTATTAATTTTAATTTGCATAAAAAATGTATTTCGTTAAAAATATCAATGGAAATTGAGAGTAAGAAATAAAGTTCTTCTTGACAGTTCTGATGGAATATCCAATATTATTTCATAATTTTAAATTTTAATTTTAAACTAGCTTTTCACTGAGAAGAATTTAATTTCAAAAAGTTTAATTTGAATGAAAGCGAATTGTATTCAATAAGTTACAAGAAATTTATGATAATTCTTTCCGTAATTACTTACATTTCGCTTCAGTGACTTTGAATAAAGTAAACCTTTAATATTAGCTATGCATTCATTATCACAAAATTGTGTTTCAGTGATCTAGAATGGATTATCGTGTGTTTCCTTAGAGCTTTCTTCTGAATAGACAAGAATATTAATCCTCTGACTATTTTATTCTATACAAGTTCCTCAATTATCTTTCAGTGAATTTGCATTACAACTCAAATGGGATTAAGACATTAATTTATTCGGAGTTGTGTAGAAATAACTACAATGGCTGAAAGCACTCAACATTTCACAAACTTTAAATTACAATTTCGATGTTCTCTCAGATCATTTGCACTGACTTGAAACATTTGTTCGGTAGTTCAAATTGAATTGGTTAAAAGGGTTAGCAACTAAGTATTTTTAATAAAGCGTTATTCTAATTTCTCAATTTAGAAATTACTGATAACAAAATTCCGTGCTTGATTTGTCTGGGGTAAGGTCACATTACAATGCATTGCACGAAGCAATTGGATGTTTAAATTGCTCTCACCTTCAACATAAATCTCTAGAAGAAACATTTTCATGACATCACCGTTTTTTTTAAATAATTTGTCATCATAAAGTACATTTGATACTTTGTGTTTACAAAATATCCTTAAGGAAATCGTAACGTTTTTAAAAGGTTCACTTAAAGCCCGTCAACGCTAATTGATTTAAAATTGTTGTTATCAATTTGCGAATGGAAAATTGTCCATAAATCCTTCGGGAAATCGGGTCAATGGTGCACAGTGCATTTATGAGCAATTTAAATATTTTTCTGTCACAATAAATTACGGTTTAGGCGTTGGTGTTTTATATTTTCGAATGTGTACAGTAAAGCTTAATTACATCATTGGCATTGTCATCAATTGTAAGTGCCCTAAAGGATAATTGAAAAATATGATAAGCTTTCCACCATGTCTCACTGTCCAGTTAATGCCCCTACCAAGGGCATCCTTAATGCCATTGATTTCCTTTCAAATGGTGCCCCTTCTGTTCTACCTCGAAATTCGAACCTGCCACAGAATCATGCATAATTTATAAACACAATTGGTATAACAAGTGAATGGCAAGGTAAATTTTCTATAAATAAGCCATCAAAAATTGATCAATATCCATAGTTCTCTCTCATAGATTTTTTTTTGGGTAGAGCTTTTATGTACGATGGATTCATTTAGGGAACATTTCTATCCACAAAAGCCCAGTAATTAAGATTTGTGGGAGAAAAGGCCCATGAGTGATTTCTTTTATTTATGCCACAAATTTGTTTTTCCATCCCCTTAGGAAAACTTTCTGAGTGAAGCTTTTTGTAGGTGATTTTGTCAATTATGTTGATTTTTCTGCTGCTTCGTCCAGAAGGTCAACAGCACAGGCGTGTTGGTTGAAACTATTTCAATCATATATATATATATATCTCATTTGAATGATTAGACAGGGATTTATTTATATCAAAAGCTGAATGGAAATACCATGCGAGAAGTGATTTATCGATGATTAGGGAAATTAATCATGTCTCGTGTAATTTTAGAAAAGGTACACAAAGGGACAAGATAAGGTTTCCACAGAAGAAAGTTCTTTGATTTGTCTAAAGCACGCAAATGACTTTAAGTGAATAACTATAAGACGTTCTAACATATCTTTTTTTTAAAGCTTTTATAAATATTTCTACAACTCTTTGATACCAAAAAGGGGGTTTTACATTAAACAACATGACCTTACCAAGGACGTCGTGCAAGGTATTAGTCAATAAAGAATTGATGTGCCTCTAGATTCCTATTTTCATCCTAAATGAGCTTTGCTAATCGATAGAAGAATGAATGAATATCTAAGACCCAAATTAATAGTTGAAGATACGAATAAAGTCTTGAAGCTGCATTTGCAAAATCGAGCTTATCATTTTTACCTCAGCTTAATACATTTAATTGTTTACTCCATATTAACTTTCAGAGCTTTCGACTTTATATAAAGCACCACAACAAATGGTAACACTTAATGATGAAACGAGATATTTAAAACTAAATACACTAGTATATGAATGCATGGAAATTTATTATCAGTAATATGCTTCCACATTTCTGAACATTATCAAAGGAATTCCTTATAAACAATTGCTAAAAGTGATACAGTTTAAAAGGTCTTGAATTTCTCTACAATCAACATCGTATCTCTGTTACACTAAAGTAAAATAAAACGTTGCAAGTATCACTTCACTTCGTGTTAGAAAATGTTTTTATCGAGTGGTTCGGAATTTGGACTAACACTTGAAATTTAAAAGCTCTAATTTCTTAGTGGTGCCATTCCAATAAAAAAACGAATAGGGGAAAGTACTCTTCCTTCGAACGTTCATGCCTTCGAATAATGTGAATTTTCTTTTAGTTTTCCTAAGAGACTTACATATTTCTATTAAATATTGTTTGGCGTATCGTCAACTGTTGATAATTCCGTTATAATTTAGTGTAAATTTCTTACGAAAAACAAAAGAAATTCACATTATTCGAAGGCATGAACGTTCGAAGGGAGAGTACTTCCCCCTAGAGGAAATATTTCTCCTGAACAGTTTTGGCAGTTAACTGTTCTCAAGTGCTCCTGCATTATCGACTTTACTTTGTATCTATTCCTGTCTCGACTGTTTTCCCGAGTCCTCGATGTGTTCTAGAACCAGCACAGTCGTGACAGGAACCAACACAATGAAAAGTCGGTTATGTAGAAGTATTTAAGAACAGTAAAGGGACGAAAAGATTTCCCTTTTTTTGTCCTCCCCCATACCTATTTTGTAGGTCTAAAGCTCATCGGCTTATTCTGACCAAGAACAATTTCTAAAAAAAAAATAAAATGATAAATAAATAACATTCACTCATGCTCTGTGTGACTCATTCACAAACTGTCTCCCCATAAAATTGAATCACACACATTTAAAGCTGTGTATCATGTTTTTCAAGTTTAAAAAGCATTTTTCATGTTCTGTTCTCAAGTATTACTGCATTATCGATACTTCTTTGTATTAGTTTCTGTCTCGCCTGTTTAGTGGTTTTACAAAAAAACAGCTAGGATTGGGGAAAACAGTCAGGACAGGAACAGATACAAAGCAAAGTCGATAATGCAGAAGCGCTTGAGAACAGTAAAGTGCTAAAATAATGTGAATTTTTCATTAAAATAACACCATTTTTCACAGCTCGAAAAAATTCGAAGATCGGTTGCGAAAAGTTAAAAGAAAAGACATTTCGTCTCCTTAAAATGCAGCTGTTGCAACTACATTTTTTTGTATCTTTAATAGTAGCAAATGCACTTAGAACAGTTTCATTTTAAGGAGACTATTTCGACCGCTCAGAATAAAAAAAAAAACAAACAACCAAGAAGGCAAATTTTACAGGAGAGCAATTAGAAGCTGAGATTTTACATGCCAACTATAGGATTTTTGAGATTTAAAATCTCTATAACTTTGAAAATAATTATCTTTCGAGTAATAATATTCACAGGAAAGGTAGAGTACGTACAAAGAAGTATCAACAAAGCGATTAAAACGATTTTTGTAAAAAGTAGAGTTGTTCAATTTACATTCTGAGTGGTCGATTTTTACTTTTCGTGTCTTCTGCATGATGAGACGTAAGGAATCGAAGTGAAATTTTATTAACAACAATAATCCGGTGATCGTCGGATGGGAAAGTTCAACCCAGAATAAAACGCTTTTCTTCCCAGAGTTTTCGGTGCCCTACTGATGAAGGTGCGTAGGGCACCGAAAGCTCTGGAAAGAAAAGTTTTTTATGCTGGGCTGAACTCTTCCATCCGACGATCACAGGATTATTGTTATTAATGAAGCTGAACTGGGAATGCCCATTCTTTTGGGGAACTCCTGATATGAGCTTTTGGAATAACTTAGAAAAGCTTTTCAAGTTGAATACAAGAGCAGTGTAAGAAGACCGTTTCCTTTTTTTAATTATTCTGTCTTCATCTCCTACAACGTTACAAAGATTGATTGCATTCTACTTTATTTCTACAATCTTGATTAAAAAAATAAATAAAAATCTTTTTTATTAGATTTTGTCAAAAAGATAATAAAATACCTATACGTGTAAAGACAGGGAAAATCGTATTTCTAATATTCCATAAATTATCCTCAAATTAATCAAGAGAACTTTTTAATTGTTGCTTTTAGAAAATTGACTTTTAAATAATTTCTTTATTTTTTTTTTAATTATAAGTTATTCTAGGTCAGGTAGAATCTAAATCGACCGTGACTGTATTTATTAAAAGCAAACTAAAGTAATGAATATGTGAAATTTTTCTAATTATTTAAGAATTAAAAAAAATTTAACATAGTTTGAACAAATTCGAATGATAATCTTAATATTTAATTAGTTTAAGGAAATAATAATTTCAATAGCTGAACTCCCGATTTAATATTCTTTGAAGATGTCTTTGAATTTCTCAGAAATCTTCATAAAATGAGAGTATGAAAAATATGTATGATGGTATGAAAGCATGCACAAAAAGTATGAGATACGGAAAAAGAAATACGATAGCAATCTCTGAAGTAGAATCGCAAATTTATGCTGTACCTCTTGTATACTTTAGACTTTAGTATGTAATTCCATTGCAATTTTTATTTTATATCCTGGTATAAAATACAAAATCCTGAACATGCTTTAAACGAATTATTGTAAAAAAAATGTATCGCATTACGTGTAGTGGATTCACTTCAAATAAAAAAAGTAAAAGAAAAAGAAAAATATTTGGAAAATATAAACTTTACTAAAGTTCAACAAAAGTATTATTTTTTCCTAGAAAATCTTATAGTTTCAGGAATATTTTCTTAAATTAAGAAATATTTAGGGTGAAAGGAACACATATTGACAGTTTAAGAACCCGTATCAGGAATACGAAATTCGAACACTTATCCTTATCGAAAAACGTAGATTAATGAAAAAACGTTATATTTCTTATATTTTATTGGATGCATTAAATAAATTTCAACATTTTGACGAAAGTGTCAATAGGGGTTCCCTGTCGAAGAGATGTTCATTCGACCCTATCTATTTTATATTTTTTTTATACCAGAATTTTTATTTTGGAAAAGAGAAGAGGTGTTCTTGATTCCGGTATTTAACATTTTCTTAGTGGATAAACATCCCTATACATCTATGAGTTCATGCAGGCCTTATCCTCTGAAATCTAATTACAGTAGAGTCTCGCTATAGTCCATATTTGGTTTCATATTTGACACTTGGGTCGCACTATAGTCCATGTAATTTTTTTAAAATTATCAACGATTTTTAGTATTGAAATTGCTCGACGGCTTCCACTTTCTTTGCGATTGTGGTACTTGTCCTTGCTCTCTTCATTGCGGATCAAAATTATCACAACTACTTAATAAAGTTTGCCAAAAATATTAAAATAATTATGCATGTCGCATACTAAAAAACATAACCTAACTTAAAATCAGTGTTTTGAAATCAACGGTCGATAAATTGTGGACTATAGAGCGATGGCCTATAGCGAGACTCTACTGTATCTAATTAAAAAAATTACAGTATTCGGTGCTATCCCGTGTTCGCTGGTGCTCTAGTTTCCCCTAGATATATAAGGATTATCCAAGTTGGGTTTACCGATATAATGTTTCTGATAGAATTCATGGAATTCATAGAATCCAAAGAATCATTCGAAAGATTCTGTTGTAATAGGATTTGAAAGAGAATAAATTACAGAATAATAAAATATGAGAATCTAGTTCATTCTACAGCCGTAGATAGCACTAGATTTGCCTACGACCGATCGGTCATCGTCAGTTGAGAGTTTTATTCGATTAAATACGGAAACGTTTAAAATTCGAAAACAAGAATAAAGAGATCGTAAAGGAATAATTAAGAATTACGGAATACGGCGTTCAGTCATAAAAAAAATCATGCTTTAGTGAGAATGCATGGGAATCATAAAGAATTATGGAAAACTTATTAATTTTTTATTTTTAAAATTTACTGTAAGGGAAAGTACACTCCATTCGAACGTTCATGCATTCGAATAATGTGAATTTCTTTGAATTTTCATAAGAGATTAACATAAAATTACGACATAATTATCAATAATTGATATAATGCTAACTTATAATTTGATAAAAATGTGTAACACTCTTAGGAAAAATAAAAGAAAATTCATATTATTCGAAGGCATGAACGTTCGAAGGGAGAGTACTTTCCCCTACTAGAAATTAGGAATAAAAGAAAGATCAGAATATTTATGATTCTAATATTCGGTTTCTAAACTTTATAAATTTCGGTCTAAAGTCTTTAGAGAGCGAATAGTTGTTTATTAGATATTTTTCCTCCAACTTTGTTTTATTTTCGTTTACATGGCTGAAATCATTGAAGAATGCACGAAAATACGTTAACGTCGTGCCCTACCTCCTCGGATCCCTACCTACGAATGCTGCTCCATTTTCTTAAATTTTTGCAAAGCTTATGCTTCAAAAGTGTTTAGTCAATTGAACTTTTGGTCCAAAGATTAACAAATTTGTTGAAAATACCATCCAATTTTTTTCTTGGTTTTAATTAATAAAAATGTGATAGTAGGATTCTATCGGTTCAGGAATAGAATACGATATATCCAAGTTAAGGGTCCTAAATTGTAAGTTAATTTCCTTGACGCAAATCAAATATTTTCTGATAAATTATTCTTCACCCACGAAAAAACTTTTCGTAGACACCTACGCACTTGCCACTTCATTGTCAGCTAAACAACCCATTTGGGAGAGTCTTACGTAAAGTCTAACAATAAAACTCCACCATTGATCGACTTTTCTTGCTCCATTTGGTGTCTTGAGTCTAAATTGCAGGGAAATCTCCTTGGGAGAGACCCTAAAATCCATCCCACAGCCAATGGTAGAAAGAAGTTGCAGAGGGAAAAGGATGGCGGATGGGAAAATCGATAGAACGACGTCAAGGTACTATTGAAAGAGCTGCGTCCTTTTTTCAACGGCGCGTAATTAAAATTCCTGAGGATAATTGCATAATCGCCAATCCTTCTTTGGGGAATAGCGTTCCCAAAGAGGTGGATGGCATGGTCCTTGAGCTTTTCTGAGGACACTTTCACTTCCAGCACAGGAAGATTACCTTCCGCTACTTTGTTCACGGTTCTTAATAGGGTTCTTCCGCGCCTTAATGATTTCGCAAGGGGTTACGTAATGGCGGTTGTGAGGGTAAAAAAATTGCCCAAAAAATTTAAAAATTAAGCTTTGAGCTTTTCCACCAGGTCCTGGGATTGGAGGAGCTTGGGGACTTACCGTGAATTTGCGTTTGGAAAGCAAAACAAGGATAATTCGAATGAATCTTCAGGAGATCTTGCAGTTAGCACATCACAGATACTTTTATTTTTTTTCTAACTCTTCACCAACGATCAATTCTTCATTTTTTTTGCTAAAACACAACTCTGAGGGAACTTCTAATCCATTTACAAGAAGACTTTGGGAGCTTTGAAAGTTCAAAACACTTTTCTTTTGGGGTTTCTTGAGTGGCTTCAAAGTTTTTTTTTCTTGGTGGCTTGTTTTGTACACTTCAGTTGTCCACTTTAGTGGGTGGCAATTGGAGGATATCTGCGTAGCTGGGATGCAGATGAATTTACGGTGAAACAGTTATCGCCCCAACGCAGAGACGTCTTCTGAGACGGACTGTTCCTCGTTCTGAAGGCCCGTAACCCGCACATGTGCCTTTCCCTGGAGCCACACCAGATGACTTTCCCAGCACTTCAAGGCATGGGATTCTGTATCTTGATCCACAACGATGCCCCGTCAATTCCGTGAGTACAGGGTATTAAAAAAAATGGCGCTCCCAAATCGATTGGCGGGAGAGTGTGTCCCGAAACCGAAAGCTCCCGACGGTGTCCTGTGGCTGAATCAGTCTAAAAAGCTCACGATATTGCGCGCACGAAAGCACCAGGCTTCATCCGCTTCTGGACGCGGTGGATGCGATACTGAGCAAGCACCCCGACGTGCTTCCCCCATCTGACGGCGATCGATCGTCCTCGGTGACGTCAAGGCATCGCTATTGGCGGCGTCGGAGCTTTTTGCACCCCCTCTCCAGTTACCCAGGCGCAGGTCATCTGGATGCCAGGAGAGCCCTTCAAGTGCGTACACCTCTCACATGCTTCGAGACAACTCGTGTGCAATTGTTACTTTTCGACCACACTTTTACCATGTTTTTCTCAAACACTTTTCCACCCCTTGTCCTAGGCCCTCACCCCATCATCTCCCATGGTTAAATATAGGTTCGAGTTGGGAATCATTGAGGATTTGAGGCATTTTTCACCATGTCAATTTGCCCTCAAATTGACGAATCTCGCAGGAGTTTTTTTCAAAGATTTTTTCTTAAGCATTGTCGTCATCAACGTGGAACCGTAAAGGTTGAATAGGCTAAGGGTAGACCTATTCATAGAATTTCAATAATTCACAGTATCTGTCCTGAATATTGTCTTTCGAACTCTTGAAACTACTTCAAGTTACCTTTTCTCGTCTAAATAATTCATTTAGAAAATTTTGTAAACTCTACGAAATTGTAAACTCAGGGGAAAGTCTCAGAGTAGGAAATGGCTTGAAATAGGTATCCTCAAATCATGAAAATGACAACCATTGAACCACAGATATCGAATCGCGGTTTTTGGAATTTTCGACATGAAATATTAATCCATAACATGATAAATAATGAAACAACATTATTCTAATAATGGCTGTAAATCCGGTTTTGCTTGGAAGAATTTAATCAGTAGGGGAGACTGGGGCAAAAAGTCACAAATTGAAAATTTGAAAATTCAATATCTTCCAAGATAAAAGAGATAGCGACTTAAAATTTTTTCCATAGATGGCCTCCATAGACCTTCTAGAAAGTCGTAAGTTTCTTAGAATTCGAACAAGGATTTCAGAAAATAAAAAATATTGAAATTTTTAGCCCTATTCTTAAAATGTTTTCCTTACAGCAGATATCAATTTTGATCTACTTATTTTCCAAAATTGATGCACTGGTAAGTATTTCCTAAATGATTTGGACTCTTTGAATACGAAACCACTATCTATTTTAGAATTTTACAAAGATTCGTTTCTACAGAAATCTTTTTCTTAAAAATGACCACTTGGGGTAAAAAGTAACAAAAGGTATAGAGCAAAAAGTAACAAAGACCGAAGCAATTTCTGATGTCTCACGGCGAGAAGAAACGTCATTTCCATGTTTCGCCGCTTTTTGTTTGCATTGGTCAAACGATTAGCAGTCTCTTGTGTGTTTTTTCTAAAATAGCTTGAAAAGCACTTTTCTCGTTCAGATAGAGAAAACGGTGTTTTAAAAAGGTGTAGAGGAATAAATTTTCTATGAAAATATGTCCTCTCGGTATTTTTTTCAAATTTACGGAAGCCTGTAATCAAGCGAATCAAAATATGATAATACCCAATGTCTGGTATTATTTGCCCCAGCATTTTTGAGAATGGTCACAAAATTACCTTTTAAAAAACAGCTCGATAAATGTATTTCCGTATGCAATAGAGGAAAATGACTTTCACAAAGTTGTAGAGCAGTAAATTTCCTATAAAACTGCACTGATTAGAAATTTCTGGGGCGCTAGGTTAGCTTGTAAAAAATTAAAATATCTGTTTTGTGACTTTTTGCCCCACTCTCCCCTAATTATAAAAATAATTTGGTGGTTTTATTAGGAAGAAAAATATGTTTAATGGCCTCTACATATTGGGAGAAATTTTTGTCAAAAATTGCTGTTTTAAAGGAAATTCCCTGCAGCGTTGTAGGGGGAAACGTCAAATTTCTGTCAAAAACGCAATTTTTTTGAAAGAGTAAGAGGTAAAATTTCAATAGATTTAATTTTTCTCAAATGAAAGGTGATAGGGAGTGTATCCGGTGTTCGCCAGTGAGTGGGAAAAGTGGTCACCCTAAGAGGAAAACACTTTTTTGGTCTTGCCCAGAGCTTTCGGTCCCAATATGGACCTTCTTCAGTGGCTGAAAGGGCATCAAAATTTATTTTGCAACATTTTCTTCTTTTTACAATGCCTTTCAGCCACTGAAGAAGGTCCATATTGGAATCGAAAGCTCTGGGCAAAACCAAAAAAGTGTTTTCCTCTTAGAGTGACCACTTTTCCCACTGGCAAAGACCGGATACACTCCCTATCAAGAAAATCGCGCCAGTTCCCATTATTAGATCAAATGAAAGGGTTTGTCAGAGCCATTAATTTATAAATTTTAAAGTCTAAAATTAGAAATTAAAATAAAGATCTTCCAATGTGAAACGGTTACACATTTCTCTAAAATTGAATATGAAAGATTTTCCTTATATTTTTTAATTTTAAATTTGTATTTTTTTTACTCTTTAAACTCTATTTCATTACTTTTATTTTTCGCTTCTCCTGAATATGTAAAAAAATCCAAAGGAGAATGGTCAAATCCGGTCCCGGAATCGCCACGAACGAGACCTATGTCATTGGATAGACATTAGTATAGGTAACAACTTTTGTTCTGGGATCAATGTTCTAAACGATGGAGGAACAGTTCTAGAGCATAAAAACTATTTTTTACAATGATGAAGAATGATCAAAAGTATATGGGCGCTGGTTCATCTTCATACAAACATTAGAGTAGACGCATTTTGAAGATATTGATATAAGGTTGAGAAAAATGCCGGGACCCAGGACGATAAACGCTGGGAGCCCTTGTAAAAAAAGGCCTTTATCCTTCCGAAAAATCGTTGTTTTGACAACGAATTACACAAGAACTGCTAAAGTGATCTTGATGAAATTCGGTATAGGGTCACTGTATGACTTAAAGTTTTTATCCATGCATATCACCCCCTCCCCCCACCCTCCATTCTGATAGTCCCCATACAAAATGGGGGAACTTTACCTTATAACTCCTTTCTAAGACGATGTAGAAAGCTGATATTCAACAAGAGAACAATACTTATGAAAGACTTTTAAACCATGCATGTTAAGCCGCTCCTCCACCACCCCTTCTAGTAATTCTATACAAAATGAGAGCATTTTGACCTCCTTTCTGAGAAGAAGTAGTTGTTTGTAAAAGAATGAAAAAAATGAATAACTAATAACGTTAACAATAATTTTCTAGATTTTATATGCATTTATAGACATCTAGTCGAATTACAGCTTTCTGCCTCCTCTTAGAAAGGAGTTATAAAGTAAAATAGTCTTATTTTGTATGGGGGCTACCAGAAGGGGTGATGGAGGAAGAGTTTGATCAGTATGGTTAAAAAGTCTTCTTTAAGCCTTGTTCCCATGTTGTATTTCAACTTTCTATCTTTTCTCAGAAAGGAGTTATAAGGTGAAATGCTCTCATTTTGTATGAGGGCTACCAGAAAGGGGGACAGAGGAGGGAGATATTATACATGGTTTAAAAGTAATCCCTAAGCTTTGTTCCCTTGTCGAATTTCAGCTTTCTACCTCCTCTTAGGAAGGAGTTATAAGGTAAAACGCCCCCATTTTGTATGGGGGCTATCAGAATGGAGGGTGGGTGGAGGGGGTGATATGCATGGATAAAAACTTTAAGTCATACAGTGACCCTATACCGAATTTCATCAAGATCAGTTAGGCAGTTCTTGTATAATTCGTAGTCAAAACAACGATTTTTCGAAAGGATAAAGGCATTTTTACAAGGACTCCCAGCGTTTATCGTCCTGAGTCCCGGCAATTTTTCAATCTTATATCAGTACCTACAAAATGCGCCTACTCTCGTTTGTGGCGATTCCGGGACCAACGCCCATATAGTTTTGACCATTCTCCTTTAGGATAATAAACTAAAAGAATGCATAAATGGCATACTTCTTTCTTACTTTTCTTCCATTGGACTTTTATTCATTTTTTTAGGAGGACAATTTTTTCATATACGAAAATATCGTTGGATCAGTAATAACGGTTTTTCACTGTGAAGATTAAAAAAAGCTCTAGAGATCTTATTTATCAACCTAATGGGGTTATACTTGGGCTTGTTGAAAAGGTTTTGGATTTTCTGAAAAGTGTGAACTTCTTTTAATCGGTTATGAACCGCTATTGAACCCTAATGAACCGATTCATAATAGATAAAGTCATTTTTATTAGATAATCAATTATATTATTCCTAAGCTATTTTAGACAATCTTTTGAGTTATTCAATTCTTTCAATAAATCGATTGTGAAACGATAAACGGTAAATGATGCGAAAGTACTTTTCAAGTACAGTAGAGTCTCGTTATAGTCCATATTTGGTTTCAGATTTGACACTTGGGTCGCACTATAGTCCATGTAATTTTTTAAAATTATTAACGACTTTTAGTATTGAAATTGCTCGACGGCTTCCACTTTCTTTGCGATTGTGGTACTTGTCCTTGCTCTCTTCATTATGGATCACAATTATCACAACTACTTAATAAAGTTTGCCAAAAATATTAAAATAATTATGCTTGTTGCGTACAAAAAACATAACCTAACATAAAATCAGTGTTTTGAAATCAACGGTCGATAAATTGTGGACTATAGAGCGATGGCCTATAGCGAGACTATACTGTATAGCGTAAAAGTCACGAGTTCGAGAATTCGGCAAAGCTGGAACGCTTTTCCACTCTGCCCACGGCCACTGAAAAATATATTTAAAAATAAAAACGCATATTTACTCCTCAGTTTTTTCACTATTTTTTATTTATTTAATTTACTAATTTTTGCATACATCTTTAATTCAGGGGTGTGCAGGTACCGTTGAAACCGAATAAACGCAAAAAATAAGTTTGTTTACGTAGCGTTTTGACCGCATTGACGTGCAAGTTTCATTTGACATTTGTTCGGTTTCAAACGGTTCTTGCACACCTTTGCTCTAATTGCTGGTGATAGGATTACCAGCGATTGCAGATGTTTAGTGGGAAACCTTGAATTTTCTAGAAAAATGGAGGAAATGATAAAAATGATTCCTTTCAAAGTTGTAGAACAGTAAATTTGGTATGAAATTGTATAATTTAAATTTTTAAGAATTAGTAAAATAGTTCGTTTTATCAGATTTTGCCTTATATTTCTTTATTTTTTACAACTAAAATTTTACTGGAGAAATATCCTTTTTTCTCTAAAAAATATATTTCTGGATATTTTTTTAAAATTTATATATTTTTTTCAATTTTCATATTTTTTTTAGTTTAATTTTATATCTGAAACTTTATTTTCTAAAATTCATATTTGAAAAATGGAATGAAAATTTAATAAAATCTAATCTAGGTTAATTTTTAGAATTTTTGTAATTCAATGTTGTCAAGAATTTCATTATTTTACTTTAATTGTAAGAGAATACTAAATTTTCAGTTTTTCTTCAGTTTCTGCAGTTTGTTTTTTTTTTCAAGTTATTTTTCCTTTAATTTTCATTATTAATGTATTTTTCATTTTATTTTATAATTTTGTATTTTATGTATTGTATTGAGTAAGTAAAATTAATTTCTTGTTCCTTTCGGATAACAGTACTTACATTATTTAGACCTTCTTCTGCAGAGTTTAGAAAATCACTGATATACAAAGTTTAACTTGTATTTAATCATTCTTCAGGATTTAAATTGAAAAATAGAAAAATAATTCGATGGACCGTGTACCTAAGCCCACATTTTCCTAATTTAAATAATTTTACTTTCCTTTGAATATTAGATTTTACAGAATTTAAAGAAGACAAAATTCAAATTGAATTTAATGGCTTTTCATTTAATTCTCAAAAAGGCTCTCACTAAACGAGCTTATCTCAGGGTTTTGTACCTGAAGCCCACGCATAGAAGTGTGAAAATCAAGCGAACAATCTCTATCAAATTGCATCAAATCTTCTCATTTTCACGCTTTCTGCTGTGTTTTTTTCTACCCTCATACCAAAGCTCATATTCTCTTGGGGCCTTCAATGAAAGCTCCGATGCGGGGGAGTAGCGTAGGCGTTATATTAATCGATATAGCGTACACTCTTACATACTCCACTGAATTGTGAGCCTTGTGAGTACTTGGCCCATCCCCCGACCCAGAGAAAATTGACAGAAGCCAAAAGAGGTCAGGACACATGGGGATGTCACTTAAAACCAAATCGATTGGGATCAAAATTGACGGGACACGTGGAAAAATAGCATTAGAGTCCTCAATTAGGATCATTTATTCACCATGATGGAGTCCTCGATAATTCATGAAAGAGTGCTCTTGAAGGATTAAAGGTCAACCAGGAGTGACGCATGGGGATTTTTATTGATGTTGATTATTCCAGGAAATTAATCGCTTTTGAATCCAATTAGAATTATTTTTAAAAGCGCGCGCTTTTGAAATAAACCCAAACCAGCCCAAAAGCTAAACCCAAAAAAATGGGTTGTGTCTTCGCTGAGTGAAAGAGAGGGAGAGTAATTTACTTTTTGGTTCTCTCTGGACTTCTCTCTGGACTTCTCTCTCTCTCTCTCTCTCTTTAAGTTTCTCTCTGTTGTTGTTTTACTTGTCAAACGTGTTGATAACGTCCCGCGAAAATCTTAATAATTTTTAAGAAAATCCGTTAAAAAAAACATGGAGGAAGGATTTAAAGTCCCTTCGTTGGACATAGTTCGTCCAATTAAAACCTCTGTTCCGAAGATCCCCAAAGAGGAGAGCAGCATTGAAGGCAGCTCTTCTGGCCAGGAGAAGACAGAATCATCCCAAACTCTTCCAGTTGCAGAGTGTCCCTACATCGAGCCCAAATGGTCAGGAAGACCTGAATCATCATATAGCTTTGAGGTCCTCAAAACAGGGACAATCATCGAAATTGTCGAGAATTTGCAGGAGAAACCGTATTGGGTGTTTGGAAGGCTTCTTCAATGTGATATCCCAATGGCTCATCCCACTGTATCAAGGTTAGTTCCTTTTGGAAATGGATTTTTACGAGTTTTACCAAGAGAGTAATAACTGATGAGTACAGACAAATTATTTTGGTGAATAATGAGTATTCTTCCCATTTTGATGAATATTCGAGTACTCTTCTGCTGTATTTTTGATATAATATTGAATATCTAGTGAATAGGGTAGCGGGATCGGGTCAGACGATCGATCATGTATAAAAGCCATACAGGCAATAAAGTTGTTCAGTTCACCCCAATCTCTGGTGTTTTCCTGTCCACCACATCTTCCCGTTTTAGTGAATATGCGAGTATTTTCATAATTTTCACCTGAATTTCCAATTTTAGTACAGTCGTTTTCAAACAGCGAAATGTCATCCGCTTTGTGGACGAATTCACCCCATAAAGAAAGCGTTTCAAGAGAAATTTCCCTATTGATTCTTTGGAAAAATTTCGCCATGTATCCAGTGAATTTTCGCCCAAAATTACCGTACACTTCTCAAATTGGGAATTTCTTAAGAAATTATCTAGAGCTATAGACATTTCCCAAGAAAAGTGTTTCTGCCGTTTACCTGATGAGATCGGTAGTGATAAGTCGGCGGCAGACGCAACTAATCATAATTGAGGAGAAATATATAATTGAAATTGAAATTGAAGTTGAATTGAAAATCACAAGAAATCCTTATGAATTTTCAGTCTTGGAAAATTCGTTAGTCTCTTAGGGAATTCCTAGAGAAATTTCTGTGGGTTACTTCCTCTGAGATTTCTTGGGATTTGTCCCAGAAATATCAGTGTTTCTGTAGTGAATTTTCCCCTTATCTGCAAGGATTCCCTTATTGAAAATTTAAGGGAAATAACTGAAGAAATTACCTTTCTGGGTTGCGGAAATTTCCCAACGAGATCACAGAAAATTCCGTTCGATTTTTTGTAATTAGAATTTCCACGAAATTCCCAAAGATTGCTTGAGAGTTTTCCAAGGAAATTCTTAGGATTTTCAACAGAAGTTTCGTTATTCATGGATGGAATTTTGTCCTAAAAATCCCCGAAGATTCCACACATGGGAATACAGATGAAATTACTGAAGAAATTACCTCGCTTAGAAGTAGAAATTTCCTATGGAGATCACAGATATTTTCCAAGGTCCAGTGATGATTTCTTGTGAAAATCTCCTTAGGTGATTTTTCTGTTTACTTAGAGAATTTTCGTTTAGTATTCTCCAAATTTTTTCTATCATAAGAATTCAAGTGGAATTAGTATAGAAATGTCGTTGGTAAGCTGTAGAAATTTCTTGAGAAGGTCTCCGATGATTTGCATAGAAATAATATTCCCATAGTTTTTCTGAATTTGCTGAAATTTCCACAAGATTTCTTATGGAAATCTTTAGGAAACTTTCCCAAAAAGGAGGTATGAAAACTTCAGTAGCCTGTTAAAGATATACTTCGGCCGAGATATTTTTATTGCAAAAAAGGCATAAGAATATTGAGTACTCATGTGAAAATAGTAAAAGTCGTTAACCAGAAGAATTTTGGAAAATGTTGTTCATCTTTTAAAAATCTTTAAAAAAAATTATTAATTGTGAAAGGAATATCCCTCTATATTGTTTAGGAGGGATAGAAAACAATCTTCTCTCTGTATGTTTCTCTGACATTAAATCTCAAGCAACAAAACACTTCATTAAATATTTAAATAATTTTCTTGGGTACCCACCGTTGTAAAAGAGACGAAATATTTAAAGAAAAGTAAGAAACTGCAAATCTAGTACATGTACAACACCTTGTGTGGTGAAATAATATGAATCTATATTCACTTTAGGTGAATATATATTCACTTCTATATGAGTAGTGAGTGTTTTTGAGTGAGTTCCCGAAAGAGTATATGGGTCCCTGGGTTCTTCAGGATCCCTGAAAAATGTACAAGTTTTCAGGGTCCCCTGTTAGTTCCTCATGAGTTCTCTGAAAAGTATTTGGGTTTTCAGAAAAAATGTATAGGTTCTCTGAGTTTCCTGAAAAAAACATAATAGTCTCCGAATTCCCTGAAAAATTTATGGATTCTCCGGGATCTCTGTGAGTTTCCAGAAAAAATGTATAGGTTCTCTGGGTACCTGAAAAATGAATGGGTTCCCTGAAAGTTATATAGGTTCCCCGAGTTCCCTGTGGGCTTTCTGTAGGATCCCTGAAAAAAAATGTATGAGTTCCCTGGGTTCCCCGTGAGTTCCCCAAAAAGTACATGGGTTTCCCAGGTTCCTAGAAAAACGTATATGTTCTCGGGATCCTCTATAAGTTCCTCGTGAGTTCCTTGAAAAGTATGTAGGTTATCCGGGTTTCCTGTACGTTCCCCATGAGTTTCTTAAAAAACACCTCCTATATGGGTTCCTCGGGTTCCTAGAAAAATATATAAATTCCCAGGGACCTCCGGGGGTTCTCCTTAAATTCCCTAAAAAGTATTTGGGTTCCCAGAAAACTTTTTGGGTTTCCCGAGTATTCTGTGGGCTTACTATGAGTTCCAGGAAAAATTTATGGGTTTTCCGGGATCCCTGTGAGTTTCCAGAAAAAATGTATAGATTCTCTGGGTTCCCTGAAAAATTAATGGGTTCTTTGAAAATTATATAGATTCCCCGAGTTCCCTGTAGGCTTTTTGTTGGATCCCTTAAAAAATGTTTGAGTTCCCTGAGTTCCCTAAAAAATATATGATTTCCCCAGGTTCCTAGAAAAAAGTATATGTTCTCGGGATCCCCTGTAAATTCCTCGTGAGTTCCCTGAAAAGTATATAGGTCCTCGGGGTTTCCTGTGCGTTCCCCGTGAGTTCCTTAAAAAAATCTCCTATATGGGTACCCCAGGTTCCTAGAAATATATATAAGTTCCCAGGGACCTCCGTAGGTTCTCCGTAAATTCCCTCAAAAGCAATTGGGGTCCCAAAAATCTATATAGGTTTCCCGAGTACCCTGTGGGCTTACTATGAGTTCCCTGAAAAAATATATTACTCTCCGGATTTCCCTGAGAGTTTTCTTTAAAAATATATGTCTTTCTAAGGTTCCCGTCTAGGACCCTTGAAAAAGATTGTGGAGTTCCTAAATAGTAACGACATTAGAATATAACTGATACTGATAGATTTTTATTAAGGACATTTGTTTAATTTTTAAGTGTTTTAGTTGTAATGGGATCTTGGTCACAATAAGCCGATAGGCTTCAGACCTATATCAAGGCTAATCAGAAAAAAACTAAGATTCCCTGGAAAAATGTATAAGTTTCCTGGATTCCTCGTGGGTTTCCATGGGTTCCCTGACCAGATTATCTCGAAGTTCCTGAAAAGATTTACCCCATTTTTTATACCCTAGAACCTATCAATCTAAATAAGCTTATTTCTCCCAAAACTTTTGACTCTGTCTCCGAACCTTCCTCCTTCTACTTTTATCAATAAATCTAACTGATCTCTCTCTTAGCATTCTACTTTTCAATGAATGCTATGTGGCTTTCTCTCCCGAAGTATACGCTTAAGTGTTAATCTCCTTTAAGGTTCCACGCTGTTCTTCAGTATCGCCCAGAACAAGACAAGCCGCAGGAAGAAGACGCAGAAGACGGTCAGAAGAAGAAGAAAGTCGAACCTGGATGGTACCTCTATGATCTGACCAGTACTCACGGTACCTTCGTCAACAAACAGAGAATCCCTCCGAAGACTTACATCAGAATCCGGGTGGGGCATATTGTGAAGCTGGGAGCAAGCACCAGGCAGTTTATTCTCCAGGGACCTACAACAGATGAGGAGGAGGAGTCTCAACTATCCATAACGGAGTTGAAGGAGCTGAAGAAGCAACAGGCAATTGAGATGCTAAGGAAGCAGGAGCAGGAACGTCTGGAACAAGAGAAGAGAGAGAAAGCTCGGGAGGATGAAGGAATCAGCTGGGGAATGACAGATGATGCTGAAGAGGAAGAAGTTGACCTTTCTGTCAATCCCTTTGCCTCAACCAACAATGAACAGCTCTTCCTGGATGATCCGAAAAAGACACTCAGGGGCTTCTTTGAGAGGGAAGGACTCAATTTGGAGTACAAGTGTGAAGAGATGTCCCAGGGAACTTTTGTCTGCCGTGTCGAATTGCCCATTGACGATGCCCAGGGACGACCAATTGTCGCTGAAGTGTGCCACAAGGGGAAGAAGAAGGAGTGCGTGGTGCAATGTGCTTTGGAAGCTTGTCGGCTCCTGGACAGGCACGGAGTTCTTCGACAAGCGAATCATGAGCCCCTCCGAAGAAGAGTACCCAAGTCAGATTCCGACGATGATGACGATTTCCTGGACAGAACTGGTGATGTGGAGAGGAGGAGGCAGAGAAAAACAGCTTCCGGAGAGAATTCTGCCCTGAGCTACGAAGATTTGCTCGAGCAACAAAAGAAGATTATTGGGCAGATGGAGGAGATTGAGCAGAAGATCGAAGCTTTTAAGGAATCTGAGAAGGCAGCAAAAGCCGGAAATGATGCTGATGACCTGGATGATTTCATGACAAATCTGAGGAGTGAGAAAATAGACAAGACAGAGATCCGGAAGCTCAGAGTTGAGCAGCAGCGATTGAAGGGAGAACTGTCAAAGGTTGAGAAACTTGCCAAAATTGCTGCTCCGCATCTGCCCTCGATAAAATCTCTCAAGGAGGCTTCAGATTCCGGAGAGAAGAAGAAGCCTGTCCTTCCACTTTTCGGAAAAAGACCCAAGCTGAAGAATGACTTTGGCGTGAAGCGAGAGGAACGGAAAGTCCCAGTGGAAACCCAATCAACAGTGGAAGTCGAGGAGGAGACAGAAGAGAAAGAAAGTCCCGAAGTTCCTCAGACGAAGAAAATCCAAGGTCCGACAATTGACCCAGAGATCCTTAAGAGAATTTCCAGTCAACCTACGGAGGAGAAAAAGCCAGACGAAGAACCTAAGAGGAAGCTCTCGGAATCCAAGGACCAGGAAACTGAAGAAGGAGACAAATCCGAACCAACTTCCAGCAAGAAACGCAAGACCCGAATTAGGATTCGCGAGAAAACCCGCGAGAACATCGACATGCCCGATGAAGACCTGGAAAAGGATGCAGAGAAATTTTCCGGATGGCTTCCGCCCGAGAACCAGAAAGGAGATGGGATGACTGAGCTGAACAAGAAGCTCGGCTACTGAACTTTTATTTCAGACAAAATAAAACATTCTAAAATTGCATCATTTGTGTCAGTTCCTGAACTTTTCCGTTGATGAAATCCTTCAGGGCGGGGTCTGGACTTAGGATCCTTACTCCCTCCTGAAGGAGATCCATAGCCTCTGTAAGTTTCCTAAGAGTCTCTTCCCGGTCTGCGGCATTTTTCTCGAAGTCACGCTTCGCTTGAATCGCCAGAACGGCCTGAAGATCCATGAGAAGGTATCCGCGGAAGAAGCTGAGACCGGGTTCTAGGAGATTTCCCACTTCTAGAAGTTCTCGACATATGTCAATTTTCCGGATAAGAGCTGCCTCGGTGAGTTCATGCAGCTGGAATCCGGGAATATTGCCATAAAGCTGACTCAGAGCGTACTTCACCTGAAAATTAGGATCTCATTAACCGAAATCTCCATATTCCCCCCTAAGATCTTACTTGAAGCATATGGGTATTGGTACAATGAAGAACATCCTTGTACTTAATTAGGAACGCTTCAAATTCCTTCGGTGAATTTTGATCCAGTTCAGATACTTCTTTCATGATAACTTTGTTCCCATTGATCACTTGCTTGGCTGGGATTTCACATTCACAAGCTGAGCACTTCCATGGGGCGGTATCTTCAAAAGGATTTTCAGGGATCATCTTTCCGTTGTTGCAACGGGTACAGTTGAAGGAACCTGCAAAGGTGCTCAACTCGGTGGGATCCCCACATCTTTCGCAGAAGCATTCGAAGTACTTATTCTGACGCAAATGCTGACGTCTCTGAAGGGTTCCCTGCAATGTCTGTCCATAAGTCGTGTAGATAGGGCTACCCTTAGCAATATCCACCGTTGCAATAAGGACAAATTCAAAGTCTTCATTGAAAGTGTGAGCAGTATTCGGGACGCAACTATGGGCTATCATAGCTGCCATTGGATAGAGTCCCCTGACTTTGATATTCCTATGCTGATGGCGGATCTCAAAGGCATTGGTATCCAGGATTGCAGCAATTTCCAAAATAGTCCCTTCCTCAATATCCAAATTTAGAATGGTCTTGATAAAAGTCACAAGGTTAGCCTTCAAAACCCGGTACAGGGGAGTCTCAATTCTTTTGTCCAAATGGGATTGCAGGTCCATCAGCTTCTGAAAGCTAGAGAAACATATCCCAAGAAGAACCTACATAAATTCTTAAATAAATTCCATTATCATACCCTTCCGGATCCTGTGTCTTCAGTAGGCAACACCTTAGGGGAACGATGGCACAATACGCCGCTTCCTTCTTGTTTTCATCATCCCTTGATGCATCAATCTGAGCCCTGAATTTCCTAGAAGCCATTAGGGCACATTCAGCTTGATGGATAGGAAGCTTTTCGCAGGAGGCTCCACAGAGGGGCCAGTTGCACTGGGAGCATTTGTAGTAGTTCCTTTCTTTGGGTTTAAGGCTGAGGAATCGATGGCAACCTAGGCACATAGGGCGGCAGTTGAGTTTAGGACCAATTGCTAGGGGTTTCTCCCTTAGGATCACTTCTCCTTGCTTAATGTCTCTGGTGGCAGATAAGAATCGTCCCATAATCTCGTCGGTTTTGAGCTGAAAAGCATATTTAAAAGAAAAAATTTATAGGCTTAGGGTAAAATGAGGTAATTTGGAACCATTTACAATTTAGGACATTTGAGATTTTCTCACTGTTTTAGAGATCCACAGGGAAGAAAATCTGTTCCTTTTCTTCTAAATCGTTTTTCCATCTATTTCGCGGTCTTTGTTTTCTCTTTGCTCATCTGAAACAATTAGAAAATCTCAAATGTCACAAATTGTAAAAGGTTCCAAATTACCTCATTTTACCCTAAGTCCTTTAAGGACAATTGAGAAATCGGTGTACCAGGTGTTCCATAGAGGAAATAATTTATTTTCTGGAAATCTAAATTTTCATTTTTTTCTAGAATTTGTTCATAATCACAAAGTAAATATTGCAGGAATAAGGATATTTTTAAAATTTTACTTTGAAGAAATAAATTTTATTCCTTTTTTGATTTCAAACGAGGGTGCAATTGTGGGAGAAACTGTGACAATTTTAAGAATTCCGGAATTTTAGCTTTTGGAGTCTTGGTACTTTCGGAATTTTGGCTTTCGGATTTTGACCGCGACCTCATTAAGGAAATACTATAAGTTAAGAATCATGCTTAAGATGAAAAACGAGTAATGAGAATGAGTCTAAATTGTTATTGTAATGAGAGACATTAATAATAAGATTAGTAATAAAAAAACAAAAATAAAAATAATAAGATTAAGATTCAATTTTGAATTAGAGTTTTCTAAATTCAAATTATTGTTGAGAGCGTAGGGGGTGCAATCTTATTTTACGTGACTAGTTTTATCAGGGTGTGGCTTATTTTTCTTTTGATTTTGGATCTTTGTAATTTACAAAATCTCAGATTACGTGACCTAAAACAAAGCATTTTTTAATCTTACACAGTTTTTTTTTTTATTTTACCCTTTTATTTTATTTAAACGCTTTTTTATTCTTTTAAACGTGATATGTGAATAAGAAAATGCATAATACGAAAACCCAGTCTAAGTGTAGTGTCTAACTTTGTAATAGATCCGCTTGGTGTTTTTTTTTATTTAAAACAGTTATTGAAAAAAAGTTCTTATGACAATTATTTCGAAAGGACACAATCTTAGTACTCACAATTTCCGAGATGTCCTAATTATATGACAAAAAGTTTTCACCAAAAATGATCAACGACTTAAAAATCCAAAAAGATCTATTTAAAAAAAGCAAAAATTACTTTCTGTAAATATTAATATAAAACCATGTACAACGTCAAAAAAAATTAATAATTTTTTATTAAAATACTTATAGTTCCTGTTATTATTTACAATTTCTAAAAAAAATACTATGCTTTGCAAATGATGTTTTTCGGATATTACTCTAAAAGATTGTTTTTAATTATCTCAAAAAGATTGTGGAAGCTGCTCTCTCTTGGAGTTCGAACTATTAAAACTAGTGGAATTCCTCGTAAATTATTTGAAAAAAGCTGTTTCCTTTATCTTTAAATATCGTTTTATTACTAAATAAAAATATTTATAAACCTTAATTTTAAGTGAAATTGATCGAACGAAGAGTAAAATTCTAAAGAGATGGCTACTGTCGGTTAACCATGACCGATATCATTAAACAAAACTGTAAAAACTCTAATCATAGATAGTATATTCGATAATAATGTGAATAATGATCTTCCTGTTAATCCGGGTAAATCTTAAGCTTTGTCAATTACAAGTAGGAGATACCATCCTTGTCCACTTCCTCTTTATCTCGATGACGAGGAGATACCTTATGTCAATAAAAGCAAAAATCTTGGACTTAGTTTCAATGATTCTTTGGCTTGGGATGACCATATCTCGTACATAAGTAAAAGAGTAAACTTTTCTCTCTGTACCCTTAGAAGGCATGTACTTCACTCCTCAGAATATTTGAATGCTATTGGTTCGTGCCCTGCTGAACTCTTTCTTCTTGTGATAAAGCCTCTATGAGACGCCTGACTATTATATTCAATAATTGTATTTTCTATATTTTCAATCTTCATCCTTTTAATCACGTATCCTTTTACTTACGTCCTACTATTGATTTTTTTCAATAAAATTGATTTTTTTTAATAATAAACTGATTATGGTCATATAAACTCGAAAAATACAAAAACATATAAAATTTATTTTTATAAAGATTTAGCTTTAGGATAATCAAAATTTAATATAATCTAAGTACCAAGAGGTATAACCAAGGTCGAAAATTGATCTTAGGTTTCCATTATTTCCTGATGATTTTAATGTTAGGGCTTTGATAGACCTACGGCTTGATCTGAGAGAATGCTTAACACGTATAATAATTAGACCGTATTTCTATCAGATTTTCACTAAGCTGTTTTCGTCTTAAGCCGTGGGTCTGCTTAGAGCGTTTAGAGCCTTATTCTAAATGTGTAAGACCGTCTTCAGACTAGAGGTTTAGCCTAGTTTCCGAAGGTCTCAAAATCCTAAATAGCATCCAATAAAATTTGTCCTACTGATACGTAAATTAATTCCCCTTAATAGTTCATTTATAAGTCAAAATTTTTCAAAAATTGTCGATTGATAAGAATCTAGAGAAGTTAAGCTTTATGGCTAAGCCTTAGATCTGATGGTTTTGGTTTTGGTTAAGCCTTAGATCTTTAATGGTTTAACGCAGTATTCCGTATTCCCTATTTAGTCCTGTATTTGAATCTCTCCAATTTTAATTTAACCATTGCCATGTTTAGCCGAATAAGAACACACGGCCATAGATAACTAATCGATCATTGGTGATCCTAAAGCGGTCTTTAGACTAGAGGTTTAGTCCAGTTTCCGAAAGTCTTACAATCCTAAGTAACGAGCAATTTTATTGATTTTTGAGAGCCTAATAGGTCATTCATATTTAATAATCCAATCATAAGTTTTCCAAAAAATCGAGATTGATAAAAAATTAGAGAATTTAATCTATATAACTAAGCCTTAGATCTGAAGCCCGTATAAGGCTGTCTATGGCTGGGTTGCTGAAATTATAATCTGTCATGCTACTTTATTCTAACAACTAGCGATTCTGTTATTGATTCCTTTGGAGATTCTATTTGGAAAAATTGTCGGTATTACCAATTTGGGTAACCTTTAGCTCATTGCAAAATATTTCTGTAAGAAACAGTGGAATTCAGAAAAATGGATTGTAGCAATTGAATTTTTAATGTCGAGACTCGGAAAATGGAAAAGAAAACATGTATTTTTAGGTGTAAAAATTCTTGGTAAAAGAAAAATTAAAAATGTAAGCAATATTGTTTTATTTAACTCAGGCATAGTTTAAAAAAATATAATCAATTAGGAATCATTCATTGATCAAAATGCAATGTTTCTACTGATCCTAATTTTATTTTTCGAATTTTAACAGTAATGACGTAGGGCTCCTGATCCTGATAGCTTCAATGATTTTGTCACATTACAAAATGGATAATTTACGTTATCAAATTTGCTAAAAGGATCAGAATTTCCACCAAAGTTAAGCTTCTAAGCTCCCATTCATAATATGTTCTAAATCAATCTGGATAAATGCACATTGGTTGCCTAACAGAATAGAGAGTTTGTAAATCTAAATTTAAATAAATAACTCAACACGCGTGTTCTATTTACGCTAAAACTATCACTTTAAATTTTCCCATTAGCACCAATACTTTAATGCTTTCTGGCAGCTAGAGGAGTAGCATTGCACTCATTGAGACTATATGCACCAAATGATTTCTCTTTTATTTTGAGATTGGCATGATCAAGGCAAGAGGTCAAGTGCCTTGTCTCCATTTTTGCGAAAATGCCAGCAGTTTTTCCGCGATCACGATCCAACATTGGCTCACCTCAACGCACTTGCACATGGCCTTGTGACCCTTCCGCCAGTGAATCTTCTGATGATCTTTCCCACAGTATACGACATTTTTACATCCGCCACACTTCAGGCTGGCTTCAACCCCACAAACGGCACACGAACTGATTGATGGCATATTCAGAGAAATTATGATGAGATGTCGTCTTGTCTCAATTTCACAGACACCGCGGACACTCTTATCCGTCACAAATCATTAATAATTACTCAACTAGCACGCTTTTTCCATCAAATATATTATTCAGGAACAATTTTCCCGAGAGTGTCTCATCACCGAGATACCTCTTGTCGTTCACAAATCAATCAGACAAATGGCAAAGCACTTTCCTCAGACATATCAGAAGCAACCGCACAAGACAATCTTGGCAGTTGCAGGAAAATTTATTTTAAGAACCTATCCCAATAACTTCGTCCGATGATCGGAAATTAATTTTATTCCCTCGTGTCCAACCACTCGATATAAATATCCAACCCGTACATTAGTTGTGATCCCATGATTGTTTACGTTGTATATCTCATTCACGTCCTCGTTTATCATCATACAAAATATCCCGTCATTTTTTTCATTCCAGATGGGGATTAATTAATAAGTCCACAAGGTGCTAAATCATCTCACAACCATCAGCATTATTTATGATTTCCCGAAAAAAAAATTTCCCACACTTTTCAAAATGTGGTGAGAGGAATTTTCCTCCGATTCTCTTAATGTGATGTGATGTGTCTCTTTTCATCTTGCTTATTTGTAAATTTTCCACCACGACCAAGAAAAATGACAATGGATAGAGAGTTGAGTTTGGGAGTTTCTAAATTTTCCACATTGCTGCCAAGTGAAATTAGTTCTACTACACTGCTGGCAATAATCATAGCTCCACTTTTTCATACTAGAAAAACTTTGAAAAAAAATAAAAAAAAAAATAAATAAAAAAATCATTTGAAGGTATTTTCATACCGATATGAAAAAATGCCATTTGAATTTCATACCGTTAGAACTGTGAGTACTGTGATAGAACCTTTATCAAAATGGCGATTTTCGGTTGGCAATAATTATAGCTCCACTCAATAAATTTGGCTCCAGGGTATTTATTTTCAATCAGTGAAGGTTAATATCTTTTTGTAATTTAATTAATAACTTTATTAAGCTAATTAGAATCATTTTTATAAAGTTTTTCATGAATTTTGCCGAAATTTTGTAAGGAAAATGTTTAATGAACAAAAATAAGGGATTAATTAAGGTCTTGAAATGGATGGAAGTTGATAACCAAAAAAATTCCATAAAAATGACAAGATCCTATCACCTTTCATCCGAATTTGTCCATATTGCCGACATATATGCATTTTAAACCACTCCCAGGGCTAAAAATCTTCTTTTGTTAGAGGCAAAAGTGTGCAAATTTCCGTGTTACAGTCGAAAAAAATAAGTTTTCTACCGAAATTTGATGTAAAACAATGCTGACTGTTTAGTCTCATCATGTCCTGTTGATTTTGTCGCAAACCAGAATCCTAAGTGACTAAGGTGATCTTTAGAATACTGGAACAAAAAATTATCAAAAAGAAGCTTATTGCGGTTTGATGAGTAGAAGGTGTTTTACCTAATTTAAGTGGTACAAAATTACTTTTTTCGAATAAAAAAATTGATAGGTCTTGTCTTAACATGTTTTCTGTCTGAAAAAATAATTTTAAACCACTTAAATGACGTAAAACACCTTCTATTCATCAAACTGCAATAAGCTTCTTTTTGATAATTTTTTGTTCCAGTATTCTAAAGATCACCTTAGTCACTTAGGATTCTGGTTTGCGACAAAATCAACAGGACATGATGAGACTAAACAGTCAGCATTGTTTTACATCAAATTTCGGTAGAAAACTTATTTTTTTCGACTGTAACACGGAAATTTGCACACTTTTGCCTCTAACAAAAGAAGATTTTTAGCCCTGGGAGTGGTTTAAAATGCATATATGTCGGCAATATGGACAAATTCGGATGAAAGGTGATAGGATCTTGTCATTTTTATGGAATTTTTTTGGTTATCAACTTCCATCCATTTCAAGACCTTAATTAATCCCTTATTTTTGTTCATTAAACATTTTCCTTACAAAATTTCGACAAAATTCATGAAAAACTTTATAAAAATGATTCTAATTAGCTTAATAAAGTTATTAATTAAATTACAAAAAGATATTAACCTTCACTGATTGAAAATAAATACCCTGGAGCCAAATTTATTGAGTGGAGCTATAATTATTGCCACCCGAAAATCGCCATTTTGATAAAGGTTCTATCACAGTACTCACAGTTCTAACGGTATGAAATTCAAATAGCATTTTTTCATATCGGTATGAAAATACCTTCAAATGATTTTTTTATTTTTTTTCTAAAAATTTTTTTTTCAAAGTTTTTCTAGTATGAAAAAGTGGAGCTATGATTATTGCCAGCAGTGTACAAATTTTTTAAAGCGGTCAACAAACCATTTAATTAGTCACAATTATTATGTGTTTCGCATTATTTAAATTGCAGAATGAATTTATGAGTTTTTTTTTACAAAAATTACAGATGTATAGTTTTTGAAGGAATTTATTTTGCAACGGGAATATTGAATCGATCAGGATTTCGAATAGGTCAGGATAATGAATGGATCGGAATCCTGAAGAGCCAAAATCTCGAATAGGTCAGGATCCCGAATGGGTCAGAATCTTGAAGAGCTAAAATCCAGAATGGATCGGAATCCTGAAGAACCTAAACACGGAATAGATCAGGCTCCCGAAAGAGTCAGAATCCTGATTGAAGCAAAAATCCTAAATGAATCAGGATACCGAATGGGCCGGAAACTTGAAGAACAAAAAGCCCGAATGGGTCAGAATCCTGAAGAACCAAAATCCCAAATGGGTCAAGATCCCAAGAGGGCCGGAATCTTGAAGAGCTAAAAGCCCGAATGGGTCGGAATCCTGAAGAGGTAAAATTCCCAATAGATCAGGATCCTGAATGGATCGGAATCCTGAAGTTCAGAAATCCCGAATGGTTCAGGATACTGAATGGGCCGAAATCTTGAAGAGATAAAATCCCGAATGAATCAGGATCCTGAAGAGCCTAAATTTCCAATAGGTTTAGGGGAACGAAAATCCCAAATGGACAGGATCCCGAATGGGCCAAAACTTGAAGAGCAAAAAGCCCGAATGGATCGCAATCTTGAAGAACCAAAATCCCGAATGGATCAATATCCTAAGAGGGCCGGAAACTTGAAGAGCAAAAAGTCCAAATGGATCGGAATCATGAAGAGGCAAAATTCCGAATAGATCGGGATCCTGAATGGATCGGAATCCTGAAGTTCAGAAATCCCGAATGGGTCAGGATACTGAATGGGCCGAAATCTTGAAGAGACAAAATCCCGAATGAATCAGGATCCTGGAGAGCCTAAACACGGAATTGATCAGGCTCCCGAAAGAGTCAGAATCCTAATTGAGGAAAAAATCCCAAATGAGTCAGGATACCGAATGGGCCGGAAACTTGAAGAGCAAAAAGCCCGAATGGGTCGCAATCCTAAAGAGACGAAATTCCTAATAGATCAGGATCCTGAATGGATCGGAATCCTGAAGATCAGAAATTCTGAATGGTTAATGATACTGAATGGGCCGGAATCTTGAAGAGCCAAAATCCTGAATGAATCATTATCCTGAAGAGTCTAAATTCCCATTGAGTTGGAATCCACAAGAAGTAAAATCTCCAACGGGGCAGGATCCCGAAAGGCAAAATTCCCAAAATCAAGATCCTGAATGGATCGAAATCCTCAAGATCAGAAATCTCGAATAGCTTAGGGTCCCGAATGGACCGGAATCTTGAAAACCCAAAATTCCAAATGTGTTAGAATCCTGAAGAGCTAAAATCCCAAATGAGTCGGGATCCTGAAGAGCAAAATGCCCGAATCGATTGGAATCCTGAATAGTCAAAATCCCTCATGGATCAGGATCCTGAATAAACCAAAATCCTACAGAGCAAAAATCCCGAATGGGTCAGGATCCTGAATAAACTAGAATCTTGAAGAACTGAAATCCCGAATGAGTCACGATCCTAAATGGATCGGAATCTTAAAGAGCCATAATCCCAAATGGGTTAGAATCCTGAATAGGTCGTAATCCTGAAGAGCCAAAATTCCCAATAATGGTTCAAGATCCCGAATGGGTCTGAATCCTGATTCAATATTGCAAATGCTATTTATTATTTGCAGATCAAATGTAAAAAACAGAAATTATTAAACGGTTACTTTCTTTTTAAAATAAAAGAATATAAAGAATATTTTACTTAAAAAATTGATGAGTATCCAAAATTCACAAGTAAAAATTTAATATTCAAATATTGCAAATGAAATAGATTATATTGAACACTTTGAATACCATTCCTAATTAACTATGTATTTATTTAATATAATAAGATCGTTATACCGGTATATGAAGGCACTCATATGCTTGATTTGATTTTCTCAATTTATTAGAACATATCAAAAATTACCTTTTGTCATTCATACAGTGTATTTGAACATAACACTTGTAGACTATAATGCGTCAACAATGCTCATCTCTGGACATGCGTAGAAAGTGAATTCCAAGCTCGGGCATTTTCGGTTTTGCTTCTACTCTAAAGTGTTCTGTCTGGCCACATTGGGCTGTCAGGAACATCTTTGTCATTCGACAAGGTTACTCTCAGTTCATCTGCAATTTCCCCAAGAGTTAAAATGCCTCCGCGAATTCTACTCCTTTTCCTTTCCCTGATTGCCTCAGTGGTTGTGAATTCCTGTGAGATTGCTGACAAAGCCAGGTATGATAATTACCGGCTTTACCGCTTTCATCTGGCCACAGAAGACCAAGTAAAAATCATGCAGGAGCTGGAAGAAAAGAGCGACAGCTACATTTTCATTGGTCATGCCCGGCACCCCAATCAAAATCTCACAGTTATAGCTGCTGCCCACAAAGTACCAGAGATTGAGGATTTGTTCGAGAGGTATCAAATGTCCCGCGAAGTGCTGGTGTACAATATTCAGGAGAAGATTGATGATGAATGGGATAATGTTCTGCCGAAGAGAACTCCTGGATATCAACTGGACTGGGTGCATTACTTCCATCTGGAGACCATCAATCAATGGTTGGATCTTAAGCTAAAGGATCATGATGATCTGACTCCAGTTGTATTGGGAAATAGCTATGAAGGAAGACCCATTAGGGGAGTCAAACTTTCCCGGGAGACTGGAAATACTGCGGTTTTTGTTGAAGCTGGAATCCATGCCAGGGAATGGATTTCTCCAGCCACGAGTACTTACCTCCTGAACCAACTCCTTACTTCTAAAGGTTGATTTTTATACATCACGTGATTAATAGCAAATGGTAATAAATTAATTTCTGTTCCAGATACCAGAGTACAGGAACTCGCTCAGAACTACGACTGGTTCTTCTTCCCAGTCGTGAATCCTGATGGATACGTCTACACATTCGAGAAGGATCGCCTTTGGAGGAAGAACCGCAAGCCTTATGGACTCTGCAGAGGTGTAGACCTCAACAGAAATTTTAACTCATCCTGGAATGGTCCAGGAACCAGCCCTGATCCCTGCCGATATGATTTTGCCGGAAGTTCAATTAACAGTGAACCTGAAGCTGAAGCCATTTCTCGGTGGCTTAAGGAACATGTCAAGGAAGCCCGTATCAAGACTTTCTTGAGCCTCCATTCGTACTCCCAGCTTCTGATGTTCCCTTTTGGTAGTACAGAGGCCAAAGTAAAGAACTACAATGATCTTAGAGAAATCGGAGAGAAGGCTATTGATGCCTTAGCTAAGGTTCATGGAACCAAATTTAAGACTGGTAGCATTATCGAAACAATTTATCCATCAAGCGGTGGAAGCAGTGATTGGGCTTATGAGGAATTAGGTATAGATATCTCCTACACCTTCGAACTTAGGGGACCTCCAGATAGCATAGATATGTTCATCTTGCCAGCTAATCAAATTACTCCCGTTGGCGAGGAAACTCTTGAAGCATTTATCACAATCATGGGAGCAGCTCAGGATAAAGGATACTACAATTGATACTACTACGATTTGTCAATGAACAAGAACAAAACCAATAAAAAGAAATTATGAAAATTTACTCAGTGTTGTGGATAGGGTCGTTATGCCTTCAAATCTCGACGAATAATATATTAAATAGTCTCTAATTTAGAGGAAAAGAAAGTAGGTTTCACATGGGTTTAAGACTGAAAAGCACAATAATCTACTCGAAGCCCCTACGCAACTAATTGTACTGGAAAGGCCATAATAAAATGTATAATTGTCAGAATTTTAATATGGTTTTATTCTTTTTACCTAATTTTAGATGTGAAAGGATTCTCGGAACGCCAGGACTTATGAATTGATATCACGACTTAAAATTTATCAATCGTTATTCTTTCATTCATGGAACTCCAATGAAAATCCTTGTATCTCGTAGAAAACTTTCAGTAGACGTGTCAAGAAAAAATTCAAGCTTTAACCCTTTAAGGACGAGTGGTACACCAGTGTCCCAAAAACAAAAGTATTCTCTTTTGACTATAGAAAGTTATTTTGTCCTCTAAATAGTTCGAAAAAAAATAGTTTTATTTTAGGGACACAGGTGTCCCATTCGTCCTTAAAGGGTTAATCCATTTCTTACTTTGAAAAACTAAGAAAAAGAGTATCAACTAAAACGTGTTACTTAAAACCGCTCAAAATCGGATACAAATCAGATTTATGCCGAGTTTTTGATAAAGTAAGATATAAAGTATCTGGTTTAAGAAATTCTATTTTGAGACGTTATTTTCAGGCATAAATGTAGTTTCCATCAAGAAAAACTATTCAGACTCAATAAAACGTTTTTATGCTTCTGTATAAGTCCATTAAAATCGGTACAGACATGAATCAAATAGAACAAAATATTCTTAAAGAACAACCCAAATAGCAACTTTTTCTTAATATAGTTTTATAGAATTCCCTAAGCAAGGCATTATAGAACCAAAAATCTTTTTGTTTGCCTATAACGCTCTTGGTTCCATCACTGAGATTACTGAGTGGCTCACTCTTAAGGATCTTAAGAGATTCTATAGGAATTTCAAAAGAAAATTCTCACTTTAAGTCTTTTAAACTTGCTCTAAAAGGCTTGCCTAATACTTGGTTCTATATAACAGCTGTTTTATTTTTTGGGAAGGCCCTAGGTGAAATTTTTCCTAATGGTCCTAGAAAACGATAGTATTGATTTTTTAATAAGCTCAGTTCAAATGGTTTTGCTCGATTAAAAAAAATCGATTAAATTTAAATTCGGCTCCCTCTTACCAAAATCCTGTCTGCGTAACTTGGAAATCAATAAATACATTTATTTAAATAAAATTTAAAAATCATACTTTTAAATATCAGGAAAAATATATAAATTTTAAAATAATAATGGAAAATTTTGTATAATCGATATTAAATTTGAAAAAATATATCAAAGATTTTTTTAAAAAAATATTTTCTATAATATGATTACTCGAATTACTTAAAAGTGCGAATGTTTATAGAGAATCAAAGAAAAAAATATGTGTATTAAGAGTTTGAAGCCTTGTCTTTCTAATTTTGAAAAATAAATAGAATTTATAAATTTTTGAATTGTCACATTTTGCCCTAGGTCCTTTATTAGAACCGGAAGATACCTAGTATAGGATGGTCTATCTCTTAAGGGGTTCGAAGTCGAATACATTTCTATAATCCTGTTCATTTTGTTATGTTATCTTCTTTATTGCAACTATTTAAGATTTTGCATTCTAATAGCAGTTCATCTGAAACAATTCTTAATGCAGAATAATAATTTTAGCAATTTAACTTTTCTCTGTAGAAGATCACCTTGCAATTATTTTCAGTGTAAACAACCTAATAAAACCTTGACTCAAGACGCGTCAATAAGTTTATTTTCTTGCTGAGAAAAAAGAGAAGAACTCGTTAAAACTAAACTCGGATATTTTCGGATTTTCTTTTACTTTCTCAAATCTCTGATTGCGTTTAAAACAATTTAGTCGCTCGACAAAGTTTCAAGAGTTTATTGCAAATCGCTTACAAGGTAAAATGTATTCGCGAATAGTATTTCTCATCCTCTGTTTGATAGTCTCAGTGGTTGTGACTTCTTATGGAATAGAAGACAAAGCCAGATATGATAATTACCGGATCTACCGTTTACATCTGGCCACAGAGGATCAAGTTCGGATAATGCAGGAGTTAGATCTCAAGAGCGATAGCTTCATTTACTTTGGTAGTGCCCGGTATCCTAATCAGAATCTCACGATTATAGCTGCTGCCCACAAAGTACCAGAGATTGAAGATTTGTGTGAGAGGTACCACATTACCCATGAAGTACTTGTGTACAATCTTCAAGAGAAGATAGACGATCAGTGGAACAGTGTTCTACCAAAGGAAACTCCTGGGAATCAATTAGACTGGGAGCATTATTTCCATCTGGAAACTATCTACGATTGGTTGGATCTTATGTTGATGAACCACGAAGATCTGACTCCAGTTGTATTGGGGACAAGCTATGAAGGAAGACCCATTAGGGGAGTCCAACTTTCCCAGAAGACTGGAAATACTGCGGTGTTTGTTGAAGCTGGAATCCATGCCAGGGAATGGATTACTCCGGCCACCAGTACTTACCTTCTAAACGAACTTCTTACTTCTAAAGGTTGAATTTCTCACAAAGCAAGTTGTGTAGGATAAAGTGGGGCAGTAGTAAACACGAGGTAGTTATAAACACTAATTTCACAAGAATCCCTATTCCCTATACTATCTACGAGTATAGGTTTCGTTCTCTGAAATTTAATTTTAAAATTAAAAAAAAAATTTGCAGTGGTTATCAACTACCTCGTGGTTACTACTACCCCAGTTTTCCCTATAAAACAAATTCTCAGTTACTTAATTTCTGTTCCAGATACCAGAGTCCAGGAGCTCGCTCAGAACTACGACTGGTTCTTCTTCCCAGTCGTCAATCCTGATGGATATGTCTACACATTCGAGAAGGATCGTCTTTGGAGGAAGAACCGCAAGCCATATGGACTCTGCAGAGGTGTAGACCTCAACAGAAATTTCAATTCATCCTGGAACGGTCCAGGTTCTAGCCCTGATCCTTGTCGATCCAAATTTGCCGGAAGCTCTGCCAATAGTGAACCAGAAGTCGAAGCCATTTCTAAATGGCTCAAGGAACATGTGAAAGAAGCTAGTATCAAGACTTACTTGAGTCTTCATTCATACTCTCAACTTCTGATGTTTCCTTATGGAAGCACAGAGACTAAAGTTGATAACTACGATGATCTTAAAGAAATCGGAGAGAAGGCCATTGATGCTTTGGCTAAGGTTCATGGAACTAAGTATTATACAGGGAGCAGTATTGATACGATTTATCCATCAAGCGGTGGGAGCAATGATTGGGTTTATGAGGAACTAGGCATCAAAATTCCCTACATTTTTGAACTTAGGGGACCTCCAGATAGCGCGGACATGTTCATGTTACCAGCTGATCAAATTACTCCCGTTGGCGAAGAGACTCTTGAGGCCTTCATCACTATCATGGAGGTATCCCAGGCGAAAGGATATTACAATGAAGGCCCTTAAGTGTTAATTGGTTTTCGGTTATATTTTTAAATTGGATTTTATTAATTGATTGAGAAGATTAATTATTGAAGGAGATTAATAAATTGATTGACCATTTAAGAAAATTGATAATAATGTTGTCCCGTTGTCAGTATTAGGGTAAAGTGATACAAGTTGGACATAGTGTTACAAGTTGGACAATTCGCCGGTACAAGTTGAACATGGCTTTGTTCTTGATAAATACAGTATAAAATTTGTTTTTAAGCACAAGGAACCAAATTATAAAACTAAAACATTAAAAATATACAAATAAAAATGAAGCACTAAATTTATCAAAAAAAAAGCCCTGTCTAACTTGTACCACTTTACCCTACATCATGATCAGGTACTTCCAATCAACAATTTGCGTAAGTAACAGCCTTAGCTTAAATTGTTCTGAAATAACCATGCATGTTTGTACTAAACAGGGTCAGAGAAGTTGAAAAATAAATAATAATGATGTCCTTACACAAAGATCTCATGTCATTCATTATGCAATTGGCAAACTTTCCGAGATATACTAAATGAGAAGGTATCACTTGATGTGTCTTTGAAAAATGAAGCTGAGTTGGAGGATGCTGTGGAGCAATTCACTTGTGCTGTCCAGAGTGCGGCGTGGAATGCCACCCCGCAATTCTTCACTAAGGAGAGTAAAAACCTGCCTCCTATAAGCGTAAGCGTAAGAGAGAAAATAGCTCTGAAACGTAAGCTCAGAAGGCGATGGCAGAAAACCAGAAGTCCTGAAGACAAGCGGATATTAAACAAATGTACACATGAACTTAAAGAGCTACTGAGGGAGATCAGAAATGACTCTTTCCAAAGGTATCTGTCCGATTTGTCTCCGTCGAAGGACACCGACTACAGTCTTTGGAAGGCAGCCAGGGGATTCAAACGACCTCAACAATGTAATGCTCCCATTAGAGACCGCAATGATGCTTGGGCTAGAAGCAATGAAGAAAAAGCTAAAGTTTTTAGTGAACATCTAACGGAGGTCTTTCAACCATGGGATATGACTCAAGATGATGCATTTGTGGCCAAATTAGAGAATTCTCTCGAAAATCCATTTCAAATGGAACTTCCGGTCTCAAACTTCAATATTTCTGAAATAATAGACGCTATCTTTGAAATCAATCCTAAAAAGTCTCCTGGTTTTGACTTAGTCACAGGAACAGTGCTTCGTGAGTTACTAGTGAAAAGTATCAAATTTCTTCGTCTTTTGATGAACGCTATCCTGCGCCTGCAGTATGTGCCAAGGCAATTGAAGGTTGCCCAAGTGGTGATGTGCTTAAAGCCTGGGAAAAGGCCCGAGGAGTACATGTCCTATAGACCTATAAGTCTTTTGCCTGTATTGTCAAAATTGTTTGAAAAGCTGCTTCTCATAAGATTGATTCCGATCTTGGAGAATAAAGCCGTCATACCAAATCACCAATTTGGTTTTAGAACCCAGCATTCTACAGTGCAGCAGGTCCACAGAGTCGTCAGTAAAATCAGTGACGCCTTAGAAAATAAGATGTACTGCTCGGCACTCTCATTGGATGTGAGTCAAACTTTCGATCGGGTTTGGCACTTGGGACTGTTTTACAAACTGAGGTGTATCTTCCCGCATCAGTTGTATTTAATACTTAGATCGTACCTTGAGGACAGATTCTTTTTTGTAAGAGTTCAGGATGAAGCTACTAGTCTTGGGCAAATTTGCTCTGGAGTTCCGCAGGGTAGTGTGATTGGCCCAGTGTTGTTTTCTGTCTATACTTCTGATATGCCCGCGAGCAATGAGACTATGATTGCAACATATGCAGATGACACGATGCTTCTGGCATCGGATGTGTTGCCTGAGGTAGCTTCTGAGAAGCTTCAGAGGTGTGCTTCCGCGGTGGCGGATTGGATGCACATATGGAGGATCAAGATTAACTCTTTCGCGTCTTTAGGGTCATATATGACCCGGGGAAAAAAGTTTCTTTTTGGCTATTTACATTAATTGAAATCTAACTGGAGTCTTGAGAAAATGAGCCAAGAATCTTACATCCTTCTATTATGATGTCGTGCACGAACAGATAGATTTCAATTAATGTAAATACCCAAAAAAAACTTATTTCCCCGAGTCATGACATTACCCTAAAGACGCGAAAGAGTTAATGGGCTCAAGTCCGTGCATACAACATTTTCCACAAGAAGGGGTCATTGTCCCTCAGTAACAATAAACAATGAGGTTGTACCCTCAAATGACTCCATTAAATACCTGGGTTTCCACCTAGATAGACGCTTAACATGGAAGAAGCACTTGTGGGCCAAAAGATTGCACCTAAGTGAGGTATTAAGGAAAATGTATTGGCTTATTGGCCGAAACTCACAACTTTCAACTGAGAGCAAGCTCTTGCTATACAAGACTATAATGAAGCCCAAGTGGCTCTATGGCATTCAGATTTGGGGTTCAGCAGCTCCATCAACAATTGATATTATACAGCGCTTCGAAAACAAGATGATGAGAATCATTGTCAACGCTTCATGGTACGTGCCCAATTCCGTCATTAGAGGGGACCTACAGCTGCCCACTGTCAGAGAGGAAATAGTACGCCACGCAATTAAGCATCGTGAGAAACTGTCAGAGCATCCTAATACTTTGGCTACAAATTTGATTAAAGTTAGAGCCAGAAGGCGACTCAAAAGAGAAAGGATTCTAGATTTTGTTAATTTGTGAGATTTGTGTGTGAATCTAGTATTTAAGGGGACTTGCCACTGGGTAAGTGCCTCTCATGTCTTTTTTGCATTGGTCATAAAAATTACTTATTGTATTAGAATACAGATTGTAATAATAAAGGGAAGTCCAAAAAAAAAATTCATTATGCTCTGTTGCTACAGGCTGAGAACCTTCTGCGATCTAAAGGATCTACGCCTAAGTCGGCCTTTAGACTAGAGGTTTAGTCCAGTTAGCGAAGGTCTCAAAACCCTAAATAGAAATAGGGTAAGTGTACCAAAGTTCGGCATAGTTGCATGCAAGCGCCAAAGTCTCAAGTTTGAAATGTAATATTTTTTAAAACAAATTGATTTTTTTTAATTACTTCTTCTTAAGGAGTGTTCCCTGGAACTTTGTAGACAGTTTATCGTCTTTATTTTCTCCAAAATCATGCTTAATACATTTTAAAATGAATAGAAATGTAAAAATGGAAATAGCATTGGTGGCCTATTCCGGCCACTTTCATTCTCATAGTTCCTTACCATTCCGGAATAGAGTACAGCAAATAATGTGCTAGGTGTTTGTGTAAATATCGGGAACTATGGTCAAAATAGGTCTAATGACCTAAGACCTGGGTAAGGGGGGTTAGGGAAGGGGGGATACAAAAAAAAAAAAAAAAAAACCATTCCGGAATTCTTCCACTGTCTTTTTTAAATCATTTTGTTCGTCGAAACGACATTTTTTGTTATTTTTTGCATTGTATAATCTGTAGAGTATGTGTAAAAACTAAAAATTCATTGAAATTCGACGAACAAAAAATGTGGCCGAAATTGCAAGCTGGCCGGAATTTGGTACACTTACCCTAACTTTTATTGGTTTATTGGGTTTTTCAGAATTTAATAGATGATTTGCCTTAATAATCCAATCCTTAGTTAAATTTTTCCAAAAACATCTCTACTGATAAAAAAATTGGAGCAGTTGACCCATAATGCTAAGCATTAGGTCTGTAATCCGTGTAAGGGTGAAGTTATGCAACATTTCTCGAATAGCCCGGATCACTATCTCATCCCGTTAACCTTCTTGAAAGAAAGTGACGGAAGTGAAACTAATTATCTCAATAGAGAATCCGGAAATCATTCGGGAAAAATGCACCAACTTTTTCAAAGCTTTCGGATCAGTTTCCAAGCCCTTGTTGGTGCGGTCAAACACTTTACGAATTTTCCTTCTCCATTCATTTAAGGTACGTAACCGATTTAGATGTGACTTAATTCGCTTTATAAATTATTTTAAAATCACCCTAAAATTCTATATGAGTCGGTTCAAATAAATTTTCAATCCAGAAGTCATAGGTTCTGATTAAAACTGATCCAAATTTTCCGTAAACCTTAAAAGAAGATAAATGAATATAATACAGGCTTTAAACATAAGGTTCAGCCATATGGCTTAACTTCTCTAATTTCTTATCGTTCAAAATTTTTGGAAGGAATTTGTCTTAGAATTGCATACAGTAGACTCTCGCTAATTCGGCTCTTTTAAGATCGGTCTACGTTTTAATTCGGACAGCAGTTAAATTTGAAAAAAGCCTGTTGACATGTCACAAGTTTGATTATGATTATCGAATGCAGCAAACTGCCACGGTTTGTCTTAGTTTTGATTTGAAATTGCATTATTAAGGGATTCATTCTAATAGTATCTCTGGACAATTTCCCACCTTTCAACTTTTTGTAATTTGCCATTTTTAACCTAAATTATATATTATCAAAAAAAAACAGATTATTTCTTGTTATCTATAATCACTTTTATATACATATATTTACTATTGATAACTTTAAAAATGTATAATTCGTGCCTCTCGAATGACATAAACTCAAAATGTAATCGGCTTACATTAAGTTGGTTGCATGTTTTGACCATTTTAAATTAGTTTTTTAATTAAGGCAACAAACTTCTGATTTTGAAAAATTACCAACTTTTGGAAAACAATTATTTTTGATATGAAGTAAAATTAATTATTTTTTTTGAAAAATATAAATAATATCTACGGATTACAGAGAATTCATCTGCAAAAAGAAAAATTTTAAAAAGAATTTTTTTCTATCATTTTTTTCACTTGTTTTCTCAAACATGCATTAGGCAACAAACTATTGACACTCACTGCATATGAAAATCATTGCATTTCAAAAAGTTTGTTGCCCGAATTTATCCCATATTAAAATTTCAAATTGTTTAGAATTTCGAAACGTTCGGGAACTAGGCTAAACCTTAAGTCTGACTTACAAGCATTGTTGTGAAATGAGAACATTGAAACCTATCTTATCCTTGATCTTGAAATAACTTTTTCTTATCATAATACATAATATAAAAATCTATTGCTTTCTTAGTGTAATCACTTACCTTTTCCATCTATAATTTTTCTCAGAATCTTCAGGTGCAGCAAGTGATCAAAGGAATAATAAATTATTGGAGTGGGATTAAATAATGAACCCTCCAAGTGACATTTTGTAATTATGGCAAATGAGAAAAAGTGTATTCTGTGTCTCTCTTTTTTTGCATTATCTCTCTTGGGAAACTAAAAGCTGCGTGATGTAGAAAGTCAAGCTCTTATTAGTTCTTCTCCTGGGTGGAATATTAATTGCATAATTTATTATTTCAAGAAGAGCGCTGCACTAAAGACTGTTAGTGGGGAATTTTTCATCTGGTGGAAATGGGAGAAAAATTAATTCGCAATAATGGTGCAACAGTGAATATTTAATTGAGCAGATTTTCAAGGGTTCCCCTTGAGAATTTTTTTTACAACATTGCATGCTTGTAGCTTTAATTGTGCTCGTTCTGTACTTCCTCTCGAAAATTTTTTGCTGTTTTATTGCATTTTCCATGACTTCCAGGCGTGTTTGATGAAATGATTTCTGGCGACTATTGCAAAATTTACAAAACTGTGGAAAATATTTTCTAGAGGGGTCTTTTGGTAGTACTTCTACTTGATTGTAAAGTAAAATTTATCTTAAGGAAGTCGAGAGAGCTTTCTTGGGTAGATGCTACTGGAACTTATGCATCTCATTTATACTTCTTCGTGCACGGAGATGTTATAGGGCATTTAGGGTCATATGCTCCGTTTTTGGCTATTTTGGAAGAAAGTTATTTAATTTTCTTACTTTTTTTTTAAATTTCTATTTTCCATTTAGTAAGGGGAAGTGTGCTTTCACTGAGAAAAAAAGAGAGTGCGATTAACTTTTTTTCCTCGTAACTTTAACACTTTTTAGATGTAAAAATATATCAATATTTTTTGATATGTTAATTTTACACCTTTTTTTAAAGGATAAAATTAACATGAAAAAGGGTAACTTTATGCCCTAATACACCTAAAAAGAGTGAAATTTACACCGGTTTCGGATCAATAATGCAGGGTAAAATTAACATTTCCGGAATGTTATTTTAACTTTTTCGGATTTCTCTCAGTGTTTGAATTCGGATACCTTTGAAATAGATTTTTTTCTCCTATTTTTAAATAGAATTGAATTTTGAAGCTAAATATCATGGCGCGGCCCAGTTCTATTTAAAATAGGTGAAAAGAGACCAATTTCGAAGATTCCCACTCCCCCTATTGTGCAATATTTTGATATAATTTATTAAGTTTCCCATCAATTTCAATTCATGAAAAGAAAACTATTAAGAAATGACTTTATTAGACATTTAGAGTTCCCAGATACTCAATGATGATGACCTGGCGCAATGTACTTTGAGAGGGACTTTTCGGTGTTCGCCAGTGTAAAAGGTCACCCTAAGATGAAAACACTTTTTTTCGTCTTGCTTAGAGCTTTCGGTCCCGATGTGGACCTTCTTTAGTGGTTTAAAAGGGCATGAATTTTTATTTTATAACAGATCATTTTTAAAAAATTACAAAGGTCATTTTTTGGACAATTTCGAATCTCCCGGATACGTTCTTGAACATTTTCTAGCCATAGGTCATATAGCTTTCTTGTACCCTAGACAGACTTACGGCTTAAAATGGGAGACGGCTTAGTGGGAAGCTGGGAATACAGTCTAATCATTCTTTTGATTATAATTACGTTAAGCTCTCTTCCTGTTTAAGCCATGGATGTGTCTGTCCAGTACAGTGTTAGAATTCGTCTAAATTCTAAACAGAATGTACCAATGCATCGCTTCTCTTATATGAAAGGATTACAGTAGACTCTCGCTAATTCGGCTCTTTTAAGATCGGGCTACTTTATAATTCGGGCGGCAGTTAAATTCGAAAAAAGTTTGTTGTCATTTTTCAAGTTCAATTATGATTATCAAATGAAGCAAATATGCTCAAATTTGTTTTTATTTGCCTTAGCTTTAGGGTCCCGGTCAAAATCCCGAACGCCAAAATCCCGAAAGCCAAAATCCCGAACGCCAAAATCCCGAAAGCCAAAATCCCGAATGGGCCAAAATCCCGAAAGCCAAAATCCCGAATTCTTAAAAGTGTCACAGCTACTGCCACGATTGTACCCACGCTTGCTGGAGGCAAAGGGAAATCTTCTGTGTCTTAGGAAATTATTCTAAACATTTTCCTCCATATAATTTCATTCCTTTCAGGATTTAGAAAATTCGGGATTTTGGCTTTCGGGATTTTGGCTTTCGGGATTTTGGCCTTTTCGGGATTTTGGCGTTCGGGATTTTGGCTTTCGGGATTTTGGCTTTCGGGATTTTGGCTGCCACCGTTAGCTTTAATATGATTTTGCATTATTAAGAGAGCATATAAACTCAATATGAATATGCAGATGAACAAAAAATCGTTGCATTTCAAACAATTTGCTGCCAGAATTTCTCTCTAATTCAGTTGACATTTCGGTCCCAAATGCCCGAATTTGGGAGAGTCTACTATATTAAGTTTAAACTTCCTTGAAAAGGAGGTTTACCAGGAGATACCATATGGATTTTGGCCGAAAACTTGATGGAAATAGAGAAACACGAGTTTTGATCTGGTTATTCTCCTCCTTTATTCTCTAGCCAAAGAAAGGAGTCATCCCACTCCGAAACTTTGGCTAGAGACTAAAGGAGGAGAAGAACCAGGTCGAAATTCCGTGTTTATCTATCAAGAGGTTATTCATAAGCAAATAGAGGGGCTCAAATTCACGGTTCCCTGAAAAAATGTATGCGTTCCCTGTGAGTTCTCTGAAAAATGTATAGGTTCCCCGAGTTTCCCGTGAGTTCTCAGAGTCCCCTGGGATCCCCGGATTCCCCGTGAGTTCCCAGGGTTTCCCATGGTTTGACTGGTCAGATTGACTCGAGTTCCCCAAAATAAGTTAGCCCTTGTTCTATACTTAAAGGAGATATCGTCGTTTGAATTATATACTGTCGTACAAAAATTTAAATGATTTTAAATATTATTATAATTATTATTAATTTTATTCAAAATCAGCGTAACTTTGGCGCATTTACTCTAATTTAAAAAAAATCAAATATGATACTTACGCAATTAAAAATTTAATACTTTAAAATGGAATTTAATCATCATCATTTTTTCTGACTAGCTAGAATTAAAAAAAAATCAAACTCTACAACATACCGAAAACATGGTTTTGTGTCCACCAAAATTTCCTGGCGGAACGGCGTCAAAATGGCACCAAAGTAAAGCGTTTAAACTTAAGAATAAAATTCATGTGAGCAACTGAGATGCCTGCGAGTGACAATGAGGCGAATTTAAAAGAAAGAACAGGTTTACTGAGGAGTAACAACTTATGCTCAATGAGATTAGAATTTGGCCCAATTTTAGAAATAGTCTGTACCCGGTGGCAGCCAAAATCCCGAAAGGGCTAGGGTCCTGAATGTTCAAAATTCTGAAAGGGATGAAATTATATGAAGGAAAATGTTTAGAATAATTTCTAAATAATTTTTAAATAAATTTTGGCTAATTCGGGATTTTGGCGTTCGGGATTTTGGATTTCGGAATTTTGACTTTCGGGATTTTGACCGGGACCCGTCTGTACCGACCTCTTCTTGTGGTGTTGTCGGTTTCCCTCCCTGTTGAGGTCTTTTCACCTCTTTGATGTCAAGTCCTGAGCGTCTCACCTTCTAATTTTATCAGTGCCCCTCTTCGTGGGTTTTTAAGCTTACGCGTGAATTAAGGCGTCTACACATTGGGAGCAATTTTCGTCAAAAATAGCGTTTTTGACGGAAATTTGACGTTTCCCCCTACAACGCTGTAGGGAATTTCCTTCAAAAAAGCAATTTTTGACAAAAATTGCTCCCAATGTGTAGAGGCCATTAGGGAGTAAACAAATCTGCCACTCACGGTTCAGTTTGGGTCATCAGAGCTATTCTGAGACTAATTGCGCGATCACCGCGATATTGGAGACTGATCGGCGCGAAATTCCGATCTGTCACTCACGGTACGCTTGTTGACCGCTGAAGTAAGATGGTTTACTCAAGTGCTTGAGTTCCTTAGTAAAGAACGTGAGCCTTCTCCTGTTCCTAATTGACTCCGCCATACCGTTATGACTTTTTTGGTGTACAGTAGGAGAATTCTGTTACAATGTGACATGTGACAATGTCATATGACAAATTTTCGTGGTTAAATTCGGGAATAGGACACCATTAAAGACTGGTGAGTTTCTAATGGCTATTACATGTAGCTCTCTGAACTTTTCAATCATTGATATGAGACACATTTCCGAACACTTTCACTGAATTTGCCACATGAAAATTCTAAATTTGTCGTATGACATTGTCATAGTGTTACAGAATTCCAATGCAGATCGTCTGTTTTACAGTAGATCGCCCGCATTCACTGGTGAAAATAAAAGGGTCAAATTGACTCTTTTGAACAAAAATGGATCATAGGGTAAGTGTGCCAAATTTCGGCATAGTTGCATGTAAGCACCGAAGTCCTAAGTTTGAAATGCAATATTTTTAATTCATATTGATATTTTTTGTTACTTCCTTTTCGGGAGGGTTGTGTGGAACCTTCAAGACTAGTTTATCATTTTTGTTTTCTTTAAATCACTTCCTAAAATATTGAAAAATTAATAAAAATACGGACATTGCTTTGGGTAGTATTTCGGCCACTTTGTGTGAAATTTCGGCCACCTTTTTTCTGACTACATTTTGTGACGCAACGGATAGAAAATTTCAAAACGTCAAACGGAACGAGTTTAATATTTAATTTAATACGTTTATATCACTCACAAGCCTTGAGATCTTCAAATTTACGCGCAGATTCTCGTAGCAATTTGCACTTCCTGAACTCTTCCAATGCCTTTACCACATCATCGTTTTCATAGAAGCGATGGTTTTTTTCTCTGGACATTGTAGAATTCAGAAATTGAAAAAGGAAACATAAAATGAATAAGAAATTTAGGAAAGCAAAAGATGTGGCCGAAATAGGCAACACTACCTCACCGGAGAGACGCTCACAAAGTATATACTTTTTTACGCGAAATACAGGATCCAGCTGGGAAATTTCACCCGAAATTTAAAGATTGATTCACTATTAACATAAACAGAAACAATCTTTAATGAAAACTAATCAATTTTCATGAAAAACACAGAAGGAAAACCTTCTGCACTTCACCACAAATCACAAGACTGCTAGAGACACAATCGGTCTGTCACATTTTTTGTAAGACTCTTTCCACACTGAGTTTTTACAACACAATTTAAATTCAAATTATACCTATAATTTAACTGTCTTTGTGTTAATACATCCTAAAATGAATAAATATTTGAAAGCAAAATGAATTCATTGACTATTCGAAGATTACATACATAATTTTAATTAATTTATTTGCATGGCCGAAATTATACTCAAAGTGACCGAAATTAGAAGCTGGCCGAAATTTGGCACACTTACCCTATTTGATCCTTTGAAAGGTTCACTTGAATCTTTTGAAATTTTGTATGCATATTTGTAACGATAGATCGTGTTTTATCGTAAATTTATTACTCTTGTCTTATTTCTCTCATCTGAGCGAACACCGAAGATGACTCTTTAATTGTTTTTATTTGTGTGTTTAAAGGATGAAGAGCCCAAGTGTCTTTACTACCACAGGGGTAGAAACTCTTACTGTTTTATGATATCTACACACTGCACTAGAAGCAATTTTCGTTAAAAATTGCCTTTTTTTTTAAAAAAAATCTGACGTTTCTACCTACAAGGACAAGGGATATTTCTTTAAAAAGGCAGTTTTTAAAGAAATTTCTTCTAGTGTGTAGAGGCCATTATAGACAAGATATTTCCATACCCGAGCTGGTTAGTACCCCCTACGCGCCTTCTTAATTCACATCAGACACCGTTTTATGTTATGAACTTTGGATGCCGTATCGATAGGACTTATGGATTGACTGATAGAAAAATTGACTGATAGAAAAAATCGTTGAGATCGTTCAAACCCATGCCTCATTACTGGTGCTGACTTACTCCCTCCGAAAGTCGTGAAATAAATATTTAATTCCACATGTAAAATATTTTTTTAAAAATTTTGAATTGCAGTTTCTTTGAAAAAATCTAATACTCAAAATAAAATAAAACTTCTACAATATTTGCACACCGATTCCTTGTAAGGTTTGATTTAAGATATCTTGCATTTTTTCTCTGAAAGTTTACTTAAATGTTTATTCGACATTTGCTGATGCAACCGACAATTCAAACGTGGAATTTAAATGAATTTGACCTGAAAAAAAAATCACACATAAAAGAACTGTATGAATTCTATCCCGTTTTAAAATAAAAAAAGCTGAATTTAGGAACAAATAGCCAAAAAATAGGGAATGGGCAATTAGTGTACACTCGACCCTATTTTTTCTCCCGGAAAATGCTAAGGGCGGACGAAGGCAGAAAATGAGGAAGAGAATACTGACATCTTCCTTAACAAATTCACATGAATTGCAACACTGAATTTATTTTCCATTGGCACGAGAGATTTTAAGAAAAAAATTTATCGCGTAATCTTTTCTCAAGTGGAAGTTTTTTTATATTTTCTTTTTAAGAAGAACATTCGTTACACGTTGATGATCGGACTTGGTCTAATTGTCATCCTTGGGCTCACAGGTAACTCTGCACTTGGCATTTCTCTGGTAGTCACAGACATTAATGGCTGGATTGAAGACCAAAGTGGCTGGACAGAACCTAGAAAAGGACATCTCACCGTTAGAATTTATTATACCTGAGACCTCATTCTGCATGTCCTTTACATCCTTATGGGAATGCCTCGGTTGCAGATGAAGAACTCGTTGCAATTGCTGGGTGCCGGAAGAAGAGTGAGTCCCCATTCAACTTCATCATCAGCAACGGATGGACACGTGGGATCCTGGCAAGTCTCCCGGGCATCGCAAATTGTGAGAAAGATTAGGGATGCACTGACGAGGAGCACTAATGCAAGTCGGTGAAACATTTTCTCTACTCGGCAATTTATCATTCACCTCCAAACACCAAGAAACTCTCAAGCACACTGATCTGACCTGCAATCTCACCAGCAATTTTTCTATGGGAAAAGCATGCAATGTTGCAGGAAAAACTTCCGATCAATTGTTATGAGGTTTCGCGTGGAAATTCTGCAACATCTTTAGCACTTTCGGGCAGAATTTCTACCAAGATGATAGAGTTTGGTGATTTGCCAGAAGTTTCCTAATTGTTTGGCTTTCGAATCGAGAAATATGGTTAGTTTGCGTGAACAAAATAACTCAATCTAAAACTAATTTGATAATGAAGTTTGTATTTTTTTGGAAACTTTGATCAATGCCTTATTAGGAATTATAAATTGAAGCTAACGACAATTTTATTATTACTAATTTTTAAATTCTTTCTGCTGAGTAATTATCGTAATTTGCTTTTCAAAAATTCTTAGAAAATGTATTTTATGTTCAAATTGATTTTTAGCTATTGTGTTTTAAATATCCTCTATAGGGGGAAGTGGGCCTATATTGAGCTGTGGGGTTATATTGATATTCGATTTTTTCTCATATTTCTAAAGGAAGCTTTGCCTTCACGTAATATAATTTAGATAGACAAAACAATTGTGAATCCAAATAAAAGAATTATAAAGACCAGCTGCATTTAGAAATATGCAAAAAAAAAATGTATATCAATTTAGCCCCACAGCTCAATATAACCCCACTTCCCCCTACAACCGTAATAATCTCTAAATTTAGGAGACGCTTTTTTTAAAATTTAATTTAACCTATTTAAATTCGAAATCATAATAAATTAATATAATTAAAAAGAAATGACAAAGCGTCCTAGCTTTGCAAAGTGCTTAAACTCACGAGAAGAAGCTCTCCGTGGATTATGTTTTCGCATGGTTTTTGGGTATAAACCGATTTACTATACCTACTGATTAAATTGATTCGCAAATTAGAAAAAAGAACATCCCGAAATAAAAAAAATTGAGTTATAAAAGTTCATGTTAGAATATTTTAGCATGAGAAATAAACATACGGGCAAAAAGAAGAGTAAATTCGATAAAGATTACGTGTACTTTACCGCTTCGTTACCGATGAAGCCCGATGCAGTCGGGTTGAAATTTCAAGATCTTTCAAAAAAGTCCAAATTGAAGCAAATCGGTTGAAAAATAGGCACTACAAAGTGATGAATTTTTTTTTAGGTCATAGATATCTATGGACGAAATATAAATCCTGACTACCGCAAAAACGTATTAGAAATATTTTAAAAAGATCCAGGAACTCTTTCCGAAATAAACAAAAAAGCATGGTTTTGGGGGGGCGAGAAGGTGGTAGAGGGAAAACGGAAAAAAGGCTATCTTAGATAATGTTTACTTATAGGGGGTCATCGAAAACCGAAAGTCGATATCTCTTACCATTTGGCCTCTAGCCGTTTCATAAAATGAAACAAAAGCGGATTTTATAACTGGTCTCTCTTTGAGTTCAAGCAGTAAAATAGTAGGGGGAAGTGCGATTCTTTTGAATGGAGCAGCTTTAAAATTTGGCTCTTTTTTTAAATTGGACTGTATTATAATATAATTCAGCTCAGTAAATTAATAATTGTGAAGCTAAATTACATTACGATTAGCTCAATTTATTTTAAAAATAGGAGAAAAAAGCACAAGTTCAAAGATGCCCCACTTTCCCCTACATTCAAATATTATTTTTATATTAATTTAAAACATGTTTAAAAGAAGAGGCCAATTTTGAATAATTAATTAAATTAAAACAATTGCACAACATGTGTTTATTTGTTTCCCAATTTATTTTTATGTTCTAATTAAAATTGTGTATTGATTTATTATTATATTTTATAAGGTAAATATGGTGAATACTTGTCATCGTTTGTATCTCCCTATTGTATTGAAAATTATGTAGACTTTTTTTTATTTTTGTGCAATCAAAGGGTCAAGTGGTAGAGCACTCGCTCTATGATGCAAGTGTCTCGGGTTCGAATCCCCTTTAGGTCACCAGGAATTTTTCTGGCGTTAAAGGTGTTCCGATTGTATCCAGCGAGCTTCACTGCATTTGATTCCACGGGCATGGGACTGACAACCCCATCCCGTACAAGAAAAAATAATAATGCATGTCTAGAAATCCCATTGTGGGAAGGCCTTGTTCCTCATGGAATGTTATGCCAGCATTATTATTATTATTATGCCCAACGCGCAATAAATTTTGTTTAGTAAATATGTTTTTGACATTCCAATGAGAGGGAATAAAACATAGATATAGTCATCTCGCTCATTCTCATGGGAAATTTTGAAAACATGTTTACAAACAAAAATTAGAAAAAAATTTAAATTACATTATATGAAGTTAAAAAATTAAGATGTACAAAAATATTATGATTACTCAAAAATAAATCACTAAATAAAATTACCTAAAATTTGAAATATTTCATGATTAAATGTGTTTGAGACTTACCCTCACTAAATAAATCGTGTTTCGAATAATACTCTTACATTAAAAGTAGGGGAATGCTTTCAGGCTTCGCACACACTCAGGTTTAGAATAGTTTATATTTTTTCCAAAAGCTACTATTAAATCACACATTTCCTGAAATACTTAGGTGTAATTAATTAGGGACGACGGAAAATATATGAAGTGTATGAATATGGAGTGTGTGCGAAGCCTAAAATACTTCCCCTATGGAGTTAATGATATTTATAATCAGAAAATGTCATACTATATTAATTACAAATGTCAGTGGAGAGGTAACTTAATGGTACATGTTCATTTGTTAAACCACGTAGGGGAGACCGGGGCAGAATAAGTCATTTATAGTATTAGATAGTGGTATCTTATAGTTTGCCTGCGAAGGCATATTAAGGAAACCACACTTTATTCTAAACACTGAGAGAAATCCGAAAAAGTTAAAATAACATTCCGGAATTGTTAATTTTACCCTGCAGAATTGATCCGAAATCGGTGTAATCATTACACTTTTTAGGTATATTAGGGGTTAAATTAACCCTTTTTCATGTTAATTTTACCCTTAAAGATATGTAAAATTAACATTAAAAAATGCTGATATTTTTTTACACCTAAAAAGTGTTAAAGTTACGAAAAAAAAGTTAACCGAACCCCCGTTTTTTTCTCTGTGAAATACATACTTCCCTTCCTATTCATTGAAATATTTATCAGCTTCATACAAACATTTTTTGTACAAATTATATGCAATGAAAAATTTCATTTGGTGGCTAGTTCTACCCCGGTCTCCCCTACTGTGCTGTCTTGTTTATCTAAAAGACTTTTATCACCCTTAACACACTGTAGGGTAAAATTTGGACTTTTGGAAAATATGAAAATCCGCACAAACCGATTTTAACTATTTTTTTATATTTAACTGATCTATTCGAACTATAAATTGGTTTTCCGGAACTCCATGTTATCCAATATTACAAATTGTACCCGTATTTAAACAGCTTCACAATGTTTTATTTGAGATGCGTTAAAATATATTATTTTGGGCTTTCAATTATTTAAAATCTTTAAAAAAAAATTTTATCTTCAAAGTGTCCAAAATTAGAAGCTATCCAAAATTATGAGCACTTCCCCTGATCATTATTTTGCTTAAAATTACGTTAAACCGTCTCTCGGCTTAAGAAGTAAGTGAGTTCAGCACAGAAGAAAGCAAGCACAGTATCAGGAAACAAAAGTTAGACTTAGCCCAGATAAATTGGTTTGATTATTGAGATATCATATTTAAGTAGGGGGAGGCGCGCTACCTTTGGACAACTCAACCTTCGGACAACTAATTTTTTTCTATGTCCTTAATCGATTTAATCTATGGTACTTTTCAGAAAATGTGAGACATTTGACTGGCTATGTATTACAACGGGTCAAATTCAGTAAAAACGTTTTGAAAAAAATGAATCGATTGAAGCTTGAGTCGTCCGAAGCTAGGGTGCTTTCCCCTAAATCCAAACCAATTTTTATGGGCCAAGTTCAACTTATCCGCTTTGAAGACGTCATAGTTTAAAAGTTTACGTAATTGAAAGGCCAAAATAATATATTAAAATGTAATATTCTAGATAATTTGGGGTAGGATTAAAAATCTAGACTCTTATAACTGAACCAAGCTGAATTCTCCCTTAAAGTGAACCGACTTAACTCAACTGAGCAATATTCCAAGATCTACTGCTCTATTTATAATTTTCTTTCACTCTATTTCTTTTTGTAAATGTATCTAATATGAGTTTATTAACTCCACTTCCTAGGTAGCTTACAAAAATGCACTAAAACACCAAGGTTGAGATAAGAGTTCCGTCTTTGCTCTAGTTCTATAAATCTCTAACCAAAGGTGTTGATAAACTGTCTTCCTTGTTTTTCTCATAAGTCGTAAACTTCTTATGTCCCCTAATTTCGTTGTGGCTTGGTTTAAATAAGATATGTAATAAATAGAGCAGTTGGTAAGAAGTGGATTACCTCAAAACAACTTGAACTGCTTGAACTTGAATTGAGCAATTTATAAGATCTGTGCGAAATTCGTAAATAAGGATCTGGAATTTATACAATCTGATCCTATCTTGTTTGAATAATTTCAGAAACAGTCTGTATTGTATAATATATTGGGGTTTTGCCAGCAACCCCTTCTGAATTTGTCCAAAAAAGAAACAAAAAGTACAGCCTGGATGATACCCTAATCCAAAAGTGCTTATCGTTAATTTTTAAGCAGAAGATATAAAAGCTTATTTTTCAGTTATATCTTCATTAAACATTCTGTCACTGTGATTTTCAGCATCGTGCTTTTAAAACGATACATTGCCATTGTCTTTTAAGGACACATTGAGATTAATCTGCAAAAGCTCCCTGCCACAAAAACCAACCCTCAATTCAAAGTACCATTATACTTTTTCTTCTTCTTTCATCCCCCTAAAACAATCTCTGATGGAGCTTTTTCTCTGTCACATAATCTGGGGGTCACCCCCAAAATTCTCTGGGGAGAATATTTTTGAGGATGTTGGTGAAAAGTCCACATGAGTGAAAATATAAATTTCCAGCTGAATGATAAACCCCCAGCTACAATAACACCCGCATTAAATTATTTCAGAAAATTCAATTAATTAACGCCATCCACCAAACACACTCAAAATTACCATTCGATGGGGGGCGGGGGTGGATGGGGATGTGAGGGGCATTGTATGGAGGAGCTTTTGCCAGAATTCATAAACATCGTACCCAAAATTTAACCCAGCAACATTGGATGTTTATGTTGTTGATGCAGAAAGTGAGATGCCAGAGCTTTAGCATTATTATTCAACCCTGAAATTTTGCTGCCCTATTTTGTGGGGTACTTTCGGAGCAAGGGGGAGAGGGGGGAGTATGTGGAGGGATTTATTGTAATATTTTCACTTTATCATCATTCTAGGCGGGAAACAATTCGCGTGCCAAAATCACAATAATCACTTTAGAAAATATATTCACACACATGAGCTTTTGCTTTTGATTAATTGCCCTCAATACCGTAATTGCTTGAGCCTATCAACGACATTGAAGTCCTATATAATAAATGGAGATGAACTTTTAATGTTTATTTTCCAATCCAACTTTTCATCAGATGAATTCCACCAAAAAAATGAAAACTTTAGAGAACCCGCGAGATTTTGAATAAAGCTCTGCCCCAAGGAGAGAAAATTGAAGTTTGGAGCAATTTGCATCAACAAAATGATGATTAACAAAAAAAAACTTTTTGACTGAACAAAATTGTTGACATTGTTGGATCTACCCCGAAAATACTTGGAAAAGCTTCCTTCTTACCCGGCAAGATCCCAGAGATGAATGCCGGAAAAACCATCCCACTCCCCAACACAATGCCACCCCTCCCATTTCCCACCCAATATCTCTTTTCCATGATGTTTGAAGAGCCAAACCAAAATTTCTATAGAGATTGGGTGGGTGATTTTGTTTGCTCTCCTCATGTATTTTCCATTCGATTTACCAACACGAAAATGCAGTCATGTATGCAAATATACCATAGCCTTTTTCTTTGGCTACGATAGGGAAAAGCCAACGGAAGGAGTTTGGAAGGTTTTTGGTGTGGATGAGTGCCCCGATAGATATGATGGATAAATTTGTGAGTCTCACATGTTCAATTTTATGCAAAATATATCCTACTTTTTCTTTGTCAGAACCGCACCAACAGTGTGTCAATTTTCTTGAGAGTGATTCCCAAAAGAATGGGAGAGCTTTGAGTAAATTTCAAGATAGAGTTTGGAATATCGAATTGTCTTGTGAATATCTCTTTTAGGCATCGAATTGAAGAGAGTATCGCGGAATAGGTAATAAATTTACCACAAAGCAGAGAAATACTTCGTGAATTGGCTGAAGTTAAGAGTCTGTTGCAAGGAAGTTGTTAAGGAGTTCGAGCATTCTATGTAATGTATCCTCTATTTCTTTGTACTCTCTTTTCCTCATTTAATCAATTTATTATCGTGAGTAGAATCTTGATTATAATTTCGAGTTATCATGAAATTAGAAAAACCATTGTGAAGAGACCTCGACATCGTGGCGGATCTAATACGGGCTTCATACCTAATGCTTAGCCATATGGCTTACCTGCTCGAATTTCTTATCAGTCAAACTTTTTGGCAAAATTCGACTTATGTCGGCTTCAGACTGCAGGTTTAGCCCTGTTCTCTAAGGTCTCAAAAATCTAAAACATGCAATTTTATTGATTTTTCAAAATCTAATGGATCTTTTGCCCTTAATATTTAATTTTAAACAACAATAATTGGATAAAGAATTGACGTGATGTGTATTGATAGGGGACTCTCCGGTGGTGGCCAGGAATTTTCAAGGAAAATTATTAACAGAAAGCGCCAAATCACATCATATCAGTACCTAAAGAAAACCTAAAAGGTTTTTCAAACCTCTCTCTGTGAGCATACCCATCTTCCCATATAAGTGACCTACGTGCATATGTACGGTCCCGAAATCAGTGAAAACAATTTCCTAAAAAAACCATCCCAATTGATAAACTGAAAGTGATGATATTGTCCAATCCCACACAAAATAACGATCCTCATAAAGTAGAAAAAAACATAGTTTAGTCGACTACTGAAGAAGGTCCACATCCAGGACCGAAAGCTCTGGGAAAGATTGAAGAAGTGTTTTTCTTTGTGGAGTGACTTCAAATCCACGGGCCACCACCGGAGAGTCCCCTATCACTAAACAACAATTCCCTAAAAAATCATGTCTGATAAGGAATTAGAGGAGTTAAGCCAGATGGCTAAGGTTGAGGTCTGAAGCCCATATTAGAATTGGATTATTAAAGACAAATGACCTATTAGGTTCTCAAAGTCAACAAAATTTCTCGATATTTAGTATTTTGAGACTTTCGGAAACTGGGCTAAATCTTTAGTCTGACCACTGCTTAAGACAAGGTGGCTGAATGAAATTCAGAATCTTCCCTTGGAGCGCCTTGAGTTCGAATCTGAACATCTTCCTGAAGTGGCGGAGGACCGACAAGTTTGAGCTGTATATCCTGGGCCCGCGACCCTTATAGGGATAAGGTAATACTGACTTGTTTGTTACCTCTAGGTAATAAACAAACTGGAGTCTAAATGAGGGGTAATGGGATACATAGTCTCTTCTCCTCAACTCCTATGTTTTCCTTAAAGCTAAGTTGCCTGGTGTTTCCCGGTACACACTTAGGATTTCACAAACCTAAGATTAAGTAACAAGAGATCTGGTTCCTCAGTGGATCAGTGGATAGAGTAGAATTTCTTTGACTTTGAGTACTCGGGTTCGAGGCTAGACAGCTACACATTTTTTAACTGCTGTATTAGTCTCCAATTCGTCCAGTGATTGAATGGAAAAGTAATGCCAATGCATTGACAATGAATTTTCTAAAAAGAGAGATTGGTATAGGAAATAAGTTTCGACGCGCAAAGTTTAGTCGAATACAAATACACATTCACTGCCTAGATCCACAAACCGAGACTGGTCTACCGTGATATAAATCGGTAGTGTGTTTAATGAATCAAAACGCTCATAGAGCATTGTGATATATAGGTGTACCGCCTTGAGGATTAAGATAGAACAGGAGAATGGGGAGTGCATAGTGAGCCTAAATAATCTAACAATGGAAACTGGCGCGATTTTCTTGATATGGAGTGTATCCGATTTTCGGCAGTGGAAAAATGGTTACAGTAAGAGAAAACACTTTTTTGGTCTTGTCCAGAGCTTTCGGTTTCGTTATGGATATTATTCAGTGTCGATTTAGTCGATTACTGAAGAAGGTCAATGTCGGGACCGAAAGCTCTGGGCGAAGGCCAAAAAAGCGTTTTCCTCTTAGGGTGTTCACTGACCACTTTTCCACTGGCGAACATCGAATACACTCCCTATCAATGGGCCTAAGTAAAGTGGCTTGGTTGCAGCGGTTTCGAAAAGATTATAACTTATCCATAGAAAAATCTTAATATTAATCTTCACAAGAGATGTGATCTGTCTAGATAGGGTTGAGCAAGGAACTAACAACGCCTTCCCGTAAAAACCAATGTTATGGAAAAAGCACTATGCTTCGGATAGGGATTCACGCTAACGATCAAGGCAATGTGCAAAGGCCGTACGATTTGTAACAATGAAAGTCTTGAGCCCTGATCGACCTGGAGCAATAGATGCATGCATTTGACAACTAATCCGCTGTAAAATTGATATTACAGCGGTATAGGAAGTAAGATGTCCTGGCAGCGGGATCTTTGTAAGGAAGTTGGGCTCTCTTTGCTATAGTGGACATCCGAAGAAAAATGAGCAAAGTAAAAGTTGCGAAGTCAAATAAAATCAAATGGACTTTTGTTGACAAAAGAATCTGCTTAATCAAAGTAGAAAGTAAATTCCATTCCTCGATACATCCAAAGAGTCAATCTTCTTCCACCAATGAAACCTTTCACTAGTCAGAGTGGGATAAGCCTCGTCTCTCTTTCCGGAAAGAATTGGCTATACTTGTGAGCCAGAAGTGGATCCTAAGTGAATCCGTTGACTGACTTCGATGACAAAATCGGAAATGGTCTACGTCGACTAAGTACTGGTGTCTACCAAAGAAGAACTCCGACTCCGAGGTATTCCGAATATCACACAAGAATCTACAAGAAAGGCGACAGGTTCGAATGCACCAAATACACCGTACGCAGAGGAAATATCATATCTTTTCACAAAATTGCATAACTTTTGTCTCCATATTGATTAAGTATGATAAAGTATTTGTTTTAACATAATAAAAAATACTCATGAGAATAATTCAATTGCAAAAACGAAGCTTATTGTCAATATTAATTTTCCATGACATTGCTATTATGTAAATATCAATTGAAACATTTATTGAATTAAAGCTATTAAAAATGCATTATATCGCTCTATTAATCAATGACTCTATAATAATATTTTTAATTTCTGCATGATTGTTGGTGGAGGTTATTTTATTTTCGCACAATCAAAAGTAATTCAATAAAAAAGAATCCAAACAAAAGAATTGATTAAAAAGTGAATGGATTTTGTGTTTAACAAAAGAGGATAAAATAATATTTTGAAAATTAAAATATAACTTGTCATTGTGAATTTTATTTTCCATTTGAAATTGTTTCACATGAACGATTGTGGATGGAAGTAATTGTTACAGTGAATTATAATAGAGAGAATCTATTGATGGAGTAGACCATTAAGTTCATCTGCAATTGAGGTCGATGACAAAGATGACAAATGGGTTGGTGGAATATAGAGGCACAATGCCAGGTTCAACAATAATTGATTTTATTGCCATCTGATGCGAATTTCTGCACAAATTGCAAGATTAATGGTGAGCTTAATAGTGGGGAAAAACAATTTACAACCAAAAGTCAAGGATTTCCCAACGGTAGGCTATCCTTATCTCATCCATTTTCATCCCATTTTTCTTTTGCAGAATTTCTGAAGGACCATTTGAATACATAAGAAGATATTGAGTAGCACTCAAAGTAACATATGACCACTACACTTCTTTTTTCTATTCTTTCTGTATTCTGTATAAAATGCACAAGAAATATTTTGCTTTACATAACAATCAATTTAGGTTTGCTATATAAGTTTTAAAATAATTTAAAATAATTTTGAAACTCTTAGAAAAGAGATGGCAAAGAGTTCTAGCTCTGCGGAGTGCTCGAACTCACGAGAAAGAGCTATCCAGTGTATTATCCTTCGCACGCTTTTTGGGTACGTACCGTTTTACTCCCAATTAAATTGATTGACAAATAAAAAAACCATTCCTAAATAAGATATTGCTTGACTCTTTAAGGACGATTGGGTCACCCGTGGAATAAACAATGTTCTTTATTTCTAATGTTTGTACGTAATCGTAAAGTAGAAGGTTATAGGAATCTAGGATATTTTTTGCAAAACTCCAACTATTTGCTATATATTATATAAAATATTAAAGCTCAAAAGTGACGAATTTTCAAATGACCGCATTGATAAAAATTTTTATTATTTTTTTTATATTTCTAATTTTTTTTAAGCAAACCCCTTTTGGGAATAGAATGTACACTAGTCATACATAATATTTTTCATTGGAGTAAAAATTATCATTCATTTTTACCGTCAAAAAAAAATACTTAAATTTTTAGGCTACTTTTGTTTCTATCATTCATAAAAAAATACCAAATCAACCTTTGTTGGATTGTCCAAGGCTAGATGTAAGAAATTTAATTAATTTTGTTTATTAGTTTATTTTTTATCATTGATTTTCGATCAGAAAAAAGCGTCTCGTCCTTAAAGTGTTAAATAAAGTAGATTTTAGAATATTTTAGCATGAGTAACAAGAACACGAACAAATAAAAAAAGTAAATCCGTCAAAAGTAAACCGTTTACGGTTATATTACCGATTCACTACAGATTAAGTCCGATGCAGTCGAATTGGAAATTTCAAAATTTTTCAAAAAAAGCCAAATTTAAGCAAATCAGTTGAAAAATAGGCTCTCCAAAGTAGTTAAACTTTGATTTTCGAAAATTCGATATCGAAATGGTTTTCGAACATAGGTGCCCAAGGACGAAATATACGCCTTGAATACCTCTAAAACATATTCGAATTTAGGGCTTGTTGATCATAATAATTGCAGAAACAAAATATTTTAAGGTGTCCGAAGTTCCACTCATAGTGACCGGAATAGCACACAAAGCAATTTCTATATTTTTTTAAATTAATTTTTCAATATTTTGGGAAACAAACACATTAAACTACTTTATAAGTTTCCAAATAACCCTCCTGAATAAGAAGTAACAAGAAATTTCAACACGTGTAAAAATATTGTATTTCAAAATCAGGACTTTGGTGTTTTTTTTTGGCAAGGTTTGATGAAACCAATGATTAAATTTGGTCACAGGACTCATGAAAAGTGCTCTTGATGAATTTTATGGCGAAATATTGAGAATTACGGTTAAAAGCGTTTTTTGTTAATTTTTAAAATTAAAAATCAAAAGCAAGTAGTTAAGGTAAGTGTGCCAAATTTCGTCCTAGTTTCATGCAAGCGACAAAGTCTCAAGTTTGGAATGTAGGGGAAACTGGTCTGCCTTTGAACGCAGCAGCCTTTGAATGTTTCAATTTTTCTCTTATTTCCCAAAGTGAAAATTTTATTTTGTGAACTATTGTTAATACTATTAACTACTTTCTATTAACTTCGATTAGCAAAATGGAATTTTAGCTATGGGAAATAGGAGAAAAATTGAAACTTTCAAAGGCTGCCGCATTCAAAGGCACACCGCTTTCCCTTAATATTTTTAATATACTGCGGCCATTGGTCCAATGGATCTTGACCGGATTTCCCGGTTTCTTCTGGCGCGGTAGCCTTTAATGAGGATTTTTCCCTGCAGGAGGGCGGCTAATTCTAAGGTGATGTGGAAGTAGATTTACGCTGTCGTTCACCTATTCCCTCCGGTCACCTAGAATTATTATTGACTTTTCGTTGTTACTTCTTTTTAAGAAGTGTTAATTGGAACCTTGTAGATAGTTTATTCTTAATATATTTTAAAATGAATAACACTGTAGATACCCAATCCGCAAAAAATACTCTTACTCGAAAATGACTGGTTTTCGGTGTACAAGAAATAGTCTAAAAGATTACTCCTAATTGGAATCTTAAAAAGTAGTCATATTCGCGTCATATTTTGGTCACAGCATTACGCAAGATTGAATTAGTAATATTATCGTTATTATACGGTTCTAAAGCTTACTCTGCCATGCAGTAAGAAAAGCGACTCCAAACGACGGTCTTTTTCCGTACAAAAAATTACGCGCCAAAAATAATGCATTTGGCGTCCTCCTCCTCTACCGCATAGGTATTAAATCGACGTACGCACTTTGAATGCGCACTTCACAACTTTGTATTGCACTACCACCGTAGACACTATTTGGCAACAATTTTTCACATTTTCTATCGTTTTCTACCACGTTCTATGTAAATTTATCTAATTTTTCCTTAATTTACTACTCACATTTGCGAAGATTTTTGCCGTTCGACTATTGCTGAATGTGCCATCCGACATGTCGAAAATTTTCCAAATCGATAGCAACAACACAAAAAAATCTTTAAAAATTTTCACTAAATGGATCGTTTCGACACAAAATTCTGATCACATGACACTACAGAAACTGGAGCAAACTCCTGAACCACAAAATTTCATTTTACAAAAAAAATGTTTTTGTGTTTATTATGCAAAAAATTGCCTAATTTTTACTTAATTCCTGTCGGCACTGTACTTTTTCGAATCACAACACACATTTCTACTGGGAGATCTTTTCCTCCCAATGCACACTAGAATATTATTGAGAAAACACGCAAAATTGCCAACTACTTTGCGAATTCACAGCACTGAGTAATTCTATTTGACATTTTACAAGTGAAACTTCTCCTCAGGTATACCCACTGTGAGAGGAAGATTTTTTATAGGGACACTGGAAGAGCTCATTTTGGCGCGTCATATTTTAGTCGTGGGTGAGTAATCTCAGAGTTATTATGACGCCAAATGACTTCCGAAATTACCGCCATATTATTCCTCATTTTTCGTCATTTGACTCTCTGACGACCGTCACAGGACACGATTTTGGAATCCAAAATACATACATCCAACGGTAATCTTACTCCAAATTGCTATTTGGGTATAGCTTTGGTGGCTTATTTCGGCCACCTTCATTCTCATAGTTCCTCGCCCTTCGGGAAATCTTCCAATATCTTTATCACATCATCTCCTTTGTCAAAGCGTTACTTTTTCTTATTTTTTTGCGCTGTATAATCTCCAGAGTATCCAAAAACTAAGAATTCATGGAGATTTGAGGAAGAAAAATAGTGGCCGAAATTGCAAGCTTGTCGAAATTTGATACACTTACCCTAACAGTTCTTGCTGCTCACGGTTTATGGTTGCCGATCAAACTATCATGCAAACTAATCGACGCTGGTCAGGTGATCTGCCATTAACTGTTCACTTGCTGACCTATCTTATCGACCCCCTCATAGCTTCTACCATTCGTTTGTATATATTTCTCTATAGAAAACTTCAAAAGATTTTCAAATGAACGAAATTAAAAATTACAAATGCCATTTTGAAGAATCCGTTCAAATTCTCTCTTCTTTGGAATTTAATTTTCTCAAATGTCCACTTCGAAAGAAACATTTAAGAATACAATATATGCAATCGAAAATAATTCAAAAGTATCCTCTTGGGACTTGACTTTAAAGAGAGATGTTGGATTGGGTGAAAATATTTGGTAAAAAAAAATCTATAGGAACTTTTTGAAGATATTTCCATAAGGAAAGCGATTGTATTTTATTTTTCCTCAAATTGGATACACTATCTCTTCGATGGTTTAAAGAAAAGTGACAAAAATGGATTGAGGAGGTAAAAAAAACATCGCACGAGCTTTCGATAACAAAAGGTAATGCGCTTTTCTTTGTCATTCAACTCTTCCTCATGCACAGGTAAGGCTGCTTTCTTGGAGGGAGAGGGCTGGGGTGCATATCTGTGACACTGTATTCTCCTCAGAATGGCAAAATCTGTCTTTCTCGAGAATGTCTCATGAACATAAATCATCCCTCCGCAGAGTGAATCCTGAGAGAAAGCTATGCAAGATGGGGAGTCACTGTGGAGATAATGAAGAAAAGCTCTAACCGAGAGAACCTGGTGCAGCGTCTTTTCCCATAAATGAAGCCACTTAAATTCATCTATTATTACCTCTTTCTCGGACGTGGATAGCAACTATAGGGGTTGAGGGTAATTTGAATTAGAACTTCTCATGAGCTTTCTTCCCTTTCGATGTCGCTCTGCTTACCCTTCAGCACGATGTCGATATACTGTAACTTATCTAAATTTGGCACTGACTTAGAATGGGTAAATTTCTCGCAAGAAAGCTCCTTGTGATGTATGTCATCACTTTTGTCTCTTCCTCCAGTTACAACAATAAGACTTTCATCAGTTGACAAAATATTATTCAGCTGTAAAATATTCCAACAGAGAGAAGTGTATTCTGCATATGTTATGCTTTCTCTCGATTTTGTCACAATGCACAAATAAATGCAGAAAATCAATTTTCCATCTCACAGGATTCTGCATTTGAGATGGGCGCTCCAAGGCACATGAAATGGACGGGAAAGGAAGTGCCAGTATTGAATGTTATGTCACTTTTCCACAAAAAAAAAAATAAAACTTCTTATTTTTACATTTTGTTCTTTACAGTCCATCTTCATATTTTTCCCAATGCAATTCAACTGTGATTTCGATTTTACTGACACTCCATTATTTTTTCCTAGTTTTTTTCTCTTCCAGACAGGTTGACATTTCGAGAAAATCCCATTCCTTTTGTCTTCCATTTGGAGCTTTTGTGGCAAAAGGAATAAAATTGGAAATGTATGCAAATGCCGTGACTTTTATTGGTTCGTAGCCTTTTCTGCATCAATTATTTCAACCGGGTTTCTTGGAAGAAAATTCACGAAATATACCATTTTTATTCGCCTTTTAGAAAATTTTCCTCTTTGAATATTTTAGAGCCCATTTGGTTGACATTGGCCTAATTTGATACACTTGACTGGACTTAACAAACATTGCCTTTTGGGAAAGTTGCAACTGAGCTGCTATATATTGATGGTGAGGCAATAGGGGAAGTTGGGGCAGTAGTAAACATGAAGTACCTGCACTGAGAAAAATCCGAAAAAGTTAAAATAACATTCCTGAAATGTTAATTTTACACTGCAGTATTGATCCAAAATCGGTGTAAATATTACCCTTTTTAGGTGTATTAGGGGTTAAAGGTACCCTTTTTCGTGTTAATTTTACCCTCAATAAGGTGTAAAATTAACATTAAAAAATACAGATATATTTTTACACCTAAAAAGTGTTAAATTTCTGAGAAAAAAATGTTAATCGCACCCTCTTTTTTCTCAGTGTGTAAACAAGGACAAGAAAAGAATCCTTAGGTATCTATGAATTCATATAGGTCGCATCCTCTAAAGTTTAATATTTAATTTAAAAAATCGAAGTATTTACAACTACCCCATGTTTACTATTGCCCCAGTGTCCCCTACAATGACATACAATTTGCCCCCATATTTCTAAAGTAATCTGAGCTTAATAACTACTTTATTAAGTTCGGCAATTATTGTTTTGTATAGCAAAATTGCATTACACTAAAGCCCAGTTTAGCCCAACCCTCCCCCTAATAAGTTCCTAATTTTAATAAGCTGGAATAAGTACACATTAAAATGAATCAAAAGCTTTATTGCTTTCTGCATATGTTAGTTCCCAAAAATATTTTAATTCACATGCCCTTAATTAGATCAAGCTTGAAAGCATTTAAAACATTTAAAGCTGAAACATTATCTGACTTATTGATTAATTAATGTTATTTCAATTTGAATTCATGTTAATACCTATTTTGAATCGATGAATAATTCACATAAATACCTTTAGCAAGAAATATTACCAAATTATTGAGTCGAAAAATGAAATTGGTTAGTAAATTATTCAAATAAAAAAATATTAATAATAATAATTTATTCAACAAAGGGAAAACCCCCGTCCAATGCGTTCGCCGCCGTCTTAGCGTTGGTGATCAGCCTCCGAAACTAAACGGCGGAAATGCATCTTCACGACCTTCACTGACTGTATAAGCATTGGTTACATACAATATTGGAGTCAAGAAACACGGTATAGACCTTTTTAAAACTTCTCTATTACCTCCTCTTACGACGTTTCGGAGATTGGTTGTCTCCTTTCTCAGGTATGGGTAGGCATGGGGAAATTTTTATTAGGTTTTTCTGTTACTATCATAGGAATGAGCCCTATTAGGAGCACGGGTCTATGACATTAAGGTTAACCCTCTAACGGTGTTTTCTTTAATATGCGAAAAAAGGTTCTAAAACAATGTTTTCTAGGTTATCCAATAAAGTCGAAAAAACCATCCATTTTTCATTATCTCTTTTAGTTTAGGCGCTAGGTGAGAAAATATAAAAAAAAAAATTTGATACACTTTTTGCTTCTAAAATTCACATTTTTAGTTTTTTCAAATTTTTTAAATAAAATATACAAAGTAGAATGACATATCTTTCAGTAAAAAATAAATTTATTTTAGTCAGATAACTTTAAATCGGTATTTTTATGGAAATTGGAAATGAGTTTTTTTGCACAAATATTTTTGTTGCTTTTTCTCTGATCTGTCACACAAAACTGGGAATAGCAACAAAACGAAGAGTCAAAATGAGTTCAAACAAACTTTCAAGAGATGTTTATAAGACTATTACCGAGGACACTATAGCACTTTTAAATAAATAAAACCTTTATTGTCGCTGTAAATGTGATTTTTGTGAAGACTGCCTGGAGGCGGTCTTACCCGTTAGAGGGTTAACAGCTCACGCCTGTCAATCCTCCGAAACTTCAGGAAAGATGTTCGCGATCGATCCCAAGTTGATCCAAGACGAGATCCTGCATTTGTTAACAACAATAATCCGGTGATCGTCGAATTCAGCCCAGAATTTAAAAAAAAACATTTCTCTTCCCAGAGCTTTCGCTACCTTGCAATTCTTACGTGATCGAAAATGTTAGGTTTCTGGGGCTTTGTATTTCATGGGAGCCAAAGGGATGTCTCTATTGGGTAAATTGATTTTGAATCTTAAAGACAAAACCCCAGAAACCCGACATTATCGACCATTAAAGGGGCGTAGGGCACCGAAAGGTCTAGGAAGAAAAGTTTTTTATTCTGACCTGACCTTTACCATCCAACAATCATTGGATTATTATTGTTAAAAAATTGTTACTTCGGGCCCTTATCCAATATAGATCTGAATTTGATTCAGCTACTTTGTCTTAGATCTGCCGCGAGGTCGACGGGTTCTCACAATGCAATGGCTTACATAGCTTTTATGGGGAATCTTTCTTCATTCGTGTGCTCAACATAATCATATCATACCATACCGATATAGCAATTGATATAGAGAAAAGCTTTCAAGTTCCGCACATACTCTAGTTTCGAACATATCATATTTTGGTCATGTTCCTTTAATGAATTTGACCAGTTCTTTTTCAGAAAATGTACGCTATAAGACTGGAGATAAAAATATATTGACCTTTGACATTGTCTAAAGGCATTGACAATGCCTTAGGACAGATTCATTAAAGGAATACCTAGGAAAAATATGCAGTGTTCGAAGCCAGAGTATGTGCGAAACTTGAAAGCCTTCCTCAAAATAATTTCTTTTAATAAGAATATTTAATTATTTTCAAACTCTTAAACGTTTCTGTTGGTAATGGGGTTTTGGTTATAATAAATCGATAGGCTTCGGACCTATATCAAGGACAACGGAGCGAGAGGAGGGGATTAAAAATAAACCTTTTTGCAGAAAAATCACTTATTTACAATTTAATCTTCCTTTTTTAAAGGTTTTGCTGAATAATTTTAATTTTATTTTATTAAATAATCTACTAAAAATGGTCGTCGATTGGATCAGCAATCGTTGTTACTGACTTAGACCGTAAATCAGTAACATGCGTAACGTAATTGAGAATCACAGAGCTCACAAAGCTCAGAAACATTTTTGATTTTAGGTGGTCAGTTACAACAATAATTAACATTAAACCTACCAAAAAAACGAACAAATTGACCGGTTTAAAAACATTTTAAAATTAACACATATTTAAACAGAATAATTTGGCTATCAAGCTTTATGATTTTCTTAAAGTATGCATGTAATATATTTCTTAATATTTAAATTTTAATTTTTCCCTCTTTTTCAAGAAAAAATGTCGAGTATGCTGCCCTACCGCAGTCTGTCATTTGACCGAGCGCGTTAGGAAAAACTACCAAAAACAGTCGATAGGTCTAGTGTTAAACCATTTCTGATTTTAACGATGAAATGCTATAGCTTGACTAATTTATTTAGTAATTTTTAGTGAAGATATTTTTTATCGGTAATATACTCAATTATGTCATGACCTCTGATATTGAGAAGCTGATACCGAGCTAATGAAATTCTGTGAAATAAATCCTAATTTAGCAAAGTGCACGGAATATTAATTTTGATTTTCGCTAAATCAATAACCAAATTATTTGCCATGTCACTGTGCAATTTTTACATGGAAAAGCACTTGGTATTTTAATATATTATATATAAAAACTTTAATCCAAATGATCCAAATATTTTGCAGTATTTCAATAATAGTTCTCATATGGTAAATTCACAAAGCTTGCAAAATCTACCTCTTAATGAGAAGTGTCATACCGTAGATTCAGGTGACTGCCTTCCGGAGGTGACTTTTCCACTGTGATGGTTGTAAGCTTTTCTTTAATTTTAGCGCTTAAAGATGGCCTCTACCGATTCGATCTGCAATGCACGATCGGTGAAGACTACCTTTAAGTGCTGGAATTAAAGAAAAGCTTGCGAACCACAGGATGGGAAAGTTATCTCCGGAGGACATCTACTGGGTGTCATACTGTTCAGGATAGTATTAAAAGTCTTTTAGTCTAACTGGATTAAGTGAACCGTGACATACCGGTTGATCGGCATGTGATCAATCACCATGATCCGTTGTTCTGCAGCCAAAGCTAACCATTAGTGGCAGACCTATTTGCCCCATGTCTGAGTTATTACTTCAAGACTATTCTCACTGAATATTTTAGATTTGAAAGGTTCCGGTGATCACCAATGAGATTCTTCTTCACCTCAAGCAGGGGCCTCTGGACATTTGATTTTTCTATACGTTTTTGCATAGAGGCACTGAAGACTATTGGCAAGTTTTTTCTAAGAAAAGAATTGACTGATCAGTCTGATATATCATCAGTTAAATCAGCATTTGTCGTAACTTCCTTTTGACAACTTTTCAGGAGACGAAATTTTCAGTTCAATATTATTTTTCTTAAAAATGAGCCCCGAATGCGATACTTTTGAGTCAAAATAATGAAAGTGGCACTAATAAACTGTAAGTTAACTCGAGAAAATCTTTATAAAATTATTTAAAAGCTTCAATATTGAGAAATATGTTAGAAGAAACATAATAATATTTTATCGTAACTTCCATCATTTATAAAGCCGTAACTTCTAATGTATGAAGATTCTGGAAGTTACGACAATTTTCTAAAATGCATTATATCAATTTGAATTATTCTAGTGATAATAAGCGCCATTATTTGACTAAATTAGTCAATAATACTGTTATCCCTGTCCCTAAAAGCTTTTATTTCATAAGTTTTATTGAATAAATTTTGTGCGCCACGTCGCTTGTTTTGTTTTGAATTAATGACAGATGGGTAGGGATTTTTTCTCACTTTTTTCTCGCAAATATTGAATTAAAATGATTTCATGTTACACTATTCGCACTGTCTTTCGATATTTGGAAGAGTTTATAAACGTTTTATTGAGAAATATTGCAATTTTGCTGCAAATTACAAGCCACGCAAGTGAGCAAAAGAAGTTACAGCAAATGCTGATTATTGAAAATTTTGTATAGAAATTTGTCGTAACTTCCCCAAAAATGGAAGTTACGACAAATTCTGATAAATTTTTCTTAATTAAGGGCACTTACGATAATTTTTGTTTAAAATAATTTTTATTGGGCTTATAAAAGTTTCTTTTTCACAAGTGCGTTTAATAAACAAAATTACGCTGATTCCAAATATGTATATATCTCAAAATCGCAAAAATGAAGTTACGATAAATGCTGATTTAACTGACGATATTTGAAAATTGTGCATTATGAGCTATCTAAAAATACATATTTGATAGAGGTCGCCGAAATAATACAAGAACTACGAGAAAATTTGTTTAAGTCGCGGTGCAATATCTGCAAAATTTTTACAAGGAAAAGTGAAAGATATCTTCACTTTTTATTAGGCTTGATGGGCCCCTGCCTCAAGACTAAAAACACATTTTTTTTGCCCAGAGCTTTCGGTCCGGATCACCGGAATCTTTCAAATCAACGCATCACACCAGTTCCTTACCTATGAATATTTTAGTATGATTGTGTGAAAATCCATCCCCTATGGGTCACATATGACCTGCCAACCCTTCTATGCTTAAAGTCAGCAATTAAATGAAGGTTTTCTGTGAATTTCAAGCTTGCCATCATTTGCCTTTTTTTCAAATCTTTCCCTAATACACTTTAAATTTGCTTTGGCCGTTAAGCTTTCCCGAAAAAGGAAGTAGCACTAGCCACTGAAAAATTGCATTTCATTTTTCTCCTTCAGCCATTGCCCCAGTAACTTTCTCATCGCACCCCCGGCCAAAGTGCTCCTATGATAATCGCCTTTCGCCTTTCGAAGGAAAATCGTGAACATGAATAAATGAAAATAGCGCTGATAATGTTCCCAAAAGGGGGGGCGGCTACACTGCAAACGCGGGGGTTTGTTGTGACTCTGCTGTGAGACATTCAAAAGAGCCACCAGTAGCTTTAGTTGCAACTGCGCATGGTTCTGGCTTTTACCTACCCCGAAATTTTCGAAAGCTCATCCCTACTACTTGGAGCTTTTGCTAGAGGTGGGGACCAATACACTGCAAAGAAGAGTTTGGGAGGAAGTGGTGTACATCGTGGTGAAAGTTTCAGTTTTCCATGTACCTACATTTTCACCCTGATGTTCATTGAGATTTCAGAGGAGTTGGGAGTAGCGTAGATTGTTGTTTAATTTGCAAAGTTTTGCAAAAGACAGACTAGTGGATGGGATTTGTATGAATTGGATATGAACATTTATGATAGTTGTTCTCTATGCAATATATCAAGGGATAGATTGTAAGAAAGTTTTAGCATTTAAGTGAAGCTGAGAAGGTGGAACAACTGATGTGGTTCACACTTGATTGATTTCTCAATCTCATTCTGAAGATGGGACGTCCCTTCACCCTGGAAAAGTCTCAAGTTTGTTTGTACAACATCGTCAATAAGGGATCTGTCTCCCTTCTGCATTCACCCAAAAACGCCCCATTTTGGGGTGGCATTTGCATAGCTCGGGGTCAAGATCTTCTCTAACAAACACTCCTTTCTCAGTCTCCCTATCTCCCTTTGGCGGTGGAGCTTTCAGCATTCAAACAAATGGATTTAATTCTAAAAGCTTAATACTCGAGCAAATGTCTACCGGAATGGGGAATGTCTCCCGGGCTTCCTCATCTCACCGGAAGTTGTGATGATGCGACAAATAACACTACCAAAGCTTAAGACATCATCTCAAGCGGAATTTTGAGATTTCCCTCCCACACTCCATGGAACAACCTCTTCATGAATTAACAGCCCCCAACAAATTCCCCTTGAGCATCTTTCCAGGGGAATCCTATCATGGTAATTTTTGGAGGAACGTTTACGGAAAATCTGGTATTATGAAAATTTTCATCACCGTCGCGAGAACAGCAATTAATAAAAATCACCATTAATTTCCATCTTGCAGACCTTTCTTCACGGTGCGCCATAAAATTTGACTGATTGTTCTCCACGAATTGAGAGGAGAATCCCTTCAGAACAGTAAGGACAGTGAGGATTAATTACATGTTTTTTTACGTCTGGCAGTTGGGGTTTAAAGGGTATAGGAAATTAAGATTAGAAGATTATGAAAACTTTTAAAGTGCTTACAAAACAGAGATCATGCACCCGTAAAGTCGAGTTAAATGTTTTATGGATAAATTCACCTTATCAGAATATGTAAAACAGAAAAGTTATCTGATGGCTTATCTTTGAGGTTAATGAAAAGTCAGAAGAAAAGTTGTCAACCTAGACAAGGGGCTTATTCCACCAAGATTTAAGGCCTTTTCGTCAATAGGATTTTCAGACATTCATTATTAATTTTTTTATTGAAGGACGAAATTCTCAGAATCATTCTAAATTTATGTAAAAGCAAAAAGTTTGTAAAATTCTTTTAGTAGTAGGGGGAAATAGGGTATCTTTGAATTAGGGTAGCTTTAAAATAGAGCCTTTTCTCCTATTTTTAAATGAAACTGGACCTCATAATGACATAATTTGGCTCTAAAAACCATTTGTAAAGTTAAAATACATTATGATAAGCCTCAATTCCATTTTAAAATAAGAGAATAAAGCCCAGTTTCAAAGCTACCCCTTCCCCCCTCAAATATTTCAATTTCACAATATTGCCAAATTATCAAACTTTGAAAATCCAAGTAAATTCCGTATGACATTCCACGAATTTCATTGATTCTGTTCCACGAATTCATTTGCATTTCACGAAAATTATAAATTATTTTCCATAGAGAGTATTCACCCCAAACTGAGAGTTTTGTCCGAATTATTTTAATAACTCTAGCAATTTGAATTAAATTTTGTATTGATTTTATACTCTGTCATAGAATATTTTTAGAAGTACTTAAAAAAAAACTTATAATGAGGTAAAATAGGTAGGGTAAGTGTGCCAAATTCCGGCCAGCTTGCAATTTCGGCCACCTTTTTTGTTCTTCGAATTTCCATGAACTTTTAGATTTTACGTACTCTAGAGATTATACAAAGCAAAAGAATAACAAAAAATGTAGCTTTGACAAACGAGATGACGTGAAAAAGATATTGGAAGAATTCCCGAAGGGCAAGGAACTATGAGAATGAAGGTGGCCGAAATAGGGCACCAAAGCTATATCTATATTTTTATTCATTTTAAAATGTATTAAGAATGATTTTAGAGTAAATAAAGACGATAAACTCTTTACAAGATTCTAAGCAACACTCTTTCAGAAGTAAGAAAAAAAAATCAATTTGTATTTAAAATATTACATTTCAAACTTGAGATTTTGAGGCTTGCATGCAACTATGCCGAAATTTGGCACACTTACCCTACATTTTTCGCTCAAAATCAAAGCTTATTCATGAGCATATTTTCCATATGTACACCCAACAAAATTCAGTTAAGAGGGTATCATGAATTGGGTGACATGGATGGTCTGTAGGTCCATTCAGAACGACTTTTTCCTTTAGTGGAGGTTCCTCTTGATCTGTATAAGAACAATTTCTGTTTTATAATTAAAAAATTACAAATTTTGCAAATTTAAAAGACGAATCTGTCAAGAAAGAGACAGCCTAATTTATATATTTTTTTAATTCTAGCTCTTATTGATAATTCTAATCGATTCAATTTACTATAGGGTGGAGTAGCCACTTATTGCAACTTTTAGGAAAAAGCGAAATTAATTGCATTATAACTTTTGACCAATTATTATCAGATAACACAAATTTTACACAAAGCTACATAGATATATTGACTCTAGATTCGTCAAAACAATTATCCTACAGTTTAACGCGGGAGTACCTAAAAAACTGATTTTTATTAAGAATGCAAAAATAACCACTTCGTCGCCACTTTTTACCACTTTTCGCCAGTTCTGTAACCACTTCTCGCCACCCACTTGGAATGGTCAAAACTCGATTATTTTGGGAATTATTATGCAAGGAATACATTCAGCATTTCTTTTTCTTTTTTATTAAAAATGTAAAATTATCATACCATTCTAAAATTGTTTTTCAAATAATGCTTTGTAGACATGATGAAGTGGACAATTGAATTTCCGATAAAAATTGGTTATCGATTATGAACCGGTTTCATTGACGGTTCAGCTTTATCGGAAATTCCAAAATCTTTCCAATGAACCTAAACATGATGTCATTCGGATTTGAAATACGTTCTCTAGAGCCTATTCGTTATTAATTGATAAGTCATTTTCGATCGAAAATTACTTATCGGTTTGTAACCAGTTCAAAACCGGTGCACAACCAATTTTAACTGAATTATAAATCACTGAAAATATTGCCCAAAATACGTCTGAGGAGTAATACAATTAAATTTCTGATAAAAATGACAAAAAGTGAAAATTTTGGGAGAGAAAAAAATCCAGAGACAGGATTTCAATACATAACTGGATGAAAAGAAGTTACACGGGGTCCCAGGATTGAGCACATTTTCGGAATCGAAAAAACGCGCGAAATGGTATTATGCATCGAGAAAATTTACATATGCGTAGGAGATTTCATTACTTACCTGGCGTAGGGGTTACTGTGCGATCAATCATTGCAGGAGATTTTTGAATAAAACGGTCGTAAAACGAATTTCGCGCGGAGTACAGGTCCCGTCAAATCATTAATCTACCTGCCGATTTTACTCGGAGGTTTTTCTGAATTGTAACGGTATATTCCAGTATATTCAGAGGAATTCTGTAGATTTTCTGCAGAATTTCTGCCTGAAAATCTGTAGATTTTCTGCAGAATTTCTGCCTGAAAATCTGTAGATTTTCGGCAGAAATTCTTTCGAAAATCTGCAGATTCTCGGCAAAATTTCTGCATAAGAAATCTGCATAGTCTCTATTGTCTCAACAAAAATATTGTTGATTTATCAAGAAATTGTAGAAGTTACAAAGAAAATGGTATGCTCTGCTTAACAAGCATTACCGATTAAACATTTTAGATGAGTAAAAATATTCAAGACAAAAATACTAATTTCTTAAAAATCGCCCATGGAATGATACAAAAACACGAAATTTAGGTCGACACTGTGTTTACAGATATCAATTCACTATTCTCCACTTAGAACACGGCATCGCAGAATTCTTTATTTTATATAAACACTGTGATATCACCAAGAATAACTCTATTGAATTTTGCAAACTTCAGTGAAAAATATTTAATCTTTTCAGGCACAGCTGCCTGGAAAGTCTGGAATGTAGAAAAAATTTACAGAAAATCGGCAAAATATCTACAAAAATTGTCAGAGTATGCACCAGGATTCGGCAGAAAATCTGCAAAAATTTTTGACGAATTTTGTCCCAAGCCCAAATAAAATTCGTAGGAATATCTACAGATTTATCGGCAGATTTTCAGCAGAAGTGTAGATATTTTCTGCAGAAATCTGAAAGATACCTGACGAAATTATTTGACGGGGTAGTTAGAACAAAAAGTTTCAACTGTTTAAAAGAAATGCATTAACAAACAGTAGTTTTTGGCCAGAATTCTTCAATAAATTATTAGAATATTTAAAAATTTTGCCTTAATAAAAGAAATTAAAGTCTTACCGTGGTATCACACTAGAAAATTTCACATGAAAATTTTCATGTGATTCACATCAATTGTTGCTGATATATGCCCTATTGTGCAATTTTCTTCAATAACTTTTAGAAATCGATTCATTTAGTGATAAAAAAGTAGACTCGAGTCACAAAAATTGGTTTCAATAGATTAAAATAGCATAAATACGATTGATAACTAATGAGCAAATAATGAGCAAAATTTGCTCATTACATTTGCATCTGGTACTACTTTATTGCAGTCATTCGGGTAGTTTCTGCACCACAACTGTCCCACCAGTTTATTAGTGATGAAATTGTGATTAAAAGTAGTGCCAATTTATCGTAAACGAGATGGAGAAAGGGAAAAAGGCATTGAAAAAGATCGGTGAAGAGGATAAGTAAGAAAAAGCTAAACAAAAATGTGTTCGATCTACATTTTATATTCGTTCATAAACTTCTAGGATTTTGTGGTCAAATGAAATGGTGGCGGAATTGATTGAGGCTATACATCAAGAATCCGTCATTTGGGACTACAAATATGTCGAGAATTCAAAAATAGAGGCAGCCGATCTGATGCTTTTCAATCCGTTTGCGACAAATTGGGTCACAAATCGCCTTCTTTTGTAGATAAGGCCCTACAATTTGAAGATGCTCTTCAAATTCCTCCGAAGTCATCCGGAGAAAATCATTGTCTCCAAAAAAATCTCCACTTGCGATGTTGTCATAAAGATTTTCAACGAAACCATGTGAAGGTCGCGTTAAAAGCCAATCTCTCGCCCACACCCTCCTTCTTTTCGCTTGGCGGGTCCTTTTGCACGACACAAAAGCAGTGTACAGGAGGATAACTTCCTCTTCTTCACTAAAATCACACATTTTCACTCAAACGACTGAAATGCTTCAAAAACAAAAACACTCATCTGACAACCCGTGTGCCATCGTGACATTGAGCAATTCTAGCAATGTGTCCTGACTAAATCAGCGATTTCGAGTGGTTCTAGTAGTTTTAATGAGCAACTTTTCAATGTGAAATTTTCTAGTGTGATAACACCGTTATTCTGAAAAGTAAGCATTCATTCATTTTTTTTCAACCGCTTATCCCTATTCTAATGGAGTTTTTAAAAGTAAGCATAGTGTTTTCAAATTTCCCGCGTAACAAAATAAAGGCATATTTCAAAAATGATTTTACAAATTGACTTCCAATAGGGGCAAACATGCGTAATTGTATGTGCATAATTTCGTGAGGTGCATAATTCTAGGACTGAGTAGTTGCACGTATTTGGCCATTTTAAGTAAGTTTTATAAATGTGTCAAGAAACTTTTGGCTGATAAAAAATAATCCTTTTTCCACCTGGTTTTTCGAACATAGGTTTGTCAAGAAACTTCTGGCCGACACTGTATATACATTTCTTATTGAAAATTTATTGTCAAAATTTAAGACTTTATATTTTCATCAAGGCAAAGCTTCATGCAATATTTATTACAAGTTCACCTTAAAACATTCACCATTTCAAAATTCTAAACTGTCCTTTCGACTAGTTTTTTATTTCAATTTATTATAGATCGCATTATCTGAATATGAGAAATAGCTTCTAAAAGGTAAAATTCAAGTTTTAAAGCCTTAATATATAGCTCAGGATTGAGTGGGTTGTTTTTAATTTAAAACCGGTCATGAGGAGCTTTCTAAACTTTAAAAATACTGAATTTCTTGAGCTGTAATTACAATCCATAAATCCTCAAAAGGTTTTATATCGTAATAGGATATCTTAAATTTGTCAAAAATTATTTAACATAAATTTTAAAGTCTTCTTTATATTTCTAAATTAAAGGGGTGTACCGGCAGTCCTAACCTTCTTTTAAAGAGTTGAAAAAAGCTTTTTGATCATAATGAATTATTTAAGGCATAATTACGATTTAAAGCGTAAAGAAAGTTTGGATAAACATTGTATCTTCTCTCTGGATATATAAAATCAAATTTAAATTGTTCCCAGAGTCATTTAAGCTTGAATTATTAAAGTCGTTTCCTTGTGCTTATTAAATTATTTCCCTACGCGTAAAATATTCAGCAATTTACCTGATCATCCCTTTAGTTTGAGATGCAATTTTTCATGGAATTCATAATTAATTGCTCTACCTTTAACAAAGAACATAAATCTATGATGAGAAAAATTTTCATTTGATATCTTCTTGTTGTATTCTCCTTTGAATTCGTATTGAGGCATTTCTTTGAAATGGAGGTGAACGTGAGAAAGGTAAAATTACCCTATCAAGGTGAGTAATTCGTCAAAATTGAGGCTGGAAAGGGTAGAGAGAAGAATTTCCCTTTTTTTTGTGACTACCAGCAAAGAAAATCAAGACATCACTTGAGAGAAAAAAAAGCGATTTCTCTGCAGAATCCTATTTTGCACCTTCAGCAGGAAAGGTGAGTAGGAAAAACCAGGGAAAAATTCACAATTCAGACACAAATACAGTGACATTAAATTGATTTTTGGTATATCGCTTGGGGTTTATGCACGAAAAGAGGACACCCGATCCATCATTTTCATGAGAGCTCACAGTCAATCAAGAGGTAATAGCCAATTTTGCTCGAAAGAGTCTGGAGCATGTACAATCTCACCTGAAGGGACAGGTGAGGCAAAAAGGTGTTCTTTTTTTTCCAGGAAAGACGCTGACACTCTGAGAACAGTGGGAAAATGTCTGTGGGTAAATTCTAATGGAGTTTTTAACAACTTTATTTCACCCATTAAGTCAATCGATCGTCCAAGCACCTTCACTTTTCATCCTTTTCCTCGACATTTTACCCACCTTTTACCCACCTGACAAATTACTTTAGCTGAAGGAAAATAGGGAAATTGCACTCTTAATGAAGAACCATTTCAGAAAAGTTTAGAATAGAAAAAATCTCTGCATATCAAACTAGCACACCCAATCATTTAACTCTTTGCACAATCACTTTGGGATCAATTCAGAAATTGCTGCGAATAGCAAAAGCTCCAAGTTGAAACCTCAACTCTGACAGAAGAACCCTAATTTGACAGTGATTTGAGTGGAAGTACTTCTGGAATAATAAATCAAGTCAGCATGTGAAATGCTGAACTCATTCTTTTGTGGATTTATAAGAGATTCTTGAGAAAGATTTAAATTTGGAAATAATACTGATGGACAGAATTGATATTTTTGAATAAGAAGAAAATCTTTAAGAACTCCTAATTGAGATAGATAAGGATTCTGCGAACCGAATCATTTTTCTTCTTGTAATAATTCTATATTTCTCAATATATTTGCTTTGCTGTCAGGAAGTTTTCACAAATGAAAAAAATTTAAACATATTTTTTTGTCATAATTTATTATTTCAGTATGATTCAAAAAAGGATTTAACAATGAACATCCAATGTATTTTTTTATGAAAGAGTCATAGAAATGCGTAAATCAGCATAAAACTTCCCGATTCTCCCCTAGTGTTCATTCTCTAGATTAAGCCCCGCCCTTAAAATTTCAGGCCACTCCCATTTTTGAAACACCTCTCAACTTAAATAGACAAACTCAATAATACAAACATGACTTGTTATGAGCATAAAATTGAAGAAATACTTTGCTGAATGTTTGGATTGAGATTGAGACAGTTAGGGCGGTTAGAATAATTTTAAACCACGCCCACTTCATATGTTCTTGCCAACTAACTTTTAAGTATTTTAATTTTTATTACAAGGAAACTCCTAAGAAAATTTCAATCATTGATCCCATATATTATCCTGAGAACATCTCCTAATAAAATCTAAACCCCGCCCCCAATAAGAAATGCATAAGAACTCATAATAGGGTGGAGTCTACAGTTATGGATGTTATACACACTTATGGACAACGCAAAAATCTTGAGTTATTAAATTAAACAGATTTCGAAACATCAAAAAAATTGTTAATTTCATCATAAACTAATAATTTTATAACATGTCGAAATCTGTTTTACGTAAGAACATACAATTTTTGCGTGCTATCCATAAGTGTATAACATCCATAAGTGTGGACTCTACCCTATTTAGTCTAAATTACGTAAAAGGTATTAGAAATCGGCAAAAGATTTGGGAAGAGGCGTTTTAAGCGTTTTCACGCTCTATTTTTCCATTTTGCAAATTTCAAGAATTTCACTTAAAATTAGATAACAACCTGGGCTTTGAGTTAAAAAACAATTACAAATAGACGGAGCATAAGGAAAGGTGTGGTAAATATCTTTGTTTATTTACTATACTCGTGATATTAATGGTACCGTAAGTGCGGGTAACTTTGTCCCCTGTGGGTGACTTTGACCCCCAATTGTTGGTAAACGTTTCTTTAATTCTAATGAATAAGAATGGATATCACCGATCAGTCATGCTAGATTAGATCGGTAAAAACCCTCCTTAAGTGCTAGAATTAAAGATAGATAGATAGATTTATTGTCATCAATGTTTTTGGAGATTTCGCATCATTCATTACATTGCAAATATTTTTCTGCGGTCACCGCCGTCTTAGCGTTGGTTACTAACCTTCTCCACAGTGAAAACGGTGGAAAACTCTTTCTTAGGTTGTATATGCCACACATCCACAGGATGCTCAATTTGAATAATTAATTTACAATGCAATGCAGAAATTAAATGAAAAAAAGACAGTACAAATGCTGCAGCTCTGATTTTAACGCGATCACCCCAAAAACAGTGGTTAAAAAATGGCTAGTTCATAAGAGCTGTCAGCCATTCGGGCGAAGTACTCATATGTACATGGAAAAGCATTATTGCATGATTATGTAGTGTATTCAATAAATATAAAAACTTACGAACAGGAGGGTGTCAATGTTACCCGCAGGTGACAAATCAGAGGCCCAATTTTTGAAATTCTCACTCGCACCCGCGAGCTCTTTAGTGGCCGAGAGAAATTGACTCGCACACCCCGGAAATTCTTGAGTACGTGCAACGAGTGCTTTATGTTATAAAGAAGTCGTTACAGAAGGATTTGAATTTACGGGGTGTGCGAGTGGATTTCTCTCGGCCACTAAAGAGCTCGCGGGTGCGAGTGGAAGTTTCAAAAATTGGGCCTCAGGGCTTTGCAGGCACGGCAAGGTGGGGTACTTTCACGCAGGTAAAGTCTTTTATTTATCAATTCATTAACAAACTTTGAATTTAGATCTTCCTCTGTTTGTAAGAAGAAGCTTCTTTCACTCAAAAAAAGGTACTTTAATATTCTCCAAACAATTCACCTCTTGGTACAGGTCTTCCTCACTAAGGGCCGAAAGCTTTGGACAAATCTTCAGATTTCTTATTTGAAAAAAATAAGCTGTTTCTGACGAACACTGAACGAACTGAGCTCAAAATAAATCTATAAGATAATAATAATAATAGTTGCGTTGACACCATGTATATCTAGGACAAATAAGACTATATGAGGATGAATTCTTAAGTTCTATTCCTTTAAAAAATATTAAAATCAGCAAACGCGTAAAAGAGCTTTTAAAACGCTACTTTAGTTAAACAATTATATTAGGAGTATATTACAGTGCAAAGCAAATATTTCTATATTAATGATAAAAAAACCGTCAGTTCCTACCAATGGCTACCATAAAGGATGATGGACGAAGTGTTCGATATGTATGGTTAAAAAGCTTTCTTTAAGCATTGTTCGCATGCCGTACTTCAGCTTTGTACCTCTTCTCAGAAAGAAGTCGTAAGGTAAAATGCTCTCATTTTGTATAGGGGCTACCAGAACGGAGGGTAGGGGGAGGGGATGGTATGCATGAATAAAAAGTATAACTAATACACTGACTCTATACCGAATCTCATCAAAATCGCTTTAGTCATTCTTGAGTAATTCGTTGTCAAAACAGCGATATTTCGGAAGCATAAAGGCTTTTTTACAAAGACTGTTTATCATCCTGGGTTTCGGTAATTTTTTAATCTTATATCAGTACCTACAAAATGCGCCTACTCTCGTTTGTGGCAATTCCGGGACCAGCGCCCATATAGTTTTGACCATTCTCCTTTAAATGCAGCACAACATTATAGACCGTTGAGTATCGAATAGCTAATACAGATAGCGCTATGTCCTCGGAGTATTTAGGCAGAGACTGTGCATTTTTATTACGTTTTATCACAGTGAGATGGAGAACTGACCCCTGGATAAAAATCTTATCACAGTGGAAATTTTTTTTTCTAGACATTCAGATCTTTGCACCGGGAGGGACTCCAACTGACAACACTGTGAGTCAACCCGGTGATCTATCCCCCAAGATCCAACTGTCTTACCTATTGTGCCACTGAGATCCTCTAACTAACTAATCTAACTAATTAAGAACAGACTAATTAGTTAGAAAAACCCTAAGGCTTCTCAAAGCGACTGCGGGAATTAACGTTTTTTGCTTGACAGCTATCAAACCGATATCAAGTCAAGTGGCGCTGCGATCGCATAAGACCTTACAAATTGCGAGGGAAATTATTCTAAAATGAAATATTCGTCTTCAAGACTAAGTTTAATGAAACCTTAATTATTGAATTTGATTAACTTCATTTCTGATATAAATTATCTGCTTATAACCTAATAAATAGATGAATAAATAAATTTTGTGTACCTCCATAAATAATTCTGATTTTCGTGTGTCTTTCCCAATCTGTTTATTAGCAAGCACAGTTTATGAATACTTTAACAAAATTAAATAAGACCATGAAAATAATATTTGATAGTTAAAAACTCAATTAATCTTGCGAATACGACTAACAGTTCGTTTGGAATTTCCTCCAAATCAAATTATGCGATGGCAAAGTGAATTTGTGTGCAATCAGTGCATTTTAACAAGGACTATGGGAATTTTGTCTAATATGTGGGAACATTTTGGGAGTATTTGAGTGGGGAAATTGTTTGCAAACACATTATCAATTTAGAATGTGTGAATCCTATAGAGATGAAAATAGTGAGACATGTAAATCTGTGAAGTGGAAAATTATTTCCGTTGAGCGTGATGTCAGAAGGAAGGAGAGAGGGAATAAATTGAATTGGAAAATTCTCATGCGAAAGGATGCCAAAGCTATCTTCTGCGCCGCGAAAACAACACCAAAATCCGTCTGTCTGATGTGGTATTGTGGGGAGAATCTGTAAATCTAATGGATGGGATTCTAGTGGCTTGAGGTGTGTCTGCTTTTCCAAAATATGCTGGAATTTTGGCTAATTTTCCACCCAGATGGAGATTCCGTGTTATTTGTTCGACAATTGAGTTCTCATTACTGGTCCTGTGATCATCTTACTTTGGTAATTCCCAAGATGAGCAAGATAATGGAATTTAAGCTTTTCTAAATGATACGTCAATCTCTCTGTCTTTTCATCCTGAGGGCCTTATATTATGGTCTAAATACAACAAAGTTTCGACAGTGCCCAAAATGACTTTGGTATAAGATTCTGGTTTAGATCACCTTCTCCACCAGTGACAGATAATTGAAAGGGGTCTGAGAGGTTATTTTGAACATCACCCCATTCCCCTATCTGGGCGGAATTACAATTTTCCACCCCACAATTTTCCCATCTGTGAGTGATGACTGAAATTATTCCCAACTAACAGAAAACAAGCCACAGATCCACTCCTGCTTCTCGGTGTGCCTCTTCGTGCCACTAAACTATCAATCTGATTTGTAAATGAGGGAAAGGAGGGAAAGATGAGCCAGGGGAGGGTGGAAAAATGCTCCACGGCCTTTTAATTATATTCAACAAACTTTCCCCCCTAAATTGAGCCTCAACATTTCAGCTCGATATGATGCTCACCTGGGAGAGTCTGATTAATTTCACGTGTCATTCATCGTATATATTTTGGAAACTATATTGATTTGACCATGAATAAATTCCATCAAAGGGAAAGGGGTTGGAAAACTGACGCCAAGGGAGGCCTTTCACTAAATTAGCCAGAGATTAAGCGAAAATTTTCACTGAAATATTCCCAAGGTTTGCCAATAGGTGTTTGACCTTTCCCGGAAAGTTAAATGGGATTTTTTTTTTCAAATTAATTACAAATTTATATAAATTTGTTTGACTTCAGAGAAAAGCCTTGGAGGAATAACATTGAAGTTTTCGTTTAAGGGAATGTGGGAATTGAGTAACTTTTTGCAGTCTGACTTAAAAAGTTATCATTGAACCAATAAGTCGTATGCCCTTGGGTATTGACTATATCAAAAGACATGTTTAATATCTTCAGATTGAATGAGACTTTTTAGAAAATGGGTAATCTGACATTGTACTTTGCCTCTAGTAGTTATTCTGTGGGGCAATTTGAGACAAAAATGGGGTAATTTGGGACATATGTTTTACAGCATTAAATTTTCACCCTACACTGAGAAAAAAAAGAGGGTGCGATTAACTTTTTTTCCTCATAACTTTAACAGGAAATAGACGGAGACACTGACCTTTCTTTCTGACCGACACAGTTGTTTCTGTGTCGGTCAGTCGAATGGTGAACATCACGGATCAATTTGTGATCAAAGTTCAAGTGCATTGTAACAACTCCCACCTGTACGTGATTTTCCCTGCCATATTCGATACCTTATGAAGAGGACATCCATCCTCGAAACGTCGTAGAGAATAAAATTGTGAAAATCAAGAAAGTTTCAGTGTCTCCGTCTATTTCCTGCTACATTCTGTCGAACCGAAATTCTTCCATAACTTTAACACTTTTTAGGTGTAAAAATATATCAACATTTTTTAATGTTAATTTTACACCTTTTTAAGGGTAAAATTAACATGAAAAAGGGTAACTGTAACTCCTAATACACCTAAAAAGGGTAATATTTACACCGATTTCAAATCAATAATGCATGGTAAAATTATCATTTCCGGAATATTATTTTAACTTTTTCGGAATTCTCTCAGTGTTGATTTATTTTCATAGTTCCTTAAATAATAATGATATATTTATTCACCTGAACTTTACAAAAAGTATTAAGATAGTCTAGATAATTGTTATGAAAATCTAGATATAGGGAGAGGAAACTTAACTGAATTTTGTTTATCTTGAATAATGTTCAACATTTTGGAAAATTAGTCTTTAAAATACTTCAACTGTCTGAAATTGCCCCACGTTCCCCTATCATGCTCCCCAACTGATTTCCAAACAGTATGTACAGAAGTATTAAAGGTTCCTTGCTTAGTAAAATCAGGGAGAAGATCTCCTTCCTTAGGGACCACAGGGCACAGGCGTATCCGGAAGGAGGTCTTCTTCCTGATTTTTAGAATCCCATACAATGTCAGTTATTTTTCGAATGTTGCTTGCTTAGTTATGGTAAAAATTTTATACTTATATCTTTAAAATTCTCTGTGTCTTAAATTGTCCCAAGCTTATTTGTTGAATTCAGTAAATTTTCTTTTCAAATTGCTTATACAAACTAAGCTCTATATGCCACGTGCACGTTATATTGTTAAATAAAAAAATGTTTAATAGGGAATTTGTATATCTAGGGTAAAATGAGATAATTTGGAACAATTTACAATTTGGGACATTTGAGATTTTCTCATTGTTTCAGATGTGCAAAGAGAAAACAAAGACCGCGAAATAGAAAAAAAGATCATTAAGAAGAAAAGAAACAGCTTTTCTTCCTTTTAAATTTCTAAAACAGTGAGAAAATCTCAAATGTCCCAAATTGTAAATGGTTTCAAATTACCTCATTTTACCCTATACGACAGTTCTTTGAAAGCAGAAATACAGAAATAACTAAAATGTTGAAGGTATCCTACTAATACTTGTCAAATAATAAATATCTTTAATATCTCTATAACAAAATCTCAGACTCAGCATTGACTTGAGACAGAACATTTTGATGTTACCTTGGCTGTCTTTAACAGTTTTTTTTGGGTGAGTAACCGAGTAAAACTGTAGTGTCTCAAATTACCCCATTCTCAAAAATTTTTATTATACAGATTTCCCAGAAATTTCAACTCTAACAATATGTAGTAACAATATGGTCAAAATTCTATTATACATCCGTCACAATGTGGTTATAATGTGGTCAAAATTTGGTCATAAAATTCGTTACAATAGGGGTCATAATGTGCTTATGTAAGTTTTGATTTCCATTACATTGTGGTCAAAATATGATTATATCTTCGGTCGAAATGTTCTTATAATGTGGTTAAAATTTTTTGTCAAAATTTGGTCATAATGTGGTCATAACATATTTATAATTTCAATCAGAATGTGGTCATAATCTTAATCAAAATATTATCAATGTGGTTGTAATTTGCAACACAATGATGTAATATGCTTATGCTGTTATAATGTTTTTATAATCTGCGTCACAATGTGGTAAAAATGTGGTCACAAACACATTGTAATTGTTGTCATAATTTCTGGGGAAATGTCATAATGATGTGATTATAATTTTGGTCAAAAAGTTGTCATAATTGTAGTAGAAGTGTTGAGCCTAAGAGAGTTGGAGGAAGAAAGCCCATCTTGATGAAGACTTTTCTAAGCCAACGGTACCTATCCCTGTTCAGCTGGCGTGGTAACTCTGGGGGGGTGCTATGACGGCGGCTAACCTCAAGTTAAGATATCGCTATAGTTTCGCTAGATGGGGTTGTGCGTACTTGACGAGTTATTCCGAAGAGAACAATCGATTCGGCTCTTCCTCAGTCGGTCCTCACCAGTGAAGCGAGGACGACGCTGAATTAGTGGCCTTCTTGGAATGGACAGTGGGGGCTCAATCCCGGATGACTAACGATTAAGGGTGCTGCAGCATGTTCTGGTTATTATAAATTGTTCGAGTTATTATTGCTATTATAAATTGGCAATGTCTCAATAGCAAAGTTATTTTCTTATTGAGGAGTCAAAAGTAAGAAAATATTTTTTAGGAGAGTGGCTTATTTTTCACAGTGGAGATTATTCATTAATTTAACTAAAAATAATATGGGATTTACAAAAAATGTTATGGTTTTTTTAAATAAATCAATCAATAATTGAACTTTATTAAACATGATTAATAATAAAAAGTGACATCGATATTTTTCATTTTATTCATTTATTTAATAGACTTTTGAGACACAAATCTCTTGGAAGCATAGTGTGGTAGCATTGGAAAGTAAAAAGCCAGCGTCCATCGCCGGCTTAGCAATGGCGATCAATCTCCAGAGCAAGTAAGCTGCTGCATCTTCCAAATCGAAAATTTGTACTCTCAATCCCGGCATTATTCACTTCTGGATTATGCATCTGACGAGATTATGCACATACAATTATGCACGTGTGCCTACTTTTGGGAGTCAAATTTTTAAATCATTTTTGAAATACGCCTAAATATATACTATGTTGCGAGGCGGGAAATTTGAAAATACTGCTTCTTTTTCAGAATAAAACTTTAATTTCTTTTATTAAGGTTAAATTTTTCATTAATCTAACCATGTATTGAAGAAGTCTTGCCAAAAAGTACTGTTTGTTAATGCAATTCTATTAAACAGTTGAATCTTTTGTTTTGACTACTTTTACTCCACGCGAAATTCGTTCTACGGCCGATTCATTCAAAAGAAAGCCCCTGCGGGTATGCAATTTTTATCGATGCATAATGTCATTTCGTGCGTTTTTTTGGTCCCGAAAATGTGTATAATCCCGGGACTGAGTGTAAGCATCGTATTCGGATTTAGCGTAGTTCAAGGTACTAAACAGACAGAATATTAACGCTTTTGATACTTAACCTACCAAGCAGTACCAACCGTTTTTGGTCGGTTTTCGTTGCGCGCTCGGTCAAATGACAAGTGGGTTCTTTGAATTGAGGAAAAATAGAATTAAATTCATATTTTAAGAAATTCACAAAGTTTGATAACGACATTGTACCGTTTAAATGTGTTCTAGTTTTAAAACGTTTTTAAACCGATTAATTTCACCGGTTGTGGTTTTTGGAGGTTTAATGTTAAAAAAAATTTCATTAATAAAATAGAGTAAATAATCTCTTAACTTACTAAAGTCAATTTACTCAACTTCCTCATTATTTTTGATTTAATGCAAATCGTTCAAATTTGACCAAAATTTTCCATTCCCAGTGGCATATTAATCGTCCCTTTTCCTGGCAAACCCAAAAGCCAGAAATCCCGATGTTTCTCAATGAAATTAATTTGTGGTCTGTCAGAATGATTGTGTGATGGTTTATGAATGTAATTTGTTAAAAGCACCGCGATTCTGCAACCGCGTCAAATGAAGAGACGCACGAACACCTCAACGGCAAAAAAGAATAAAACTTCTCACCAAAACTCAATTAATTGTGGTTAATGCTACTGAAATTATTCCACGATATGCCATCAACCATTTACCCTCCTTCAAAGCCCCCCCTATATTATTACACTCAACAGAGTGGCAATTATTCAAAGTGGGTATTATTCTGACAAAATATCAAATGCATTTTGAGGATAATCTCACCACAGGTTCGCGAGATACGAAAAAGGGGTTTTTGCTGTGAGGAATTTCTCCTGGAAAATGTATTATGCATTGAGAAGTTATATCTTTGGGCGTATTACACGTGGGGATTTGTGGGTTTCGCAGTCAGATTATGTATGTTGCTGCGGGGGGGGGGGATGGGGGTAAAATAGTGGGGAGACAATGATGAAGTATATATGCAAAAGGCTGGAGGTGATGAAAATGTGCTTCATATTTGATGACGCTCCGTGTATCACGAGCCACACTCCTGATGACATGATATTCGGCGTTAATGGGGCCCCAAAGCAGGTGTTGATGGAGGTAAAGCTACCACCCTAAAAGCCCTGCATATATGGTAAAATGGTGCGACAGTGTCACAGAAATATATAATGTTAAACAATACAATTAGCAATTATGTGAGTTAATAGTATTAGCGCTCGACTTGACGAATTTACGTCTAATATTGCGTTGTAGCTCATTTGCCGAACCACACAAAGACACTTATTAAATCATTCGTTCCCCTCTTAACAGCACCTTTAGCACTAGCTCATTCTATGTTTCAGTATTTCGAAATAGAGTTGAAAATGGTGAATTTGGCAGATTAAAGATAAGTATTGCATCACGGATGATTTCTCAAATAAGATAAAATTTGCTTTGGAACTTGTTCTTTCAGTTTACACTTAAAAGCTTAGAAATAGAAAAATATTGCATTTTATATCGCACTCGTATTTACGGGAGTACAATCCGATCTTAGACTCATTTTTGAAATCTTTAACCATTGTTTTAAACATTCTAATCTAAAGCGTGTCCACGCTAAGTTTGTACCAAATGATTTGATACTTTTATGACAAATGCCACTAAATCTGAATTTTTGTTGTATATAAAAATTGTAACACGTGTTTTTAGCATTCTTTTGGTGAAACTCTCATCAAATTCTGTTCATTTTTCACTTAGATACGAAACAATGGATAAGAGAAAGGAACTGATCGTGTACATGTATCTAAAAAATCCTGGAATCAATTACGCGGACCTTGGAAAACTCACAAATACCTCACGCCAGACCGTCCGGAGGGTGATTCTTCGATTCCTCGACAGTAAAACCACTGCCCAGAAACCTGGATGTTTAAAGAAAAATCGGGGTATTGGAGATCGAGATTTGGAGAAAAAGGTGATCATGCGCTACAAGAACAATCCTTCGACATCTGTGAGGGATACGGCTAAAAAACTTGAATGTTCTCCCAGTTTTGAACACAAAATCAAACAGAAGAATGGACTGAAGACTTTTAAGGCAGAACCAGCCCCTCATCGCACGGATGCACAAAGTCAGTCAGCTAAAATACGAGTTCGAAGGCTGCACGATAAGATGAAGTCTAACTGTAGTGGGTGCACCTTGATGGATGATGAAACATACGTAAAAAGAGACTTCAAACAATTACCAGTAGGGGAATTCTGTAATTTTCGTGGCATTGTCACACGTGAGTTCGAAACCTGACAATGCCATTCGAGCTTTTTTTGTCATATCATATGAGTTCGAAAATGCAATTCAATGAATTTTTAATGAAATCTCTTTACTTGATTTAATGAAAATACAGTACGTCTTGGTTGATTTGCTTTACAAAATTCATTATCATTTGAATTGCCAGAAATCTCAAATATGTGACTTCTGACAATGCCACGTGAGCTGAAATGGCAATGTCACGGCTACAGAATCGCATTTTCGAAAAAGCTCTTCTAAGATTCGAACCCAATTTATCATATGGCATTACCAGAGCGTAACAGAATTCCCCTCCAGGACAGCAATATTGCACCGCAAAGTCTCGCACAGTATGTAAGAAAAATTACAGGTACAAAAATTATAAAAAGTTTCCAAAAAATACATGGTTTGGATGGTGATCTGCTCATGTGGACGTCAGAGCAAGGCGTTCTTCATGCAGGGCAACATGTACTCGTAAATTTACGATCGCCCGTCGCATCGTTAGAATTTGAGAGATTCAGAATTAAGTGACTCTACTGTATAAACTTTTGTAATTCTGACAAAAAGAAAGGCTCAACCCAGTCCTTACTAAAGGATCATACATTATACGCAAATCTAGTGATTTTGATTATTTTCCCTTCGCTGCGTAATACATATTAGTATTACTGTCGGGAATGGATTTTTAATTATTTTAGTCATTCAATTATTTGGGAAAAATAGCCCTACAAGATTAGAAATACATTTTGATATTCTTTTCCCAGTTCATGGAAAGTCATGCAAAGTTTCTATTCAAAATTGCCGACGAAAAATTTGACATTGCGTTGATTTTGATAATACAGTGAGACATCGATAGAGTCAACTAATTATTTCCGGGCCTTTTGACTCTATTGTAATCGTTGACTCTATTGGAGTCCGAAAAAAATCAATTAAAATGTGAAATTTTGATAGAAAGGGGTATTATTTTATGTTTGTCCTAGATCATTGATATATTCAAAACGAATAGTCGAATATTATTTAATTAATCCATAAATTCTACACCCTCTGGCCCAAAAAAGGTCGTATGTTTGGGCAAAAGTTGAAGATTAAGAAATGATTTTACGGAATGTTTTTTTTTTTAATAGTAAATATCTTAAGTATAAACTACTCTCCATCTTCAGTGATAATATTGAGGTCCACCCACGATGTTAATAAAAGGAAATCGCGTCTTGGAAATTTCTTTTTCACTTTTTTTTTAGAAGACCTCTTTTAGATATATAATTATTTAAAATTCTAATCCAATAAACGTTATTAACCAGATTTTTTTTTTAACTTTTAGTGTGCAAAAGAAGATATTGATAGTTGATCCTTTCATTATGACATATCTATGGCTCTGAACTTCATAAAAAGAGCAATAAAACCAATTTTTCTCATTTTCTTTTTGTTCTGAATAAGGGCGCTAAATAATTAGAGATATCGACTTGGAGTTTTCTGACGACTCCCTAATAAGTTAACCTGAGGATTATTAATATGATCGTCATGTCCTTCCTACACTCCCCTTCACCACTGAAATCTTTCTTTTTTGTAATTACAGGATTTCTGTGATTAGGAGAAGATCAGTTGCTGCTATAAGGGAGCACTTCCTGAACACATCTGAGTAGTTCTTTGAATCTTAACAATTTTTCTTCTTTTTTAACTAATTTTTTATTATTCTTCCAAAATCTTTTTTTCACTGATTATTTTGTTTTTTCATTTTTTATCCTTCATCTACCACAAATTTGTAAGAGGGAAACACCCTATTTTTTGTGATGAATAAATGAACTGAATTGAAATTGAATTGAATTACAGGAGTCATACTGGTTTTTCGGAAGATTAAGGGGATACTTGATTACCAGGATTACTTAACAAGGGAATACTTGATGGGGTGGAAATGAGAGTCTAATTAATAATCTTCCAGTGGCCTTATGGGGGGGTCGTCCGAAGACTTCAAGTCAATATCTTTAACCATTCAGCACTTAAATCTTAAAATTACGAAAGAAGAAAGTCTTTACCGTTTTTTTTTTGTTTAAATTTTCTGTCGCTTATTTCTTTTTGATCCAAATTTTCTTTTAAGATAACTAATCTTTTAAATTGAAAATGTAAATTAAAATAAATTTACACGTTTTCTTTCGAAGAGTAATTTTTATGATCTTTTATCATGCACATTTTTTTAAACAAGTAAGTTCTTTAAAAAGTATGAATAAATTTAGAAAAAAATCTAGCTCCTGTACGTTTTTCTTTTTTAATTCGAGTTCATATTTTATTGTGCTATAGTATTCACTGCAAAATCAATGATGACTTAAAATTCTTTACATTGCGATCAAAGGCTTAATCAAAAAATCTTAAGACAAGAGTACTTTCAATCAAAACTCTTAAAGTCACGAAAAGAAAATTTCTTTGTTGAAAAATGATTACACGGTTAATATACTAATTTTATCATAATATTACCATGTACTTACATAAATATTTTTCTTATGTTAGAAACGTTACATTGATACACCTAAACAGTGATTTAATTAGTTCAATAATAAAGGAAAAGTTGACTCTATCGGAGTCAATTTGGGTTCAAGTCGGCTCTATCGGAGTCCGTAGAGTAAAAAAATAGCTGTTGACTCTATTGGAGATTGACTCTATCGGAGGTTGACTCTATCGAGGTCTCACTGTATTTTCCTTTATTTTCTTTCCTGATTTGATTTCCGGTTGCCAACTTGTTTTCTTCAATAGTTACTTTATCTAAATAAATAGAGTTTGTAATGAATTTATGTGAAGAATTTGAATTTAGTGGCTGTTTAGACGCGTATTTGGCAGGAGCTCTTCGCGCGCCCATAATAGATTTTTTCCTTAAAAAAAAAAAAAAAAAAAAAAAAAAAAAAAAAAAAAAAAAAAAAAAAAAAAAAAAAAAAAAAAAAAAAAAAATCAGCCATTTATCTGTAGAGAAGTAATTTCAAAATTAATATTCTATTTCGAGAATTTCTAGTACGTTGACAGAATGAGTTAAAACTGAACACGGGTCTTAATCTTTCATCTATAAAATATTTTGAGATTTTTTGTTCAACTCTTTTACCCTATATTCACTATAAATAGAATCTTTATTCACACAAAGTCTTTTGGGGGTAGAATGTCGTAAGTCATAGTGGAGTATAATGCCAAAATGAGTTTAGCACCTTATTCTTGGTGCCCTTTCATGGCCCATGAGGGTGTTGTGTGGCTTGCGACAAAATTTGCGTGTCTTTTCAACTTTTACTGTCTCCCGGGAGGGTGAAAATTTTTCGTTTAAAAAAAATATACTTTATTCGGTTTTTCCTCTGGTGCTGTCCACCCCGCTACCTTGAAATTCATGAGGGAATTAATATTAATTCCAGCAAGACGGATTGTAGGGGGGGGGACACTTGATAAAAAATATGTTCTAACACTCCACCTTTGAGTATACGTTCTTGGAAAATTCAAATTCAGAAGCCTTCAACTCTTTCTCACCTTTTCGAAAAAGTCAGCCACAGAAAGTTGGATTTGGCAGGAAATTTTGGTGTTCACTTCCTGCATAATGACACGGAGAAATATGAGAAAATCATCTTTTTAGCATGAAATCAAAATGTATGTAAATTGAAACTCCTTTTTTGCCTCTTACCACCCATCGTGTATAGAAAGTGCCTGAGAATTTCTGTTCATTCGAGCTTTGCCTTTCATTGTGTTCGGACGGCTATCAATTTTTGTCCGTATTCAAAGTGGGTGATAATCAGAATAAGAGAAACCGTTCATTTGGATCTAATGATTCATTTGAAGTATCTCCAATAAATAAGTGTCTTAAATCACACGCCAGTAGTGATCATAGTGATAGTGCAATGAGGAGTAGTGTCACTACCCTCCAAATTGATGAAGAATCACCGGCGGAGCATCTGTTAACCCAGAGCACGATGGGGAAAACTTCTTTTGTTTCAACCAATATCTTCGAGAGTCTCGCTGATGATGACGATGGTAGTCAGGAGACCCCAAGCATCTCTCAGGGGTCTGGCTTTGTTCCTCCCCCAATTGTGGTGAGTCACAGTGAGCCTAGAGCTCAGGAAATCATCTCTCATTTGAGGAAGAAATTCGCCAATAAGGTGTTCTTCAAGTACATCAGTGTGGGCATCAAAATCCTATGCAAAAGCAGTGGTATCTATGAGGCACTCAAAAACTGGTTCGCTGAACAAAAGGTCCAGTTTTACTCTCATGATTCCAGACCAAACGAGAGTAAAAAATTCACCGTTTCTGGACTTGCAGATTTTGATGGAGCAGAAGAGGAGATTAAAAATGAATTGGCAGAAATTTATGGATTACAGCCAATTGAGGTCACTAAAATCCCTCCCAAATACAAGAGGTTCACCAGTGACTGCATTTACCTAATTTCCTTTGACAAGGGAGTTACTAATATAGAGACGCTCAAGAAAATTCGACATCTATGCCACACGTGCGTTAATTGGAGGTTTTATAAATCCAAACCAAAGCCACCCACTCTGTGCCAAAATTGCTATCTTTTTGGGCACGGAAAGCGAAATTGTCAATTGCCCCCGAGATGTAGGCAATGCAGTGGTTCTCATTCCACGGAAAAGTGTAAATCGAGCTCCTTTAAATGCAGGAATTGTTCAGGAGCCCACTCGGCTGATGACCCATCCTGTCCTGCCTTGGAAAATTTCATTGCCATGAGACGAAATCGTGGCACTCGAAACGCTCGCTCCAAGCCCCCTCGACTAAGACCATCAGCCTCAGGTGGGAATCGGCCAGACGATCGCCGAATCAATGAACGTGAAAATCCTGCTCAGGGGGACATAAATCCGTATGTACCTCCGTTCAATGATGCAGATTTCCCCCCTCTTCCTCAAAGGGGACCAGCTAAAAGGAATTTGAGGCCCAGCACTTCCACCTCTACTCATAACTCTCGTGAGGATCTTCGCCAGGAGACCGATACTCAAGTGAGAAAAAACCAATGGAACCGTAACCAGGATCCTGCGTCTGCCCCACCTGGTAGCTCGAGTCAGAGCACTCTTTTCAGCCCCAAGGAACTTTTGGCCATGGCCACTGAACTTTTGGAGAATCTTCACAACTGCAGATCTAAAAAAGACCAACTACAGGTTCTATTTAATATTGTTGTTAAATATCTTGATGACTAATAACGTTCTTAAAGTTATGTTATGGAACTCTCAAAGTTTGCCTAATAAGTTTCACGAATTATCAAAATTTCTAATTGATAATTCCATTGACATTTGTTTAATTTCAGAAACCTGGCTGTCGGTTGATCGCAGGTGTGATTTTCCCTCATATTCTATTATTCGTCAGGATAGGAAGCATAGAATTGGCGGGGGTGTTGCCATCCTCGTCAAAAATTCTATTAAGTTTGACTTAATTAATAATTTTCAAACTCGAGTTGTTGAATCTGTGGGCATTACTGTCCATGGTGTCAATAACTCCGTTAATTTTGTCGTGGCCTATTTTCCAGGCACTAAAATTTCATCTGATGTTCTCAGTTCATTTAAAAATGATCTACTGATCCTTTCTAAAATTAAAGGAGACTTAGTCATTGGTGGTGACCTAAACGCCAAACACCGTGCCTGGAATTGCTCCCGCGCAAACAAAACTGGATCTCTTTTATATGCATTCTCATCGCAATCAGATTTGCATATTGTTCACCCTCCTTCACCCACTTATTATCCCCATCAATCGAGCCGCAATCTGCCTTCCACTATTGACTTAACAGTTACGCGTAATCCTAGCAATATATCATGTATGCAAGTTCTTCAGGAAATGTCTTCTGATCACTTTCCTGTTATATTTTCTTATAGTTTTGTCTGTACCCGGGATAATTCCGCCGGAAGTTTTTACAATTATGCTGCAGGTAATTGGGACCTCTTCAGTAAAATTGTAAATTCTCATATTCCTTCCTTGAGTAATAAATTCACTTTTAACTCTACTGATTCAATTGATGTAGCTATTGCACACCTCACTGACGCGATCCATAAAGGTATTCAAGGTGCCATTCCCTTGAAACGTTTAAATAAGAATGGTTTTTCCCTGTCTAGCGACACCCTTATGTACATTTCGTTCAGGAATTATATTCGTAGAAGATGGTTGAGATATCGCGATCCAGCCCACAAATTCTTCATGGATTTTCTAAACAAAATAATTAAACGTTTAGTTATAAAAGAACGCAATAGCTATTGGGATAAGAAACTGCACAGCATCCCACACAACGACCGAAAGCTTTGGTGCACCACTAAATTCCTTAAAAATAAGCAACAAATTCTACCTCCCTTAATAGTCAACAATTGTCCTATTACAAGTGATTCTGAAAAAGCGGCCACTCTTCTTTCCACTTTTTCCAGTGCACATAAATTGACGTCCAACTGGACCTCTACAAAAGAAATTGAGCAAAAAGTTACAAATTCGTCTCAAATGGTAAATTTCCTTACCGCTGAAAGAGACACAATTGACTGCACAGCTCCTGTGGAAGTGAGCTCTTGCATTCGCAAAATGAAAATTAGGAAAGCTCCAGGAGAAGACAGAGTCCCTGTAGTTGCAATAAAAAATCTATCAATCCAAGCTATTGGTTTCTTAACTATTATTTTCAACTCCTGCCTTATTCTCGGTTATTTTCCAGAAAAGTGGAAACTTGCTGAAGTCGTTGCCATCCCCAAAAATGGTAAAGATCTTAGTGATCCACGGAATTTTCGCCCCATCAGTCTTCTTAGTTGTTTAGCCAAATTATTCGAAAAAATTATTCTTTATCGAATTTTAAATTTTACTAACGCCCATAATATTATCCCAGATGAGCAATTTGGTTTTAGAGCTATGCACTCGACTTCCCATCAAGTTTATAGATTAGCTCGCCACATCAAACTCAATTTTTCGAACAAAAAGTCTACAGGTGTTGTTACATTCGACGCTGAAAAATGCTTCGACACAGTCTGGCACGACGCCCTAATATTCAAAATGATGAAACTTACGTTTCCCTTTTATATTATTAAAATCATTAAATCTTTTCTCACTAATAGAAAATTCTACGTGAAATTTAAAAATTCTAATTCTCCCTTAAGTAGTATATGTGCAGGAGTGCCCCAAGGTAGCACCCTTAGCCCAACTTTATTTAATATTTTCACGTATGATGTCAAGAATTCCTTTACCAAATGTTCACTGGCGATATATGCCGATGATACGTGCATTTTCGTCTCCTCTAAAAACCCGAATAAAATTTCTCAAGCATTAATTGCCGATTCTAACCACTTTGCTCAATACTGTGAAAACTGGAAAATTAAGTTAAATCATGAAAAAACCAATGCTACTTTCTTCTCTCGTAGGAGAACTGCGGCTTTTCTCCCATCTTCTCCACTCAAAATCTTCAATAAAGAAATTCCTTGGGGTTCCTCTCTTAAATATCTCGGAGTTATCCTGGACAAAACTCTCACATGGAGTCTGCACTGTCAGTCAAAAGCAGAGAAGGCTCTACACCTTATCCGAATCCTTTATCCGCTTATCCATAGAAAATCTCACCTAAACATAAAAAATAAATTATTGATCCTTAAAATGATTTTTCGAGCAGTACTTTTGTACGCTTCTCCTGTGTGGGGTGATTGTGCCAATGTGCACATCAACAAATTGCAAATCGTAGAAAATAAAGTTCTCCGATTAATTTTTGATCTTCCTTTCAACTATCCTGTGTGTTGGATGCAGTGTTTGGCTAAGGTCTCCCCTTTGTCTAAAGAGGTCAACAAACTGAAAGCTAGATTTTTTAATACTTTATCCAAGAGTTCAAACCCTCTTATTCGGAACTTAACTCCTGCGTCACCGACCCAGGATTCTGTATAAATCTACAAAAATTTCTCTTTTTTTAATTTTCTCTTTTTTTTTCTTTCACTGACATCTGTCTGCTTTTTCCATGAGGTTTTTTAATATTTTACTTTTTCTTCTCCTATATAAAAAATTAATGTTTTCATTCTTATTGCATTTTCTATACTTTATTTTTTTTAGTATTACCACCAGTGTTAATTTCATTGTTGTAAGGAGTCAATGACTCTATCTCTTTCTTTTGAAATTCCATTGTAAAGAGCTCTGTAGTTGGAATTATAATAAATGATATATATAAGAATTTCTGTTTCGTTCGCAATAAATTATATTATGAGATTCCATGGGGTGCTCTCTAAACCCTTTTCCTAATGTTTAGGGGGGAGGGAGGGGGTGGTTGTGTATGTGGTTTTAAGCATAAACCTCATTTTGCTCTTTGCATGTTTGGATTCCGCTGAGCATGAGCAAAAATGTTTAAATTTAGATTTTCAACGATGATGTCGTTTCAACCAATTTTTGATTGAATTTCTTCAAAAGTTCCGGTTCCAATCTAACCCCGTTTATACCTTGGGTTTGGTGTCCCCTGCAGAAGCTTACGGGGGGTTGTCTGTTTTATTTAGAACGCAGAACTCTATAGCCGTAACACTTGTTCCATCCGCACACAAAATGATACAATATTAAACAATTTTATTGAGCATTTCACGCGGCAAATAACATCAATAAAATCGTGATCTTTTCAGATTTTATGCTTCAGGCAATTTTAGAAACAAATTGCTAAAGATTAAAACAAATAATAATGATGGTATCAGGTATTAAAACCTCAAGCAACATCGAAAATTCTTCAATGGTAGATGTCGAAAGTTGGCTTAATTTAAAAGTTACCCAATTAAAAGTTCATTGTGATCGAACTACACCATCGACATCATAAGGCGCTAATTGCAAAACTTTCACCACAAAATTATCAAGAGATGCATTAATGAACTCTGACGTTATTGCAAAAAAGCATTTCTAACTAAATGATTATATCTGATACACCTCAAAGAGAGAAATATAATACCTAACAGCTTTTATATTTAAATCAAAGCTTGAACTCGTATAACCTTTTGGTGCATTGACATGATGTCCCTATAATTTATGAATAAAGCAGTAATAAAATGATTAAACAAGCTTTGTATTATCTATGTAATATAATACAATCAAAGGATAATTCGTAAATCTGTTGTTTGTAAATTAAAATAAATAAAGTTGACATACTGATTGAGATTATTTACAAATGTTATTACCAATACTGAGCAATGTTTATTCAATAAATTCAAATTTACTTCAAAAATTAAATGTTACACACTAATATTTAGCAAATTATAGTATTTACTGCTTTAATTAATCACGTGAAAAAAGCTCCTAAAAAATTATAGTTTTTTGTATTCTTTCTGAGTGTAATTCAAAAGCTTCGGAAACACATTTTTTCAAAAAAAAGCTGAACAATAAAATTATATTATTGTATTATTTCATAATGAATACCATAAAAAATTATTCGATACTATTGAATAAATTTAAATTAATAATATCCTCAATTTGTATCACATGTACATTGTGTCGATCGAGCTTTAGCCAAATAAAAGGCATGAATGGTAATTTATGCAAACCACAAAAAAATAAAATATCAGGGGCACGTAATTTCAATAATAATATTCTTAATTACAATTTTTATTTTAATAATTATTATATATAATATATTTTTCAAAAATAGGAAATTAATCAATTTAGTTGAGTAATCATCAAAAATAATTTTAAATCAGCCGTATTATTTTTGTTAATATTAAGCATTGCACAAAGTGATGAGTAAAAAATTAAATTGGGTCAGCTAAAGTCAAATTTGATCAGTACTCAAATTAAAAGTTTCGAAAAATTGTAAAGTAAGTGAAGTATAGACCAACCGTCCGATTATCTGCGACCACCTTAGACGATAACTTTATTTTGAGTAAAAATTAGGCTAATTTTTGTAAATATTTAGGTTTTATTGACCAAATTTAATATTTTTGTTAATTTTTAATTTTTATCCTTCCGACACACTTTTAGATAAGGAAAATTTTATGAAATCCAAATTTCTAACCTTTTATTTTTTTAAAATATTGAGTATGTCCATCTCATTCTTTCTTACTAATCTTTTTCTTTTGAGAATCAATAAAAAATCAATTTTGATTTAGGTTCGAAAGAGTGGGATAGACTTGTATAATACATTTAAGGAAAAGAGAGAGATGGCAATTTAGACATCACGAAAATTGCCGGGCTGGAAGCATTGCTACTCATTTGTATTTTTTTTTACTTATTTTTGTACAGTAGGGTAAAGTGATATAAGTTGGACCTAGTGTTACAACTTGGACAATTCTCCGGTACAAGTTAGACATGGCTTTTTTCTTGATAAATACAGTACAAAATTTGTTATTAAGCACAAGGAACCAAATTATAAAACTAAATCATTAAAAATATACATATAAAAATGAAGTACTAAATTTATCAAGGAAAAAAGCCCTGTCCAAATTGTACCACTTTACCTTAAAAATTCAAAATGGAAAATAGTATTTAATTAAAAAATTAAAATATTTGTAGTATAATTATAATAACTATTTTTAAATTTTAGAAAACCAAAAGTCAAAGAATTACTTTTTTAATTATAAATAAGTAAATTAATGGGTCCCAGTCAAGATATCGAAAGCCCAAATACCGAACACCAAAATCTCGATAACGCCAAAATACCGAAAAGTCAAAATATCGAAAGCCAAAATCCTGAAAAGCCAAAATACTGAAGTCTAAAATCCCGAATCCCGCCAAAATCTTGAAAACTCAAAATACCAAAACCAAAATTCTGAATTGTTTAGAGTGCTGTGGCTGTTCCTACGATATTACCCGCGCTTTTTGAAGAGAAGGGGAAATTTTCTGTATTTTGTAAAATTATTTCATACGTTATCTTCTGTATAATTTCGTTTCTTTCATTATTTTGACAATTCAGGATTTTGGATCCGGATTTTGGCTTTCGGAATATTGACGTTCGAGATTTTGGACCTATCGGAATTTCGGCTTATTCGGGATTTTGGCTTTTTTAGGATTTTGGTGGTGGCTTATTCGGGATTTTGGCTTTTCGGGTTTTTGTCCAATTCGAGATTTTGGCTCAATCAGGATTTTGGCCCATTCGGAATTTCAGCTCATTCTGGATTTTGCTTTTTGAGATTTAAGCCCATTCCGGATTTTGCGTTTTCGGGATTTGGCTATTCGGGATTTTGTCTTTTTATGAATTTCTTATGATTTTGGCCCATTCAGGGTTTTGGCTTTCCGGATTTGGATTTTTAGGTATTTTAGCTTTTCGGGATTTTGGCGTTTTTAGGATTTTCAGGTTTTTTTGGCATTCGAGATTTTAGCGTTCAAGATTTTAGCTTTCGGAATTGTGGTCGGTGTTGAAATTAATAATCCTTGAATTAATATTTTAATGATTGATATATAATTTTCAATAAACGGCTAAACCCCCTGTTAGTATAGCAATCGACAACATAGATGTCTCTTGAAACCGCAGCAATTTCTCCTAAGAGCGTTGCTAGTGTTAGCCTGTGACTTACCCCATCGGGAGGGGTATCGTAAAGAGGATTAGTATTGCGAATCAGTTAATCTTGGATCATCGTAGGGAGTAGATCGGTATGAGGAACACTGATTAGAGTTCTAGAGAAACCTCTGGCGACCAAGGCGTTAATCCCTGAGATTGATTGAGGGCTTTCGTCTTTACAGATTCCATGATGGATCTAACAATTTTTATTTATATTATTTAGTTTAATTTTAATTTCTTAAATTTATAATATTGGTATACTTTACAGTCCAACATCATGTCTGTGGGCGTGGTCTAAATAACCTTACTCTTTAGTAAATAAACTGTATTTTATACAAGGAACAGGAACGTACTATTTTTCGGTCAGTAGAGAATGCAAAACTGATTAAAAGACACTTTAATTTTAAAAATACCAAAAATTGCTTGATTGAATATTTAACCATTTGATTCATAACACTTTCAACTTTATTTGGTCATAAGTTGTCATGGGGCGTGGCCTAAAATTCCTCCTGCAATTAATTTACGTTTTTCTTTTAAAGTCACATTAAGGTTAAATTATTCTGTATTTGCTCACTGATATGACAAGTTGAATACCCCTTGGGAGAACCTGTAAAAACATATTTATTGGCTCTTTTTTTTACATGTACCCTGCAGAGATATTGCAGCAATATCTTGAGCAATTTAATGCATCAGATTGTCAAACAATGTGTCACACATAGAGAAAACATGAGGGTGAATATTTTAATAATTCGCCTTGGGCAATTGTCTCTTCGACGCATATGGCGTCGAGGAATTCAGCTTATGTAAATAAAATCATATGTATTGTGGAGCTTTTTGTGTCTTTAGGGGAATGTCTTTGTCATCGGAAAACCATATTGAATGAAATTGGGGTTGATGTGAGATGGTATTCTTTGTCTTTTCGAGGAATCAGGTTTTCCGGACCAAAAGACAATCAACAATTGTTCATTTTCTTACTCACCATCTGTCTTTTGTTCTCTAAATTATATTATTAAGCTTGCAGTTAATAAATTATCAGCTTCAATTAATTCGTGAATTTCTAGGAAGATTGAGAAATTTAATCTTCAATGCTATGGGAAGAGATTCTCAATGGTTTTTCTATATAAAGTTCTATAAGATATGAATATTAATAGAGTATGATTGGATAATATTGATTGAACACCTCAGAAATATTTTCATTCAATATAGGTTTTGTGGGAGAATTAAATAAGCTTAATGGACAGATTTAATTTGCATTCTCAATTTAATTGTTGGATGTGAGATGATGGATTTAATTTGGCAAATAAATTAAATTGATTTGAGTGCCAAAATAACAATTAATTTTTTATCATCACTTCATAAAGTTACCACCCTTAAATATCCATTCGTGGGATATTTATAGCTGCCGCGGGGGAATTCCAACACAATGTTGAAAGATAATAAAAAAAAATAGCACAATTGAACTAATATTTGTGCAATTGATTGGGTTGAGATATCGTGAGTTGGGAGTAGAAATCAAGTCAATCTGTTTTACATTCCTACCCCATTTTTCCATTTAGTAACACTATTTTTTCCTCGCCACTCAACAATGAATTGTTGATTTTACCTCTGAATGCAAAGAAATAAATGGGAATAATTACGATTTTTATCGATGCATAGTGAAGCATATTTTGTCTACATCGACTGGCTTTCAATGAACATTTGTTCATGGGGTTTGGGAAAGCTTTCCGTTCAATATGTAGAACACTATTGGTTATCGATTTTCTGTTATTGTATCAGCAGGGGTGGGCTTTCATGCTTTTTTTGTGGAATATGTAAATGCCGTGTGATTCAATATTTGAATAAATTTCGAGCCAAAGACTCTTGTTCTATAAATAAAGATTTTGGAGAGGTCTGGTCTTTTAAAGGTTTAACTTGTATTGTATATGCCATGTACATATTTATAGAGAATCCTATCATTCGATCTATCTGTATTAGCCAAGAGCAGACGTTATTGGTATACCTTACGATATTGAAATACCATAGATGCCGGTGATTTAGCACCCGTGCTTTTCCAAAGCTTTTCTTTAATTAAGGATTAGTTTTACTGGTCTACCGATGAATACCATTCCAAAGTGTTAGAATTATAGAAAAGCTTACGAAAACCAGGGGCGCAAAGTTACCCCTAGAAGGCAATATAAAAAGACACAGAATTCCTGCATTTTACAACAATTCTGATATTTTCATACTTCGCAAATTGGTTTTAATAAATTTTCAAGTCAAAAAACTGTTTGTTCATTTGAAGTTTTAGTCTATCTACGCTAATGACCGTGAACCATTCCATTTAAAGATTTCTTAATGTCAAATGGTAGAAGATAATAAACGGCCTTAGAATTCTGGCAAATTTTAAAGTGATTTTTACGCTTTTAGGCCGGAAATACTTTAAGAATTGATCCCAATATCCTTCGGGATTAATAGACCTAGGCAGATCTGTGAGAATATTTAGAGAATATTTGTGAGATCATTGATTAGAGGTTCTTTTCATGATTTCATTTACCTGATTCTTTGCCGCCAAGATTTTCAGGTTAAGTAGTTTCAAAGATCAGCCTGAGACTATTTGGGCGTTTAGTTTAAGGGGTTACATGAATCTCTCTGGTCAAAAAATAGGCCTTTTTTCTGATAATAATTTATTGTGTAGAAGATATTTTAGAAATTCCAACTTTTCGGATATAAAAAAGTAACTTTCAAGCAAAATTTAAAAGTCAATTTTTTTGAAAATTTTTGAAAATTCGACCGTTGGTAGCTGAATTTCGGAACCATTCCTCAAAAAACAGACCTTGCGGTAGGCAGGATTTCTCCCAGTAAGTTCATCTGAAATCAAAAAAATCGAATATATTCTGTTAATGTAATTATAAACAAAACAATGATTATACTTCCAACAGTTTCCAATCAAGCTGTCTCTAGGTTTGAGCCGTAAGTTTGTCTAGGGCATAGCCTAACGTTATAATACGGATTTGTTCTTCGTTCTTGCACACTCTTAGAAAAGTTTAGACATCATTACTAATGTATAATATTAGAATGGGATATTATTGCCATATTAATTTAAAATGATTACAATATTCATAAAATATTTTTTTCATAACAATTTTATTAGTAATAAGAACGAAAGGCAATATTTAGATAGATAAGTTATGGCCATTATTTCATATAGATTTCACAAAATATTACATGGTTGTGTTAATTAAATGAATTGATAATTGCAACTAATATCAGTAACGAATTTCATTTAGTCATAACTACCAATATAAATACTTGAGCCTATATTTTTATATAGTTCTGTCAACTTTTGCAAGAGTTACGCAGGGTTATTCAACTAATTCTGGTCAACTATTTCATTTAGTTACCCGAACTACATATGAAGTTGGGTCTATATTTACTATATTTTATAGTTCTAATAACTGAATTTGAGCTTCTCCTAAGTAATTTTTTCTAAGAGTGCAGTTGCGCAGGGACTTGGAGTATAATTTTCCAAGAAGATAATGCTTCCTGGGCAGAATGATCTTGCTGTAACTCTCTCCAAATTTTACTCCTTCTCCTTCTTCTTCGTTGGTGACATGCACAATTTGGGTCCAATAGGGTACAATTAGATAATTTTGAACAAGATCTAATTTTCAATTTTGAGATTTCCTGACTGTTTTTAGATGAATTGAAGAACACTAAAAAGTACTCTTCTTTTCCTCCTTTTCTGTTTGAAACAACCTGCAAAACTCAACATTCAAAATTAGATTCTATTCAAAATTACCCTAATCTTCCCTACTTCTAACTAACTTTATTGAAAAAGCTGAAATTGATTTTTTAAACACTTCCTACAGACTGTTCATAACAGTCTTGATTTTTAACGAGGCGGTATCGATAGCACCTCGCCTAATTTTCTTTAACTTGTTCTTTTCTTTGATAGTCTACGACTGGAATTACACGCTTGGGACTTGGGACTTTTCATTCAAGTATAAATTACTAAAATTCAACACAGATTTGGTATAGTGAACATTAAAATTCCAGGCAAATGGCTATACATTACGTATTTCCTTTCCTTAGAAAAACTTAAAAGAACCAGATAAAAGATAGTATTGTATCCGGTCTAACCTTGGGCTAAAAGTTCTTTTTACCAGAAGATGTATATTACTAGGTACATTCACTGAATACCGAATACTGGCTGAGAAAATGCCCAGAAACCTACTAGGGACAAGGGTGAGAGGACAAACATTGAAAAGGATGGAACGAAGTACTTCAGTGTTTGCGTCAACTAAAAACGGTTGGTGCAAATTTAAAAGAAAGAAGACCAGAATTCAGTTAGAGAGAAAGACAAAGACCAACCGCCACAAAAAGTTAGTTTTTGGCAGAAAATAAACCACCAAAAAATTTCAAAAATAGTCAGAAAAGTTCTCTAGAAGGAAAACCGTCCCACACTGACATCCTGCTGATGATGATCTAGAACCCATGAACCACACGATCCCTAAGAAAGACTTTGGAAACACGATTTAGTTGACCACTGAAGAAGATCCCAGAAGATCATGATCGAAAGCTCTGGGCAAAATCAAAAAAGTGTTTTCATCTTAGGGTGACTAATATTTTCACTGGCAATCATCGAAGATATCCCTCTGAAATCAAATTGCGCCAATTCATCGTTGAGAGAATTATGTGAAAAGCTCCCTGACCCCATAAAGGGTCGATGGACCTAAGCTGAAAATTTTGATTAATTCTTTTCAAATTGTTCAAAGGTTAACTGGAGGTCAAAGTAGAATAAGATTTAAAATTCAACAACTCCAAATTGAAATTTAGATTCAGGATATAATTTCATTCTGAACTGTTCTTATCAGGCATTTGAAAAACATCGTTTTCTCATGTAGTTACAAAGGAATATAAATCTGTCTTCAGACTAAAGGTTTAGCCCAGTTCCTGAAGGTCTCAAAATCCCAAATAGCGAGCAATTTAATTATTTTTTGAGAGCCTAATATGTTGTTTATCTTTAATAATCCAATCAAAAGTTAGATTTTTCCAAAAAATCTTGATTGACAAAAAATTAGAGCAGTTAAGCCATAAGGGTCTGAAGCCCGTATAACAGTGTGGGTAGTATCTGGAGAAGGCAGACGGTTTAAGATATATTCACTAAAAGAGAAATCCGAAAAAATTGAAATAACATTCCGGAAATGTTAATTTTACCCTGCAATATTGATCCAAAATCGGTGTAAATGTTACCCTTTTTAGGTGTATTAGGGGTTAGAGTTACCTTTTTTCATGTTAAATTTACCCTTCAAAAGGTGTAAAATTAACATTAAAAAATGTTGATATATTTTTACACCTAAAAAGTGTTAAAGTTACGAGGAAAAAAAGTTAATCGTACCCTCTTTTTTTTCTAAGTGTTCGTACAGTCTCCGATATGCGTCAGAGATGGGGTAGCTATGAAAAAGTCTGTTTTTCCTAAAGCTTTCGGCTTGAATTCCAAGCCTTCTCGAGTGGTGAAATCTGTCCTTTTCTTCTTTTCTCACATTGGGTCTTCTTGGTTTACAGGGTATAGGATCTGGGGCGCTTCCCTTACATTTCCAAACATTCTAGAAACTTTTTTCCAAAGAATTTTTACCCTGTCGTCTTATCCATTACCATTCCCATCGATATAAGATGCATAAATACTGATTTCCGTACTCAACATTGTCTTCATCCCAAAATTGTTTAATGAAAAAAATCTGTATTACGTGAAAGGTATTTTGAGAAGCTTTAAAATGCCTAAGAGCTATTTGCAGCACATCCCCAGATCATTTGCTGAAAGCACACGAAAACACTAACTTTACAGTATGTCGTGGCTGATGTAAAATAGTCCGTGCTTAATGAAAGCTCCCATCCTCTGTTGGTGCAAGAGTTGGGGAAGCATCATGTAGAATATCCAACAATGAATGAATGTTTATCGATTCACGTTCACTCACTTTGCGGTGGAATGGATCGAGAAATACAAGAACAAATACACATTCATTGAAATATCTGGTTTATTATTAGAAATTTTGTGATTGACAGCAAGAGATAGTGTCTGGGTGAATAGTCTCACACCTAAAATTGTGTTATCATCGTGATTAAATTTATTGAGCCTTTTGCGTGAAAAGCTCTTCTGTTCATGTTGTTAAATTTCCACCAGATTATTCTCAAACACTTGCCCTCTATCTTCAAAATGGGAAGATTTAGAAGACAATTGAGAGATACAAGCAATGTTCCCCATCATCATCATTCTTATCCCCTCAATCCACATGCAAAATTGTCTGTATTGCAAGTGAGAGTATCTTTTGAGAGTTGATTTGGAAACTTCACTTCAGAACCCATTCACTGAGACTTTTCTTCAGTACACAACAAATTGCAATATAAAGTTTCTCACGACATCGTCTCACAGAGACACACGATGGAGTCCTCCTCACTCCAACTAACGTGCAATTTGATGGAGCTTTTTCTGTGCTATTTACACAACTTAAAGTTCCATCTTATCTCTTTTGGTAGACAAACTCATCTAATAACGTAAATTTTATACATTCTTCTGCAACTCAATCGATATATACTTTTCACATTGGGAATGCCTTGAGTTTTCCATTTCAACGAAAATTGATGAGCACCGAAAAGATTTTGCTCAACTTTTCCATCATCTGGCCTTTAAACGTGGCACAAGAGAACACATTCTAAAACTTCAATTATTGCCTCGTGCCGCTACCCGGCTGGACAAATATCATGCAGTTTTTAGTATTCGACATAGCATGGAATTAATTTTCGAAAACTTTGAAAACTCGTATGGGGTTTATTCCAAATATGTTACTTAAATAAAGAAAATTGTTTTAATGGAAATAAAATTATTTAATTAATTTAGAGTGTAATGTTCAACTTGTAAAGCGCTTGAACTATAGGGCAAAGTGGTACAAGTTAGACAATGGTACAAGTTGGACAGGCCTTTTTCCTGATAAATTTAGTACTTCATTTTTATTTGTATATTTTTAATGTTTTAGTTTTATAATTTGGTTCCTTGTGCTTGAAAAAAATAGTACTGTATTTATCAAGAAAAAAGACATGTTCAACTTGTACCGGCGAATTGTCCAACTTGTAACACTATGTCCAACTTGTATCACTTTACCCTAAGTGTGCCAGGTTGAAATCATCTCTAAGTCATCAAAAATTTTCAAATCGTGTTCGATATACGAAATCTGATCTGTGTACAAGGAAAAGTACAGTAAACTCTCTTAAATTCGGGCATTTGGGACCGAAATGTCACCCGAATTAGAGAGAAATACGGGCGTCTGACTATTTGAAATCCAACGATTTTTGGTTCGTTTGCATAGTCACATTAAGTTTACGTACTCATATTTATTCCGAATAACATGAAAATTTCTTAATAATGAAAAATCTCGTCGCAACTTAGACAAATCGTAGTAAATTTAAGCATATTTGCTTCATCAGATAATCAAAATCAAACCTGGAAAATGTCAATAATTTTTTTTCAAATTTAACTGTTGACCGAATTAAAAAGTAGCCCTTTAATATATTGCTAAAAATTATTCTCCAAAGACATTTTGTAAAAATAACAAAATTATTCAATTTGACATCTATGTCAGACGAAATGGACCGAGATGGTCAAGGTGTTCTAAAAACAAGCCCGGAGACCGCGACTGGTCACTCTATTGTACCTAACCCCTTTGTTAGTTGGTGCTCTATTTGCTTACTTCTTTGTTTACTTAGGTAGCACCACATTCCTTTAAGGGACAAGGCTTCCGCCATCACAACCCCTCCATTGCCGGCAATCCACAGTCATCGCCCGCAAGCATCGAAGCATTATGCCCTAAACACACTTACGACTAAAGTCCAGAGAGGACTAAACTCGTTCATAGCCAAGTCAATTCCTGACACACTACAAACGAGGCTTAACATTTTCTGTCCTCACAAGACATAACTTACGTGGGTTTTCTGCAGATATTTCTACTGAAATGTACTAGCACTTCTTTAAAAATGAAACTACTTGTAAATTTACTTGACAATTCATTTAAAACAATAAGAATTATTCACTGGAATCGCGGAAATTGGCTTAAGTCGTGAGTTAGCTTCCACTTCACAAATAATTATAATTAACAATAATTATTGCACGTGAACTGAGACATTAATTTACAAATAGTTTTATTTTCAGAGGAGTATTAGTGCACTTTAGTAGAAATATTTACATAAAAATCCACGAAAGTTATGTTTTGTCGATACCAGTGAATTCTAAGCCTTGTTTATAGTGTGTCAGAAACTGACTTGGCTATGAACGAGCTTAGTCGTCTCTGGATTTTAGTCGTAAGTGTGTCTAGGGGATTAAGGACATCATCCACTACGTCTTTCTATCTCCCTCCGGGATGGCCTCTCAATCTTTACTTCTCTGACACCAGATTCCGTAGCTTTCTAGGCATTCTGTTGTCAGGTATCCGGTATGCATGACCGAGCCAGCTCATTCTTGTCGCCAGGATAGGTTCCCCGTACAGCTGTTCCAATAAGTGTTCTATTTTAGTTCCTTAATGACAACGGCAGGGCAAGCAGAGTCACTCAGGGATATCATCCGCTGTATCCCAATCGAATTTAAAACTTCGGCGCGGGCACAACAATGGCTTCAAGGAATGGCCTGTTTTGCGATAACAGGTGCTATAAGGACAGCGCCAACCGCTGTGCTTTTCATAAAGTCGGAAGCAAGCATGGCAGCTCAGGCCAACTTGGACAAGAAAAGGACGGTGTACCTGGTGGGAGGCAGTGGCTGGTAAGCCCGGTAATTGCTAATCTCTTAACCGCTCACTTTCTAAACAAACATCTGAATAGGATGGGTGTCCAACGTAACATAATGTGCAGAGGATGCAATGAAATTGAGGAGACGGTCACTCACTAATGTGTGCGACTATCCCAGTTTGTGTAACATCAAACGAGTACTGCTAGGTAAAGCGGTGCGGTCTGAGTGGGCCCAAAAGGAGGCTTGTATGCACCGGTTCCGCAAGGAATCGCTCCCACTTTAATCTACTCTAATTCTAAATGCCGGACAGTAGCAAAGAATGCGAGTATTGGTCTTTCAATATCAACAAATCTCATCAGGGCTGATACCTATTCCTTTTACTTGCAAGCCAAGAGCACAGTGTCTCGAAAGCAGGTCAACTAGCGTTGTTAACTGTGTTCTGTTGAGAATTAAGATATTTTTTTGCCGTTTGGTACCGGGATTACCTTAGCACGCCGGAGACCTAACTCTTTACCCCAGTGCATTTTGTGCTCATTGTCCGCCTTCTTGTTGAGAAGATGCTTGATACGGTTCCTAGAAAAGCCGCAATTATAGACTGGAACTTTAGTGGTTCTGTAAGGTTCTACAAGTTTTGCTTCTTGGTTTCGTGATCGTTTCTCTAAGTGAGTGCTTTTCAAAATCCAAGAAGACTCTTAGAAGTATGGCCTTACTGGAAGGTTGGAGCAGTTTCACGCAGCTGAACTTTTCTCAGGATTCATTTGCTTAACGAATATGAATCATATTCAAATCATGTTACGTTAATGTTAGTTTCTCTTAAATATTGCCTATCTGAAAATATGCAGGACAATTTCTAAATAATTGTTAAAATAATTTAAAAATTATTTTGTTTGAAACAAATTATTTATATTATTGAAAGGACGTGGTATAATTTTGAAGACACAGACATTTGTCCTTTCCTGCAAATAATTAAATAGACGTGATAATCTGGAAAAAAGTCACAGTACCTAATACTATCTACTAAATCTACTACGGGATATCTACTAGATTTAGATTTAGCAGAGGGGGCGGCCAAAAGTGACCGCTGCACCCAGGCCTCAGTATTGGGCCCATTATGCATCCCCTAGAAAAAATTTCTTTTTTTAAGGGCAGGGTGTGTCAAGCCAGTCCGATCTCCGGATGAACTCCATCAAATAGGCCGGCTTTATCCCTGGTAATTCACTCTGAGGCAGTACCGTTTTACCCCTATCTACTTAAAAAATCTTTAAAAATCATTAATAAAAAAATAATAGGTAAATATAGCGTTTGCTAAATTGTTGTAGTCCGTTTCTGTTATTTATTGACTATTTTTTTAAGTTATTAACAGTTTGACCCTTTTTAGGTTTTTTAGTGGACAGGATATCGGTCAAAATAGGCCTAAGGCCTAAGACCTGAGCAAAGGGATTTAAGAGGGGAACAAAAAAAGCGTTTGCTAAATAAAAGACAAACAATTCCTAATTGCATATTCGCGTACTCCTTACACAATGTGTTTCAAGATATGACTTCAGTAAGCACTACAATGACTACAGGGGCAAAATGTTCCCAATCTCGTATAAAAAGTTACTCTTTTTCTAAGACAAGAGCTAACGAATACTCATTACAAATAGCAGTTTCTAATCAATTTAGAATAAATTTTAGATCAACCGGGTAAAGATCTCTCTATGGAGAAGCTTTCAGGGATGGAAGAACTAGAGGGGTGATAAGATGAGGTGAATTGAGCATGATGTTATAAAAAATTCAGGTGAATCTGTGGCAGTGAAATTTCTTTTCCATCAATTATTTAGCTAGTGAAAATTTTGGAGCTTGATGAAAATTTCAGGAGGGTCAGAAAACTCTCTTGGAATAATGTTATTGAATATTGCATTTAGGGATGAATGATTAGCAAGACAAAGGGCTATTCTGGGCATAAATTCATGTTGTAGAATATCGAACAATATGTGGCACATAATGTTGTTTTCTGTTTCTCTTGTATTCTACTCCATTGCACAGATTTCTCTTCAAGACACAAAATTTTCAGAGTTGATTCAACATGAGTGTCTAAAGCAGACGGGACTGAAGAGATACTGGAAAAATCTTGAGAACTACATAAAGATTCAACAGGGATCGACCAGAAGATGTGAGAGAGCTTGGCATAACATGAAGGTCAATTTTCAATGAACATGTGAGAGTGCATCCAAGAAAATCAATACAATTCTAATTTATTCAACCTCCTACATATTGGCCACAAAAGTAACAATGTTTGGGGATTAAGTGGCAAAAAAGGCAGCAAGAGAGTGTATGAATTTTCCACCCCATTGCACACATCCCACCATCAATTCTTCCCAGGGTTCACCACCCGCATCAAGTTCCAGCAGGAATGCCTGGAACGCGCTCCAAAAGCTCCACAAAGACCCTTCCATGCAGCTTAAATCAATGAATTGGTTGTCGATTGGTGAATTGTGTACACAAATTCTCTATGGGGAAAATATAGAGGCCAGACTAGGTGCCATTTACTGCAAATAAAATTCAATTTAACCCACCATTCACTCCCCCTTTTTGTTGGTAAGAGACCGTTCACATGATTTTTATTGTGTATTTATTTCACATGCCACAACACATTTCGTGAGAACCGAAAAAAATAGAGACGAGAGAAAGAAAAACAATTCCCAATTGTTTTTCAGGGAGAAAAGCTTCACACTTTCATTCACACTACAACCTGATAAATTCTCACACTGTGCCTTAGGCGAGGGCAGATTAATCACAAATGTACACTACAAAAAGTTTACGTGTTAACAGCTTTTCCAAAGTTAAACCAAATAGCCGTTGTTGATGAGTGGCACAGACGGTTTCAATTTGAAATTGAGAACAATTCTCAGCGCCAAAATTTCGTGGATTTGTCGTAACTTTTCTCAAATTATCATTCAAAGCAAATGCCGTTCTACTCTGGCAATTTTTCTTGTTTTTGTTCTAGGTTAATTTATCAGAGTTTAAGAATAAGCCTTATCTAATTCAAAATAATTAATTATCTTATAATTTGTGAACAGAAAATGAGATTAGTTTTAAAAATTTTGAATGGAGAACATTTCTATTCGTCGAATCTTTTTCCAACTTGGCTATCACACAGTATGGTGACTATCTTATTTTTTTCAGTAAGAAGTGAAAAAGATTTATTTCAAAATAATGACAAATTTGTAAAAACCAAAATTGATAATTTAAATATTTGATTTTATACGCCATTTCAGAAGTGATTGAAAAATTTTGGGAACAGTTTAAAACCGAACTTAAATAAGATCAATGGTGGAAATGGAAATCAGTAACACAATGAAAAAACGTTCTATTACTTAAACTGTTCTCAAAATATTTTGTTAAAAATCCGAATTTGACTGGAATTCGCTAAGAGAAATCTTCCATATGAGCTATGAACAAATATAGGGGAATTTTGGCATGGTTCACACAGAGTGAACCTTCAAACAACGCAAATTTTCTCTTTGTTTGCAAAGAGTTAGTTCGTCATTTCTTAGCCTTAAGATAATCATTAAGCTCATGAAACGAGATGAGAAATGGTAAGTCAGCTTTTTCCAAAGAGAAAATTCGCATCGTTTGAAGGTTCACTCTGTGCGAACCATGCCAACATTCCCCTATTGTCAAAATTGAAAATAATATTGAAAGTAACAAACTTATAGCAAATTTTTAACGATATTCAGATTAAGACTAACTTTCGCAAGATGAAGCAAATATTTGTTTTTCCAATCTGATCATTTATTTAGAAAGTGTTCCCAAAAAGTAGCACGATTTTCAATTTTTTTGTCTGAGTTTCTAAGTTTTTTCTAAGGGCCATTGAAATTAGTAATGCCGATTGTGGAATCGGATTCGAATTCGGATTCCCCAGAAAAGCTATGCAAGCCATTGTGAGGAGGCGTCTACCTCGAGGCAGACCTAGGACAAAGTGGCTCAATCAAATTCAGAATCCTGCATTGGGGCGCCTCAGGATCGAACCTGAAGGGGAATTCTGATAGAGTATGGCAATGTTTTGATGCCATTAACGATAATCTTTCGAGAATAGATAGGGGACTCTCCGGTGGTAGCCAGTGGGTTAGAAGTCACTTCACAAAGAAAAACACTTCTTCAATCTTTCCCAGAGCTTTCGGTTCTGGATGTGGACCTTCTTCAGTGGCTACGGTTCCAGGACCGAAAGCTCTGGGAAAGATTGAAGAAGTGTTTTTCTTTGTGTAGTGACTTCAAATCCACTGGCCACCGCCGGAGAGTCCCCTATCAATACACATCACGCCAGTTCTTCATCCAATTGTATATATAGCTTTCGAGAATCTATCAGTGGGCCAACTGCAATGGACTTGTTCTTAATCCGGCTAAATCTCAGGCTTTAATTATTCATACAAGGTGGAGGAATCCTGTTCCTTACCTTTTATTTCTAGGGAATGAGGTTATTCCTTTCACTTCCAGGGTTAAGAATTTGGGAATCATTTTCAATGAAACCCTTACTTGGACTGACCATGCGGCTGAGATTTGTAGGAAGGTTTTCCATACCTTGCGCACTCTTAGACGTCTCCAAGCTTTCACACCACAAGGTACCAGGCTCCTACTTATTAGGTCTCTGATTATTCCTTTCTTCACCTATGTGGCTGAATTATTTTTCAGCGCCAGTGTTGAGAAGATCTTAGAAACAGTTTCAACCCAATTTATTTTATCTGTTCCCAAACTTCTAAAGCTTCTTTGGAATATTATATAATATTACAAAATATTGATAAAACAACTAATCTGCTTTAGGTTATAAATATACCTGATTGATTTAGGTTGGGAACAGTTTACAAATAGTTTCAAACATTGACATAGATTAGATATGGGAGATCAGAGTAGAATTAGTCAGCAAATGATTTTTTCACTGCAATTAATTAAAAAAAAAAATGATTTTGTCAGGCTTATGAATATTTCAGTCAGTAGGAAGGTAGTTACTTTGTATAAATATTGGTCTCCTAGAACCACTAGGTCTTTAGAGCGAACTGTAACATTCCAATACCTAATTTTATACGTGACTAATTTTGCCCCAGGCTCCCCTCTGTGGAATTGTAATATTATTATTTTTTGTAATTTTATTTGGCATGGTGAATATCTTTTAATTACTTAATTGTTTAATACTGTGCCCAAGAACTAAAATTCAGCTGATGTAAACAGTTCTCAAAATAAATTAAACTCATACATTGTAACATATTGAAACAGGTTTAGTGTCTTTGAAAATGTATACAGAAAGAAAATTTTCCTCGGAATGTAAACTGTTCCCAAATTTTATAAAACGGATTATCAAACTACCTAGGTTGTAGACTGTAGGAGGTTATATAATTTACCATGTAATTCTTGGGAGCACCACATATACAATTGCAGCTATAAGTGTGTAGAATGTGTTATGGGGGGTGTGCTTGGAATTACACCGCGAAGGTTGTAGTAGAAGGGAGGAATCTGCCCCGGCTTGTCCGTGGGCAATCCAGGATTACCCCGGCATTCTAAGAGGCCCATCAGGCCCCCGGACTTATAAAGAAATGTAAGAAGAAAAAAGTGAGTTAAATAAATTCCCAATGTGAAATATTAGTGTTTTTCTGGACCTGGGACCCCATTTCGCAGTCCACTGTTGTCGTGGTCCCATTGAGGGTGGTTGCGGGGGTTGTAGGGTTTTATCCTACCCCCAAAATCGTAACAGTATGTATATATTATTTATCATTTAATCCAGTGGTTTTATCTTAGATCTTTGCTAAAGGATCAAAACTGTTCTTAAACTTAAAGCAAGAAATATGTAGCCTAGAACTTTTGTGAGAACTGTGCATTTAATGTGATTTATTGCTAGTTTACAGGATTAAAAATTCATGTACACCAAAACCAGTACAATCAACTACCCTTGAAATACAAATTCTCAACAAAAAAAAATCGACAATTTGTACGGTGAAGTGTTATCTCATCGAGAACTCAATTTCCCAGGATACAGAAAATGAAAATAATTGTCGCAAAAATAGACGAAATGGAAAAAAACAGAGGAGATATATCCTTTTATTTGCTGGGACAGCAATGTTAGTGCAAAGACCAATTGGTGTTCCTTTCTCTGGGGCTCTTGGGGTTGATTGCTGGGATAGGCCGTGGGGTTAGCCTTCATCCTGGTACAACGGCCAAGAGGACGTTTCAGTGAACATTCATTCATGTGTGTCCCTGAAGCAGCGCAGTGTGTGAATTTTGCTAAACACCATCTGTTGGGTTTTCCATTGAAAAACATCCACATAACAACGACATCCTGTCCCTTCCCACAGGTCGGCCCCATAATCTCGATATTTCAGTCACAAAGGTAAGTTTCAGCACAGAATTCTATTTTAGGGGTATATCGATGGAATTTTCTCGTTTAGCCTCTCTCTTGTGCACTGCCATCAAACCATTATATAGAATCGCACGTAAACGTGCTCATTCTACATGTAATTGATGGATGTATTTGTCAATATAGGGCCTGAGGGGGCTGAGCTACTCCAGATTATAATAAGCAAGAGGGCTGAGGGGCAAAAATTGATGTGCAAATAAAACATCAAAGTGTAAATTTACATAAATTTTCATCATGTATTGACAAAGTGATATCACCTTTTCATCATTCATCCCACACGAAAAATTCCTTATACCCAGCATTCTTATTGAGATGTGTAGCATTTTTCTTGGGCTCATCTCTTCGCACAGAATCTTTGGGATTTTCCCTTACATACCAGAGGAATTTGATATTGGAGGGTGACAATAATTGAATGAGAAAAACTTCTATCAGTCGCCCCCTCCCCCTCATCTTTTCCCATTGTGTCCGCGTCAATAATAGAGCAAGAATGTCTTTTCAAATTCAATCACAAATTCAAATTCAAATTTTATAATAGATCTCTCTTTTTGTGTCGCACGACAATTCAATAAATCGCTGAGAGACTTTGCAAAAGTGGCGGGTTTTAGGCTAAAAGTTAAAGGAATGGGATTCTGTAAATAAATCCAAAAGTGCTTTACACACCAAAATCATCGAGTTATTTAGATCAGTTGCTATGTTCACCTGGTGAATAGAACCGCCAAGAGGGAAAAAATCAAACTGTTCTCAAAGAATATTTAAAAGAAAAACAAGTTTCATTAAGATTTGCTTTCATTTCGGATTGAACAGTTTCATACATTAGAAAAAAACTGTTTGATTATTTGAAAACTAAAATTTATAAGTATTGAGAACAGATTAAAAGCAATGTAAACCACGGCTTGGCATTAGAATTTAAAGTTCCTGTTTAGTAGTAACTTTAATTTTGAAATCCATTTCAAATTGTGGTTTAGCAAATATTTAACAAAGAATTATTTGAATTTTATCTGAAGGACTAGGTTCTACTTCAATATTAATCTGTTCTCATATTTTATTAAACTGAACTTGTACTTATATTGGAGATTATATTACTGTTATTTGGAGAAGAAAAATCTATTTCACATGTAAAATTATTTAAAGAACCGGTAAAACTGTACTTAAAATTTTTGAGAACAGATTAATAGAGTTTTTTCCATTTCGTAGCGATCCCTGAATTTAACTAACACATTATTTTGTAAAAATTCTGACTTTAGATAGGGATGAGTTATGTATTCTAAAATTGTTTTAGTTTATACTCAAAAACTAAATTTCGCCTACAATTAATCTGTTCTCAATTTTTGGTATATTAAATTAATTCTTAGTTTTAGGCTATACTTGTATTTAATATTACAAATTTTGTTTTAAAAAATATTTATTACATATGACAAATTGTGATATACATGACAAATCTTTTATTATTTGTTTTGAGAACAGATTACCACTAGGAAATCTTTCAATATCATAAATAATTAAGATTTTCTCCTTTTTCTAATTAAGATTAAGATTAAGGAGAAAAAAAATCGAACGGTCTTGAACTGTTTTTGGTATTGTTTTCCAGACTATTCTTTGACTTACAAATCCCTATTTATTTGAAAATTTTACTGAATTTACAACTGACTGAAATAAAGTCTTTTTAAAAAACTAATCCTAATGATAATAAAATAAATAGCTTCGGTCTCATTCTAAGTTATCGTAGATGCTGGTCAGATCCGTTAATACTGAGACTGAGAAGAGTTAGATAATTTTAGGCCAGTAGATTGGAGTATTAAGGACAGTAAACCACGGTAATAACCTTTGGCTACTATCTCCTTTTAATATCTAAAAAAAGAAAACCCTTCCGAAACGTCAGATTGAGAAATTAAAAGAAGAAAGGAGCCAAAGGACATTACCGTGTTTAACTGTTCCTGAGACTGAGAACAGTTTCTAACTTTATGAACAAGGCCTTTTCCAACTCAGTTTAAGAAGATTAACATCTCATTCATATAGAATTTGCGAACTTGCGTCAATTTAATCAACAGATTATAACTGTTCTCAAATTTATAAAAAATACTAATAGGAGGATGTGGGGCTACATTGTTATACGATTTTTTCTCATATTTCTAAAAGAAAGTGGGTTTTAACATTATGTAATTTGGATAGACAATACAATTGTGGATCTAAATAAAATACTTGTAAGGACCAGCTTCATTTGGAAATAGTCGAAAAAATCTGATATCAATGCAACCCTAGAGCTCAAATTACGTAGCCCCACCTTCCTCTAGTTTAATATTTTTAAAATTATATTTTATAAACGACAGATTTATATTGATATGCTTAGAATCGATCTTAGTGAATGTTCATGGGATAAAATTTCCACCTTTATGGAGTAAAAACCTAAATAATAAATTTATTAAAATGCAAAAAATATAATTTAAACCGGATTTACTTTTCCTGGCTCTTCTGAAATCGCAATATTAGTCAAGAGTGCAGAAAATAAATACGGTTGTACCTCTTCTGCTAAGTTTAATGGATTTGGTTTCTATTTGAGAAAATAATTTGAGAAAAAAATGAGGAATTTGAGAAAAGAAGTAAAATATGAAGTTTTCATAACAGATTGAATAAGACAGATACTCCAGAGTAATTCACATATTCAGAGCTTTTAGGTTTTTCTTAACTTTAAAATAATAAAAAGAGCATACATTTTTCCAAAAATCGCAGAAATTTGAGAATTCTATGGGTTTTCCAAAATTGCAACTGATCCTAATTTTGAATTCAATTCAATTCACTTATTTGGACACAAAACTAAGGGTAGTTCTCTATTCGAAATTTGTGGAATAAAAAAGTTCTAAACTAAAAAAAAAAGAATAAAAGAAAATAAGCAAAACGCACAGTGGTAATGATCCACAGAAAAGCTATTCAAGCCGTTGTGAGGAGGCCTGGACTTCAAGGCAGAGAACAAGGTAGATGAGTCAAATTCAGGATCTTGCCTGTGAGCGCCTTGGAATTGACCGTGAACACCTCCCTGAAGTGGTGGAAATCGGCAGGCATGGGCTGCTAACCTAGGTGTCCTTACGGCCGCGACCCCTATAAAGATAAGCGTTTGAAAATTATGATGAAGATGATGATGAAAAAATATGCAGTTAAATGGAAACTATCAAGAAAATAAATAATCAAATTATCGAGATCCATTCTGGAACTGTTCCCGAATAGTGTCAGGCAATCTACACTTGTGAGCAGAAAGGGAGTTATACATAAGTTAATGCATAAATTCTTTTTGGTATTATCTAATTTCAATCTCAATTTTTCTTACTCTTTTTAATGGTAATGGTACTATTTCAATGAAGAAAACAGTCGAGGCAAGAACAAACTCAAAGAAAAGTCGATAATGCAGAAGCACATGAGAACAGAATTTTTTTCTGCATTAATGGTGCTATTCCAATGAGAAATAAGCAAGTTTTTTTCAGAACTTTATTGTTCTTAAACACTTCTTTAAGATCGACTTTTCTTTTTGTTGATTCCTGTCACGACTGTTTTTTCCCAGTCCCCGCTGTGTTCTAAAACCACCAAACAGTCGAGATAGGAACAAATAAAAAGCAAAGTCGATTGTGTAGAAGCACTTGAGAACAGTAAAGTATTAATAATGTATGTTCTTTTTCATTGAAATAGCTCCATTAAAGCTGTTCGAGTCGCTTCCAGTGAGTTTTCACTGGATTATTTCCCACTAGTTATGGGACATGGGACTAACAGCCCTATCCCTGTACACGGTGAAAACTTTCGATGAAAACACTAACCAAAATATTGGAACAAGTTTTCCTTAGAACAATTATTTTTGGAATCAATTTGTACCTAATACTTGATACTTGTTTGTTCGAAAATGTTTTCTTTACAGTTTTGTTACGAAATATATTTACAATTTTGTTAGAGCTTTCTTTTGGAACCGTTCTGATACAGTAGAATGTCTACAAATTTGAGTTGATTTCGTTTTATAAAAAAATAGTTCCTGAAAGTTGGAATAGAATTTGTTTCACTCAACTGTTTTGTTCTCACTGTCAGAAACAAATTGACACATTCTTTTATAACAATATTATTCCTACATCTGTAACATATTTGTTCCAATAAATTTACGTGTCCGTGGACGAGGTAATTTTTGGAACGAAATTGTTACTCATATGGGGAATCTTTTTGCTGCCATTGTCGGGAACAAATTCTTGTAAAATATTTCGTTTTAGGCTTAAGACCTATACTTCAGTCTAGATGGATTTCGGTGGCGAAAGTGCTGTCAGAAGGTTAAGAAGGGAATCCCGAATTAGAAAAGTGAGACCATGTTGTACGAAAATTTCCACAGATTTGGTGTCCTCTTCGCTTCGTTGGTGATGGGAAACTGAGTGTGCGAGGAGGTATACGATTTTATACTAGACGAGCAGTTTTTTGGAACAAATTCGTTACAAATTTTGGGTATCTTTCTGTTTCTCCTAGAAGGTACAAATTTATTCCAAAAATTTTCGGTGTCCGTGGAAGAGCTACTTATGGAACAAATTCGTTACTAATATTGATTACCTTTTTGAGTCTCGTAAAATGAACAAGATTGTGTCAAAAATTATATTGTCCGTGAATGAGCTAATTTTTGGAACAAATATGAGCCGAAGTTTTTCACCGTGTACTAAAAGCCTTGATTCTCTATGGAATGTTATGCCATCATTATTATTGTTATTATTATTACAACTGTTCCCAATTTTAAATTCCGTTTAGTTTGACGTAAGCTCAATCCCATTTACCTTTAGTTTTGGATAAAATCCAACCAATTTAAATAGTAATAGCTAATGGAAGATGAAAGAATATCGTAGTTTACTTATCGTAGATTGCATCGTAGATTACCTTCAAAATGTTCGATTGGGAGATTAGAAACTGTTCTCAATTAATGGCTTTGAAATCTGAAGCTCTTGAAATTTGAAAACATTTTCACAACAATTCACATTAACCATAGTTTACAGATAATCCAAAGGACAAACTTTGGGGCATGACTTGAAGCTGTAATAGTGTTGTAATCTCTCTTGTCCTCTACCACTCTGGGAAAGGTGGTGAAAAGCGCGTTTGGCACAAACTTACTCATCATCAACGAGTGAGGTTCAGCCCGATGAGAATTGTAAGTTAAAGCTTGAGATCCAATAAAGGCAAACTTTGTCCATATTCGACATGGTGAGTTATGAGATTGATAAACTTTTCTTTTACATTCCCACACACTTTCGATAAAAGCACAAAGGAAGATAGAAAAAAAAATCAGAAATTCAGTGTTCAGATTCAAAGATAGCATCTGATATTAAAAGTCGTTGGAAGACAGCGGCTTGTCTGAAAGTTTATTAAATTTTCTTGTCCACCTTCATCTCTTGCTCCCTTGGCGGGGACCTGATGGAGTTAAGTCAAATACGGAATAATTCAAGAATTTGCCATCAACTTTTCCAGATCAGCAAATGAATTATATTTACTTTTGCACCCAACTCCTCTGTAACGATGTTTTTGGGCCAGCTAAACAATCTTCTCATTGGTCAATAATTTCAGCATGAAATGAATTTAAATAAATTAAAATCGGTAATTTTCGCATTCCGCCAAACTTTTTCCCCATCTGAATTTTCTTCTTAAGTATAGAAAGGTTCTCGTGATTCCTTTCTCCTGACAATAGAGAAATACTTTTTCTCTGAGCTTCATCAAATACATTCTTAGAATACTTTTAAATACTTAACGACTTGGGAAAAGTCTTGTGAATTTCTTTGCTGAAGTCTGAGAAATTTGTCATTATTCTGGAGACTTTCCCAGCAACACCCTAAAGCATATGAGGAAAGAAAATGGTTGAGAACCGGAAATGATGGCAATATTTTTTCCCACGCATTTTCCTGAGCCATCAAAAAATACAGCAAAGTAAGACTTGGCACCATACAGAGATTTTCCATCAAGCATTGCAATACGCTGGCAGGAAGTTTGAGGAAGAAATTTCAAGTAAAAATTTCCTCTTAAACTTCTCCGCCTTTCAATTGGGTTTGTGGAAAGAAAAAAAATTGAGAGATCAAAAGAAGATATCAATTGATTTCAACTTCCATTGGATTTCATTTTTTTTATGGACTGAGAAGCTCTTCAGTCAGAGCTTTGATATTTATTTGCACGTCAATTTTCAAAAGAGAAGATCTATTCAGGTAAATGAGGAGGTTAGCGGAGATTTTCAATAAATACTGATGGATTGTGAGGCGCTTTTCTATCTTTAAATCACCTTGACAAGGAATAAGTGGGATGTCTCCTAAAAGCTTTTACATCCTATGACACTTCCAATAAATCCCATTTTGCGTCCGTTTTCCGTGGAAACTTGAAAATTAATAGATATTGAATCATTGAGAAAATTTATTTACCAATGGAATGACGTAAATTTCTTCTCAGAACTGTTTCAAATTTTTCCAGTAGAACTGTTCTAAAAAGATCTTAAAGGAAGTGTTTTTCACAAAATTAATTCCTTCTTCATGCGCTAAATTAGCTTAATTACGTGTAAATTTATGTAAGAATTATTTGAATTAAGAGTAATGGTTAGGTCTTAAGAATATTTTGAGAGCTGCTTTATTCCGTATCAAAAATCCCATTTTGCGTCCGTTTTCCGCGGAAACTTGAAAATTAATAGATATTGAATCATTGAGAAAATTTATTTACCAATGTAATGACGTGAATTTTCTCAGAACTGTTCCAAATTTTTCCAGTAGAACTGTTCTCAAAAGATCTCAAAAGATCTTTGTGTTTTTCACAAAATTAATTCCTTCTTCATGCGCTAAATTAGCTTAATTAGGTGTAACTGTATTTAAAAATTATTTGAATTAAAAAATGGTTAGATCTTGAGAATATTCTAAGGGCTGCTTTATTCCGTATCGGGAATTGGGAACAGTTTAATCTGAATTTAGATTTGCGATTAGGAGTAAATTTTAGTCAATTTGAAGCATTCTCTGTTTTATTAATTTTCATTAAAGGTACTCCCATTATCCCAAAAAAGTAATTTTTTTATTTTAAAATTTAATTTAATATAATTAAATTAGATTAAATAGTGATCTTAAAAGATCCTTTATTTTTAATGATTTTTCGCAAAAAACAGCTCTAATCTGTATAATTTTCTTTGTAATAATGGAAGTATAAAAGAAGCCTTATCTCTATGAAATAACTTTTTTTATTTTTAATAAAAATTTAATATTTTCAATATTTTAAAATAAAATAAATATATTTTTATTATTATATTATTGTGACATAATGATTGAATTAAAGTATATTATTACAAATTTAAGAAGAAATCTTGTGTATTTTTCACAAATTCATATTGTAAACTGGGATCTTTCTAAGTACGGATTTAATCATCTGTGCGTATTTTCTTCATAATTAGAAAAAAAACGAATAAATTAGTAAGAAACCTTGAATCAAAATTCATTAATAATAAAAATATTTAATATTTTTAAATTGAGATCAGTTCTAGTTTAAATTGAGGTTAAAATATTGGTCGATGTTTTCATTTCGTATAATCTTCATACATTCACTGGACGAATTCGGGATTAATATGACACCTGACTATAGAGTCATCATGTCCGCTGATCAATTCAGATCACGCTAAACCGGGCTACAAGTGGGCCTTCCAGCCTTCGATATAACGGATATAACTTAAATTTTTCTTAATGATTTTATCCAAAACTGCATCTGAATGACACTAAAATCATTTATTTAATATTACAACAATAACTTTTTAAAATTCGTTAAATAATTCAATAATACTGATAATATTTTTTTTTCAATTTTGGGAACAGATTGCATAACAATTGGCTCACTGAAAAAGAATCTTTTTAAAGATTTTTAAGATCATGAATGTTTGAAAAATTCCTTGTTGACTTGTTCCCAATTAATTATACGTTTGGAAAAAATCCTGACTGTTATAAACATTACTATTTAAATCCTTTCCTGGGCCGCATCTAAGTCGTTGCGGCCCAATTGCCTTCTGGGGTTTTGTCACTGTGTGGAGAGCTGAGAGATTCAGTCCGGTCTAGAACGTCAGTGAAGGACGTGTGGACTTAGGTCTCTCGGAGGAATCTGGCTGAGTATTAGAAGGAATGCCGGCTATAGTTGCCTTAAGACTAAAAGAGTCCATTCCCTCTTAATCCTTACACCCCATGCACACTTATGACTTAAGCCGAGAGATGGCTTAATGTAATTATAATCAAAATAATAATTTGACTTAATTCCCATAATTTTGCCACTAACTAAGCCGTTCCTCAGCTTAAGCCGAGAGACAGATTAGTAAGAAACTGATAAAAATGTAATATAATCATTAATTGGCTTAAGTCGTAAGTGTGTTGACGGCATTACAATCTAAGGTGATCTTTAGACCAGAGTTTTAGCCCCGTTTCCACAAGTCGCAAAATCCTAAATAGCAACCAATTTTATTGGTTCTTTCAGAGATCAATGGATCATCAAGCCTTAGTCAAATTTTTCCAAAAAAAAACCTGACTGATAAGAAATTATAGCGAAGTTAAGCCATATGGCTAAGCTTTAGGTCTGAAGTCCGTATAAGGCCCTAGACAGACTTACGGCTTAAACTGAGAGACGGCTTAGTCTATTCAATAATATGATTAAAATTACGTAGGGCCGTGTCTCGTTTTAAGTCATAGGTCTGTTTAGCACATCCCTTGGATCCCTTAGTCCCCATTCAGAACAATTCTGTTACCAAATAGCGTATATTAAATATTGTTTAAACATATTTATTATTTTATTTTTCTAATGGGATTGGGTTTCTTTAAACAAAATTGTTCTTAGAACTTAAAAGATGAACTAGGTAATGACTGTTTTAAATTTAAAAACTATGAGGATAAGATTCGAGAACAGTTTTAATCTGTTTTCAAAATCAGGTTATGTATCCCAGTTTTGAACCAGTCTTGACTAGAGAGTGATAGACTAAGCACTCTGACCGCTGATTAATTGAGTTCACTATAATCGGAGCAACAAATGGACCTTCAAGTATTTTAAAAGAAACTATAATTAACATAAAAATTTTACTGAAAAATTAAATTTGTTAAAAACGCTTTTTTTAATATTTGAATAGAAACTTTTCATTTTTTTTAATAATCCAGAATAATAGAGTTAATTTCTAGCTTTGAGAACAGTTTAGGCAAAAAATATCTCTGTAAAAAAAAACTAATAAATTTCCTTTCCATTTTAGACTTTTCTGAGTTTTGAGAGACGTAGCAGAGCATAAATATTAGAATATACCCATTCAGTTCTCTTCGAGAATTATTTGGATTTCTAATTTATTATTAATCGTACCGGAATGCTTTTGTTGCAATGTAAGAATCCACTAAGTCCATGTGTAGATCGCCCAGGAGCGCCTACCCCGTGATGTGGATGTTTCTTCCATGCTCCAAGAGGTTTTTTGGGCAAAGGTGGTGTAATTACGTTTTATCACAGTCTTTTCCTGGCATTCGATTTCTTGCACCGAGAGGGACTTGAACTCACAATTTTGCGAGTCGAGGAGAGATCTCATCCTCCCAAGACCCAGCTATCTTGCCTATTGTGTCACTGAGATCCCCCCGATTTCTAATGGTGAATATTATATAAAATCGGATTAATAATAATTTTACTTTTCAGATCGCCTTAAGTTTCTTTCTAATGAATTGTTCTCAAAACTTTAAGAATGAACTAAGTAAAATCTAGAGAACAGTTTTAATCTGTTTTCAAAATCAAGTTATAAAATATTTCTTAATAAAAATATTTTAATTAAATTTTAGATAAATATATATCTATTTTAAAACTGTTAAAGCTCTGAGAACAAACTAAATTCTTCAATTCAAACTTGGAAGGGTCCACATTAATATGTAGCAAAAGTCCTTATCACTGCTCATAATCACATATTGTATGTTAAAGGTTAATATAATGTAATTTGAGGGAAAATGGAGTTACTAATTCTATTTCAATTGTGTCCTCAAAAGCATGCTTCTTTGTCTCGTAAACTACCAAAACGTAATTATGTTTCCCAGTAAATCCACTTTATGAGGTACTTGCCATTAACTCTTTGTCCCCTCTAGACCGTGCAAGATTTATGCTCCTTTTATCGCGAGATGTCGAACTTTTAGACGAACATTTAGTGGGGAAAAGGAGTGAATATACCAAAGAAGTGGGAACTGTGAAAAACCACAAAGCTTTTCACGTAAAATTGGGTGGTTTATCTTTTGGAACAAAATACAATATTGTGGTTTTAACTTTGGTAATAATCCTCCAAAATAGCGTGGCGCAAGAGTCAAGGAAATGAAAATTCATTTCATCTGGTTATATTATGACTTTCTCAATTTGAAATAAGAACCTCTAGCTATATCCAAATATTAAATATTTATCTGCACTTCTTGCGAGGCATGAAGTTTATTTAAAGTCTTAGGATAAATAGTAAAATAGAATTGAAATTAATTTCAAAGATGTCATAGAAATAGTTCATGCCATGTAGTTTGGCGTTGGAAAGTCCCAATTGATTGCAATAATCCCATTACCATTTTTATTTAAAACCTCTTGGTAGCAACACTCAAAAACTCAATTGTGAATTAATCCTCTTCTCGGGAGAAACTTCTTCACTAATTAAATTCACTCTCAATTGCATGTTATTTTGAAATTTGCACAATGATGTGCGCTTCTTGAAGTTCTTCCTCCGAAGACTGTTGGGGTGTTCGCGTCCTAGATGAACAAGTAATTTACAATACAATATTTATTATTGCATTACTTGTATGCATCCCATATGTAAGAGAGGTGATATTAAATTGAACAGTCGCTGCATGAACTTTCAGAAAAGTTTCCATTTGCTATTTCCGGAGTTCATATGGCAAAAGTTGATTCATATTTTGTGGCATGAGTACAGTTATTGTTTACAATTCTAAAATCCATATCTTAGCTTTGCTGAATGCACTGTACAGAAAGATATCACATATTGATGTAGCAACATTGAATTCGTTTATATGCTCAGGATAAGCTGGATTTACTTGCGAATTATCTGAATTAAAAACTAAATTACGGTTAGACATTTGAATACGTATTTTTTCAATTCGCTGAAAGTGTTCCTCGAACTGTTCACAACTCAGCGATCCAGGTGACTTCCGCACCTAGCTCTTAGGCATTTATCTTACTGTACTGGTTTCATTCATAAGCCAAATGTGTTTATATATTATGAACTATTCAGTAGACAGATATGTTTAATCTAAATTTTTCTATGCATCGTAACTGTTTCCAACTTAATAATCGAGCTAAAAATGTTAGAAAGAAAACCATTTTTATTCAGAATAACAAAGCATATAACATTTAGCAACAACAACAAGATCTAACATTCCTATTAGATATTCCAAAACAAGTTTTTTTTTGTGTTTGTCACAACTGTTCTCAATTCTTAAATCGCTACATAAATTCGAACCGATAAATTCGACAGGGGTACAAGTCCGATAAATTCGGTCTACGTCCCTAATACTAATATTATACTACTACAATACCAACGAAGAGTGGGTATTGTGTTCTGAGATAGATAGTAAAACAGATCTGCTACAAGAAAATAATTTATTCCCTGCCAGAAATGTCAGCATTAATCAGTAAAAATTAATTTGAGAACACTTAAAGATCGAGATTATTTATTGCATAAACGTAGTCACAGAAAACTTTTTCCCATTCGACTTGCCACAATTTTCTTGTCTTCTACAAAATGTTCACATGCTCCTGTGGAAGACAAAAACAAATATTTTTACATAAATAGTGTTTGGGAATATGGATGTTTTGAGAAGGTGAACAGGTGAATTACACATTCTTGCAATTTTTTAGTGGAGTCACCAGTCCAGAAATTCTTGTGCACAAAAACCTCATGAATTTTGAGGAATATATCTTGAAAGTTTGTTCAAGGTTTTGTTGGCTTTCCAGAATTCTCTTGAAAAGTGCTTCAATTTCTTGTACTCTGGGAATACAGAACTCATTCGAAGTAGGTTAGATTATCAAAAAAATTGGATCTTGCTTAAAGGAAATTAGAAATATAAATTTTTGTTTAATCCTAATTACTTTTCATATTTTGGGGGTCTTTGAAGAATTCACGAATTGACGAATTTTACATGATCGATTTTTAACATTAATGATAGGAATATAAGTTTTGCGGAATAAGTGGAAGCCACATGACTCAAGATAAGCCCCTTCTTTTGCTCCCAAAGAAGGGAATGAGGAGAATGGCACTTTGCACAGAAAAAAGATCTGCAAAAAAAAATTGTTACTTCCTGAAGCGGGTACACGGAGGAACGAAGACCTGGTAGAGGGTCTAGAAACTACGTGCTCTGCATAGTATACCGGGACTGGGAGCTACCGGTGCAAAGGAGCCAAAATCGTGAACAAATAGGAATTTCGGACTAAAGAATTGAAGATTTAAACGACTAGGGGAAAGTGCCCATGCTTGATACCATTGGAAGCTTCGTAATGACTCAATTTTTCCTATGTTTCTCAATAAATGTGACTTCGCAATATATTTTAAAAACTGGTCACTTTCACATAGTTTTTAAAATTGCGTTGCGATTAGTCACAAATATATTGTGAAACATGAAAATTTGTCATTACGAAGCTTCCAATGGTATCAAGCATGGGCACTTTCCCCTACATAAAAACTTGATATATACATCAATTAAATAATCTTTTGAGTATTATAAAATCGTTACCGAGTGGTAGCGGCCATCAAGCAAAACGTCTCAATAGGCTCCAATGAACTAGTCATTTGATTCGCAAGGATGAAGACGATTCAGTCTGAAAAGTCTTTAGGGGCAGACTCTATGCTTCGAGAAAACGAGGCTGATCCAGCTTCTGATGAACAGACAGCGTGAACCAGGACGCCAGCTTGGTTCGGAATTGAAGAACAGTGGTGCGTAACGGGCTCGATTGGTAACGGGTCCTGAGTCAGGCCAAGATCAGCAATTTGTTGTAGACTTGGTTAAGTAGATTAGATTACAAAGGGGAGGTTCCTTGCGAAACCGCTGCACTCAGGCTTCCCTTTGGACCCATTATGCAAGATGGTTCAAAAAGCCAGCTAGTTTTTCGGATAAACTCCATTAAACAGCGCGGTTTCAATCTTGATAGGTCTTCATCAGACAGCACCGCTTTACCTAGCAGCACTCGTCTGATGTTACAGTCGGTTAAGTAAGTACTAGTAAGTAAGGGTAATTTGCTGAAAGTCGGACACACTGAAAGTCGAACTAAGACAGGTGGCTTCAAGTCATAAGTACTTGTGAAATGATCTGTTTCTAAATTGTCCGTCTTTCTAAGTTCTACTCTAAAATGAACTACGAGCTCCAAATTTCGGACAAAACCAATTAGAGTTCTAGCAAGTATCTGAAAAGTCTAAAATCACATAATATAAATTATTAATAGATTATTAAAGTCCGAACTTCCAAATTGTTATGACTGAATCTCGGGTTGTCCGAAATTTCGAATTCAACTCTTTTTCTTACAAATTAAGATTTTTTGTTCATTAAGTTATTGTGATAAGCATAGATCAACTTACATAATCCGTCAATGTGAAACCTAGTTTTATGACCGCTAGTAAATGTCTCTAACCGTTCCCTTTCCTTAAAGTCGGACAGCGCCGAAATTCGGACACACTGAAAGTCGAACTAAGATAAGCGGCTTCAAGTCATAAGTGCTTATTAAATGATCTGTTTCTAAATTGTCTGTGTTTCTAAATTTTACTCCAAAATGAACTACGAGTTCCGCAGTGTACAGGGTCCTACCGGTTCAAATTTCGGACAAAACAATTTAGAGCTCCAGCAACATATTTATAACCTTGAAAAAAAATCGAGTTAATAATTTCAAGAGTTTTCCAAAATCACATCATTAAAAAATATTAATTAGATTATCAAAGTCCGAACTTCCAAATTGGTTTGTCCGGAATTTCGTATTGTCCGGAATTCCAAATTTCCAATTGTATTATTTTGGTATTCTACATTAACAATTAAGATTTTTCTTTACTAAGTTAGTGTGATAAACATAGACTAACTTGCAAAATCCGTCAATATAAAACCTTGTTTTGTAACTGCTAGCAAATGTATCTAACCGTTCCCTTTCCTTAAAGTCGGACAGCGCCGAAAGTCGGACACACTGAAAGGTGGCATTGTGAAGTTGAGCTGCTCCTTAAGTGTCCGCCTTTTCAAATTTTACCCTAAAATCCATTAATATTTGATTCTAAAGCTTATTTAAAGTTCTTGCATATAATTAAAATTTGCATTTGAATTTTCTTTTCAACCTACACAATTTATTTTCATAATGTTTGTTGTATTTTCGTTTTTATTCATTTTACTGGAATTCTATTTATACCATTGAGAAACTTCTTAGGAAATCCAGCACAATGTGCAGTAGAATTTAAGAATTGGGCCACAATTCCGTATAAGAAACAGGTCCTTTTTTATCAAGAGAAATTTCACGTGAATGAGATCATAGAAATTTCTCATACAATTGGTCCCTTTTTCTCAATGGCAAGAAAACATGATTCATTGGCGAGGGTTGGAAAACCAAAAAAAAAAAAAATAGGGAAGAAAAGTTGAAAAAAAGCTTTCTTTCTCTTGGCACGTGTTGGGAAAGAAAAAGGGGGATGCTTTTCTATATTAATTTAAATTCTCAGTGTACAGAAAGCTTAAAGCATAGGAAGTACACAAATAAATCATATTAAAGTCACGTACAGCAGACCATTTAATAAATTCATACACACAATCGTACTTGTAAGTGATTAATTCAGATAAGAGCTCCCATTTGCAATGGCAATTAACCACTTTTACCCCCTATCTCCTAGGTCTGTTATAGGATCTATGTTAGCAGGCCCTAACTGTATGCTCCAAAGTTTTTCCCTTTCGGCATATCTTATCAAATGACAGAATCGTTGAGAGAAATTTGGTTATAAATTAAGATATTATGCATCGAGATGGAAACAAAGTGAGAGTACAATATGAAAAGTTTTACAACAGAAAATTCTGTACTTTGGCTCGAAAAGAGGAGAAGGAGTTGGGCGAAAATTTGCAAACGACTTGTAAATTTTCATGTTAGTATTCATGCAATTTTCTATCTTTCTTTTCTACCTCCTGACATTCTCATTTTTCATCCAAGACTGATCCCTTCACGTCTTGCTAATAATCATGTCGGAAAACTTTATCATTTGGGAGAGAAGTTGAGAAAGCAACCATCCTTCTTCGCCAAGTTAGAAAAACATAACCCACCCACATCGATGAATAGTTGCTGCGTTAGATGTCTTAAAGATCTACCCCGTACGAATGGTCTGACAGAGCATCTTATCGAGTGATAAGAGCACCGAGGTCAATTTACAAAGTTTCCAATTCCACTTTGTGAGTTCGCATTTGTACGCTTCTCTTCGTCTTGATTCATTAATGGATGGAAAATTTAATAACCCCATCCCCCCATCCTTCCTAAGCTTAAAATTTCCCACCACGAATTTCACGTTATCACAATCAATTGTAGAGAAAGTGGTGTAATTCGTATATATGGCTTCGCTGGCACTTTAAAATCCATCATCTGTGAATTTCCTCAGAATGGAGCGAAGAAAATTCATCAGTCAAATTAATTCCATCAACTCGCAGTGATGAAAATCCATATTGTATGGAATCGTGTCAAATTTCGATGAAATCGAGCAAATGATGGCATAAGGCATTAAAATTATATTCCAAGTACACTGCAAAAAAAGTGTGACGCCCAAAAACACGTTAGCGCTTTAGCTTCCACTTGGTGTAACAAAAATTCTCACGTTCGGTAACGCCTGAAAATCCTGTAAGCTAAATCGCTACTTTTTTGCTGCTAAACGGGAGAGTGAGAGAAATCCAGTGACGTGAGTAATGCGTGCGCTACTGAGTTTGATGCTGAGAGTGGAGAGTGAGAGCGATGAATGCTAAGCCGCGCGAGCAACAGCAGGAAGAGAGTAAAGTGAGGGAGAGAAACAATTAGGACTCTCGCGGAAGAAAATTTTTCACATTGCTGGAACATTCCAGAAGCGTGGGTCTCTCAGTCAGTGCAATGGCGCAGCAAAAAAATTTGCAAGTGCAATTTAATAATGAAAAGTGTTATATAAACGTGAAATTCAGTGAAATCCTAAGCTACGAGGACTTGGAAAATAGTGGTGAGTAGTTTAATAGTGAAATATTTAAATGAGATAGGTGAAAAATGCTCTTTTTTGATGCATGGTGTATCGTGTTAAAAGCTTCTATGCTTTCAAGGAAATTTCCAAAAAAAATAGCACTGAGGAGGAGTATTAGGTGATATTCTTAATAATATCTCCTGATGACAAAATTTCATGTCGTCCGATCGACCTCAAACTTGGCCAAAATGTGTTTCGCCACTTCCTGATCACGAATATATGGGGGGCTAAGTTAAGTTCCCGGCCGGCCGTCCGGCCGCTCTTTGGAGCTTAATAGCTCCTAAACTAAAAGAGATATCGACTTGCGGTTTTCGGCAAAGGTTATATACCGCATGAAAATTGCAACTTGGTGCATTGACCCCCCATCCCCCACCCCTCCTACCACCATTTTGAAGACACCCCTTTTTTTGTTTTCTCAATAACTCCGCCCCTATGGCATCGATAGGGCTCAAATTTTAGTATGTTATAGCTGGGCCTTAGTGCTTTCCATCAATACCAAACTTAAGGTTCCCCGACCACCCTGACCCGAGCTATAAGGGCCCAAAAAAAAATCTTAAAATGGCCATAACTCCGGTTCTAATTGTTAGAATTTAAAAAGTGAGGACTTTTTGGAAAGCTCTCGTGAAATGCCACTTCCCCTTCTAACATCGCAAGTTCATAAAACCACCACTAGGGGCGCTATTTTTAAAAAGAAGACTTTTCAATTTTCTAATAAGTTAAAATTCATTTCATTCAATTTTAGTCTTGTATTTAGGCTTAAATTTACTTTAGTTTTTTTTATTTTTGATTTTATTTTTATTTTTATTTTTTTTTTGTATAACTTTCAGTGCGCAATCAACTGTCCTTAAACGGTGGGGTGCTAAAAATTTTAGACTCAGAGGGAGTTAGAATCTTGCCAGCAGCATTCTCAGAAGTCGAAACTTCGTATTATATTATACGACACGAAGAAGATGTGTCTGATGCCATTGGAGACGTTCCAGTAAGAAATGGGTATCCGGAGGCCACTGGGAATATTGTGGAGAATCCAAATATGATGCCAACCCTTATTGCGAAGGTATTTAATTTTTTTGATCAGTAGAAGACCCAAGTCTTTGCAAAAGTACATCTAACGTAAAGTTATAAATGGTTTTGATCAATAAAATATTACATTTTGCTCAGTGATAAACGCAAAATTGATCAACACTTACTAAATCATATCTATGTTAAGATGTCAAGCTGAATTTTAAGTTCTTTATTATCATATCACTTTGCCCCAACAATGGTCCTTATTCTGAGATCAAGATAAAAATCAAAATTTAACAGTCAAGTATTTCCAAGATTAAGATTTTAGTAAAAAAAAACTGTTACAGTAGAGACTCGCTATAGGCCATCGCTCTGTAGGCCACAATTTATTGACCGTTGATTTCAAAACACTGATTTTAAGTTGGATTATGTTTTTTTAGTACGCGACATGCAATGTTATCTTAATTATTTTAATATTTTTGATAAAGTTTATTGAGTAAGTTGTGATAATTGTGATCCATAAAGAAGAGAACGAGGACGAGTACCACAATCGCAAAGAAAGTGGAAGCCGTCGAGCAATTTCAATACTAAAAGTTGTTGATAATTTTAAAAAATTACATGGACTATAGTGCGACCCAAGTGTCAAATCTGGAACCAAATGTGGACTATAGCGAGACTCTACTGTAGTACTGATAATTCAAAACATTTGCGAGAGGTCTTTGGGATTATTTTAGGGAAAGACGAAATTTGAATATCCCTTGATAAATTTTGAATTATTTTATTTTTAGGAGCTTCGCAAGTTTTTTAGAGTTCAAAGAACTGTTTTAATCAACGGTGCCGAGCTGTTGACAAAAAACAAGCTCACTGAGCGTGAAAGGAAGATGGCAATTCGAATAATTGCTAACCATCTTCTGCTTTATCGGCCTCAGCCCAAAAAAGATGATAAAATAGCTTACGCAAAGGCCACCGTGGAGCTCTTTCCGTCCTTAAAAATAGATTCTCCGAGAGGATATGTAAGATTTTTTTTAATTATTTAGAATGTTTATGTGTATAAACTAATATCGTTGCATATTCTTAGGATGCAGTTTATAATCCAGATAAACGTTCTGGATTTTTGGGGAACTGCATCAATAGAATGCTATCAAGGAAGCGAGAAGAGTGTAATGTATTTGAGCCAACTGCATTGATAAACCAGGGGAATTCTTCTCCGGTACAGAACAACATTGATTATTGCATTGACTTGGAAGAAGTTAAGGATGAATTGAAAACGCTTTTCTGGCGAAATGACGAAAAAAAAATATTTGATGCCATGGAGAAAACCTTCCCGATCCGACGAAAGTTTTTGAAAACACCACTAAAGAAGAACATTCTTCTATAGTATCCAAGGTTTTTGGATACACGGGGATTGGTGAGTTTTACTTTCTTCAAGATTGTTTACTAAAAATTTATTGTAATTTTGTACTTGTTTTCCTGTAACAATTTTTATTTTACTTCACATGTAGATTCAGCTTGATTTCCAATTGCTTTTCCCTGATAAGAACAACTGCTTGAAGGAGTTGTTTGATGAAGAATTTCAAACAAAGCTATGTACTTTGGGAAATACTCAAGCAATGCGCAAAATAGACAATGGTATGTATAATTTTCTATCTTTATTATATGTCTTATAAATGCTTTTTTTAATTACATATATTGCTTTCTTGCTACTTATTTTGAATAAATCAAGGGTGCTGTTTTGCATAATAAATTTCTATAAAAAGTTACAAGATTGATGCCAGTCAATTTTACAAGTGCATATTTCAAATTTTAAACAATCCTCTCACCCTTGAGAAAACGAAAGTGCAAAAATTTAAGTCAAATATTTAGCGTAGAAATAAAAAAATCATATTCTTAATTGAAGACGAATGAATCTTAATTTATTTTTAAAAATTACTACTCTTAGTAATTACTTAACGAATCAGGTGATTCTAACAACTTAAAACCGAGTATATATTCTTTTCCTATACTTTTAAAAGTTCATTATTTTTCTCACGTTGCTCATTAAGTTTGAAGTAAAGAAACACAAAAAAGTTACTTTTGATATTTTTGGAAAAAAGCAATGAACTCATGCCCAACATTGTTAGTCTAATTTCTGAAAGGTTTGTTCGTTATTTAGAATTGAAGAAACGAGACACTATTCTGATCTTTTGTAAAAGAGGCAAAACTTGTTCTAAAATTTAAAAAGTGAGACTTTCCATTTTCATAATTGTCCTGAAATACTCAAAAAGTTTTTGTACAGACATTCAATACCGTGAGATATTTATTTTTCAGAAATTAAATTTTTAATAACTCTTCAAAACGTTCAGTAACTCTTAGTAATTCTTCAAAACATTATACTATCTATATATATATATATATATATATGTTTATTTACACGCTTGCTTGTATGATATTACACGCTTTACTATGAGAGTGAGCGAGATGACTAGATTTACATTTCATTCACTCAAATTGAAATGTCAAAAACATGTTTACAAAACAAATATTATTGTGCGCTAGGCATATCTCACATAATCAGAGGAACTTTGTTTTATATTTATTTTTACAATTTTTTTTTCTTTTTCATTGTAATGTAAAATCTAGGATGGCCCACGCCAATTTGGGCAACTCTCAACTGGCTGTCACTGTTGCCACCAACTGGTGGAGGTCGAGGTCACCAAGGTAGACCAAGTCTCAAAGAAGCCTGCGGAAATTTGATACAGTTTTACGAGGCAGGCAGAGTGCCTGATGCAAAACCGTCTCCAACTATCATCGCGCAGGGGAACACAAGGAGCGACATCAGAAAGTTTTACGTGTCTTTGGATGAGAGTCTCATAGTAACCAATGATTCCTTTCTTGATGCGTTGGACATTATGTTCAAGATGCATTTTGTATTCCATTTGGAGTATGAAGCCTCACTGCGCAACTTTTTCCGTTACATTCAGAACTACGTGTTCAAAATTAAGGGAAATGAAACTCCCAATACTACTATCAATAAGTGTCGTATGATTTTGATGTCCAATGAGTAATATCAAGTGCCAAATTTGTGATAAATTTTTTGAAAACCCAGCAGTTTATATTAAAGATCTGCAATATGTGCACTTATTCAATTATGGACCGAAAACAGTTATAAAATGCGGATATATATCTTGCTCAAAAACTTTTGCATCGCTTAAAGGATTAAAACATCATATGAGTGTTTGTTTCCACGGACAAATCCCCAGTGTTTCTTCACGTTCATTGCAACCTAATGCTCCTAACAATTCAAGAAACGACCCATCAACTTTAATAGAAGAGTCACAACTAACTTTTTCCGAATATTATGAATCAGATGTTTCCGTTCAAAGTTTAGAAAAAAGCGATCATGAAGAATTAACTTCTAGCTTAAAAAATTTTGCAAATGATATACACAATTTTACTGTCTCCAATGTTGTATTAAATTTCATATTCACTTTCCTTTATTTATTTTTGAATATTTTGTTTTCAATAATTAGAAGTATTATAATGTCATCTCCTCGCTTGGAAGTTGCATTAGAAAAGCTTTCTGAAATTCAAACTTCATTAACCGCAGTCGTGTCTGACAGTAAAAGTACATATATGAGAAGAAAGAACGTATTTTCTAAAATGCCAGAACCGGAAGAAATTTTGTTAACTATGAAAACAAAGAGGAGAATGGAAATAAGTAGTAAAACTTTTTTGAATGTACAACAACCAGTTACATTTGCTAAGATAAGCCTAATAGAAACATTAAAATTTGTTTTTAACTTGCCCCAAACTCAGACACTGAAGTATTCACTTGATGAAAATGAACATGACTCAACTTTGATCAAAGGCTTTCATGACGGTTCTGTCTTTAAGACTAATTTCAATAATCTGAACAAAAATGAATTGATTTTTATAAGTCTTTATTTCGATGAATTTGAAACAGTGAACCCGATTGGAACAAAAATTGGTAAACATAAAATAGGAGCATTTTATTTCAATATTTGTAACGTTCAACGAGGACAAAATTCAAAGTTGGATCATATATATCTCTTTGCACTAATAAAAATGGAAGATTTGAAAAACAGTGATTTCAACGATGTTGTAAAGGTTCTTATTAAAGACTTAAAAAAACTGGAAAATGAAGGGGTGGAAATTAATTGGAATGGCAGTATTAAAAATATTAAAGGGTTCTTGCTAAACATTTGTGGTGATAATTTAGGTCTAAACCATCTGCTGGGTTTTAAAAAAAATTTTAACAGCGACTACTTTTGTCGCATATGTCTTTGTAAACTTGATGAGATACAGTACAAATTTCGAGAAGAAGACTTTTCAATGAGAACCAAAGAGACTTACGAAAATGATGTTTCCAAATTAGGTAATAATTCAGATCATATTAGAGGAGTCAGAGAAAACTCACTTTTTAATGATTTGCAATATTTCCATGTGGTGGAAAATCCTTCTATAGACATCATGCATGATGTCTTAGAAGGGGTTGCTCAATATGAATTGAATTTATTTTTTAATTATCTAATTGATCATAAGCATAACACCCTACATGAGATTAATTCTTTGATATCCTCTTTCAATTTTGCTTTTGAAGAAAGGAGAAATTTGCCATCTCCCATTCGACTAAAAGGAAAGAATCACATCGGACAAAATGCAAGTCAATGTTGGACACTTCTAGTAAATCTACCATTAATATTTTACAGTCATTTCAAAAATTATACGGATCCGAGTTTAAAACAAGTGTGTCAACTTATGATATTATTAATAAAAATTTCTCGAATTATTTTTTCTTATGAAATCAAAACTTCATCCATCAATGAGCTTAAAACTTTGATTTTCGAGCACCATTCTCTTTTAAAAAAAAAATTCCCTAATTTCCTTCTGAAAGCCAAGCATCATCATATGATACACTATCCAAGTATTATATTAAAAATGGGTCCACTGGTGAATACTTGGTCGATGCGCTTTGAAGGAAAGCATTCATGTCTCAAAACTTTCGCAAAATCAAGTAAAAATTTCAAAAACATACCTAAATCTTTGTCAATCAAACATCAAGAAGTTCTATATAATAAATTAATTAAAGAAAATGAGAAAAATGATGTTCATATACTTAGTAATCCAACAGACAGTATTGAACTTATTACCCAAAAATTAAATATCACAGATGAAAAAAATGACTTAATTTTTCTAAAACACATACCAAATTACAAAGATTTTGTCTCAGGGGTGTTTTTCTTCTATAAGGCTTTAAATAATCAAAATGGATACTTTTATAAAATCCTAGACATATTTATGGTACAAACCAAATATTATATTAGTGCACAAAAATATGAAATTGAAAAATTTGATGAAGACTTACAAGTCTATAAAATAGTTATCACAGATAATAATATCACAATTGTTAACTTTGATGAAATTCAATGTAAAAAAACATTTTCCCCATGTTTCATGAATTCTATGATATTTATTGTTAGTAAAGTAATTATAAATTAAAATGTATTTTAATGAATAAAAAATTTATAATAAAAAAATGTAATTTTATTTCCTATGTGAATATAAATATGGGTTCAAAATGATGCTAAAATTGGGTTTTCTTTGAATACGAAATCACTAACATATTGTGTGCCATTTCAGACCTGCTTCGTTAATAAAAATTGCTAAGAAATGTATCTAAATTAATAAATGATTTGTACTAAAAATTTCTAACGTTATTTTATATTTTTACGTGCACTTTGATAGCAAATGCATTAACAAAATGATGCTTTATTGATCTACAGAATGTAGCTAAACACGCTTACGATTTGTATACAAATTTACCACACCAAGTGGAAGTCCATCTGGCGCATCCCAAACGTAAGCGAATTCGCTCACAATTTTTTTTGAGTGTAGAGCTTTAGTTGTACACGGTGGGAAATAGTTGGCAGAAATTTCGTAAAATATGGAGAAATCTAAGGAAATAATTATATAGAGAAGTACATCTTAAACTTTGTGAACTATGAAGCGTTGCAAGATCTTTATGAACTTTAAAGCCAATAGAGAATTTGCTAAAGCTTTTGCTCGAGGGGAATTTTCTATTGTGAGAATTTAGCGAACTTTCTGTTCAATATCAATTCAACAAAGAAATGCCAATCAGAGCAAGTGGAACACAAATCATTCAGTTTTCTCTGGAGTGGAGATAGGAAAAATTCCTGCCCCCGTCCAGGATCGTACTGCGGACCAATTAAGTGGTCCACCAATTGACCTACAAAACCCACAAAAGCTCTGTTTTTAAATAATTTCTTGGAAATTTAGAAAGATTAGGGGAAAGTGGGGCACCTTTAAAATTGGGATTTTTCACCTTTGTTTAAGTGGAACTAAGCCATATCATAATGCAATTTAGTTTCTCAATCTGTTTCTGCAACTAAATTATATTACGATAAGGCTCAATTTTATTCAAAAATAGGTGAAAAATCCAAATTTCAAAGATGCCCCACTTCTCCCTATGATTTTTATAATTGCCAAAATTATAAAAGAATATGAAAAGTTTCACTGGGGCTTTTAATGAATTTCTGTTTTTGGCATTTTAAAAATTTTCAACATTTTCACACTTTAGTTAGAACGCGTATAGGGGGAAACGGGGCCTTTTGAATTGGGGCAACTTTGAAATTTGGCTTCTTTCTCTTAATCGTAAATGGAATTGAGCCTTATCATAAAGTAATTTAGCTCCTCAATTAATTTGTAAACTAAATTTTATCATGATAAGATCGAGTTTCATTTACAAATAGGAGAAAATAGTTCACTTTCAAAGCTGCCACTATTCAAAATTACCCAATTTCTCCCTAGGGCTGTCCAGAATTTGCCTAGGAACACACCAAGGACTTTTCCTTAAAGCGCAGTTTTTAAACTTTATAGACTTATGTTCGCGCTAAACCAAGCTAGTTTCTTTTGGGTACTGGCTAAGAAAATGTATAGCACATGTCTAGGACATAAGGATTGCTTTCACCGATCATACATGTTCGATCAGATCAGTGGAGACTATCCTTAAATGCTAGAATTAATGAAAAGCTTACGAAAACCGGGGGTGCAGAGTCACTCCATCACTGAGAGAAATCGGAAAAAGTTAAACTAATATTCCGAAAATGTTAATTTTACCCTGCATCCTGCAGCATTGATCCAAAATCGGTGCAAATATTACCCTTCCTGAGTGTATTAGGGGTTAAGGGTACCCTTTTTCATGTTAATTTTACCCTTAAAAAGGTGTAAATTTTTTTATTTTCAAAATTATGTAGGGTGGAATAACCGGCTATCGCCATGTTTAGGAAAAAATTAAATTCATTTAATCATAACTTTTGAATCCTTGTTACAAGATAAGTCAAATTTGACACAAAGTTACTTAGATGTATTGGCTCTGGATACGTGAATACAATAATCCTAGAACATAACGCTGGACTACTTAAAAAACAGATTTTTATTAATAATGCAAAAATAACCATTTCGTCGCCACTTTTTACCACTTTTCGCCAGTTTTGTAAAATTTGTAACCACTTCTCGCCACCCACTTGAAAAGAACCACACTCGGTTATTTTAGGCAATGCTATGAAAAGAATACATTCACCATTTCTCTTTCTTTGTGATCACTTTATTATTACTCTCTTTAAATTATTTTTCTTCACTTTTATTTGAGAAATCAAATTATGGGGCTTTTGCAGAAAGTAAACAATGCAGATTTGACAACTGAGAATGTACGAAGTGAAGTTAGCGTCGCCTATTGAAAAGATATGGCGACAGGTGGTAAAATCAATTCCAGAATATTACCACTTCTCGCCATGCCTTATTTTTATACAAAAATAATATAAAATGAAATATTAATTGACTAAATACAAATTTTATGTATTCCACAAGTGCAATTAAATATTCAATAGACAAATTATTTACCCAAATAGGTATTTTTGGCCTGATGAAAATTTGACGACACTTAGTACATTTGGTAAGAGATGTTGGATTTGATGCACTTGCTTAAAATATTGCTCTAAAAAGTGATCAAAATCGTGAATCCAAAACGAATAATTATTATTTTTCGATTCTATGCGTAGAAGCAGAAACAATACAAAAAAATTGCGACTCATTTATTTCATAAATTGCGAAAATTAGCGATTTCAATGTAAGTGGCGAGAAGTGGGGCACTGGCGAGAACTGGTGATTCCACCCTATGTCTGAAGTACACCACTCTCCTCTACTTACTTTCTTTTATATTTAGAGTTAGCTCAGATAAATTTATTTTATTTATTTGGAAAGTCTCTTCAAAATATTGTTATGGATCAGACTTTAAAGACCTTTAGAATGGGAGGAAGAGACTAGGTCCTGGGCCAATGCCAATTGGAAGACTTAGCGTTCACTTGAAACTTAACTATTAATTGAGCATTGTTATTCCATATAATGAGTGCGGTGGCAGCCAAAATCCTGAAAGCCAAAATCCCGAAAGCCAAAATCCCGAACGCCAAAATCCCGAAAGCCAAAATCCCGAAAGCCAAAATCTCGAACGCCAAAATCCCGAAAGCCAAAATCCCGAAAGCCAAAATCCCAAATTTTCAAAATCCTGAAAGGGATGAAATTATATGGAGGAAAATGTTTAGAATAATTTCCCAAGACACCGAAGATTTCCCTTTGCCTCCAGCAGCACGCGCGTGCAATCATAGGAGTAGCTACGACATTTTCGAGAATTCGGAATTTGGCTTTCGGGATTTTGGCTTTCGGGATTTTGGCTTTCGGGATTTTGGCGTTCGAGATTTTGGCATTCGGGATTTTGGCTTTCGGGATTTTGACCGGGACCCCTTCGGGAGTAGTACCATAATAGATCGGAAAACCAAGTCCAACGAATAGCGGCCCTTGCTATCCTGACTCCTACGGCGCAGATACCATATCACATAAGGCGTACCGCCTCGAGTAGCCGACTTTACCATACAGGGGAAAATACCAACTATTCTAATCCGATATTATGCCACTCATTGCGTCCCAGTCAAAATCACGAAAGCCAAAATCCCTGGGATTTCGGGGGGCAATTTCGACACATTGCAAAAATAAAGATTTTAGCCCTTCCACCCTCACCTTCCTTCAAAGTTGCATAAACTTCGTCTCCATTCCCGGAAGAAATTGGCCAAACTTGTCGTTCAGAAGAGAGGGTATAGGCCTCGAGGACACTCTAAATGAGGCATGGCGAAGAGGAATTCCGACTCTGAAGTACTACAAATACCTCCGCTGCAATCATAGTGTTTGAAGAAGCGGTCTTAGGAGTAGGCGGTCTCACCTTTCTTCATAGGTCATCTAGATTTAGAGGGAGCCACGCCCTTGACGCTCTCTCTGGAATTGATCTGCTGGATCTGTCCACCAAGGTAAGGAGTAACAAGCATGACAAAGCCCTTGTTCGAGGAGGCGTGCTCGTGCACAAATAGCGGCTATGTATGGGGGCAACAGCTTCGTCACTTCCTGAAGATCAGTTTATTATTCTCGGTTTCATTCTTCTCCCTCCGATGATAACCAAGAAGAGGCTAAAACCTCGTCTCATCCCGGAGGGTTATAGAATACCCTTAGTTCAAACTCAACCCCATAGTACAGACGAAGGCCTGTCTTTCATACCGCCATTCCAGTCGCTCTTTGAGCTCATACCTTTCAATGGCTATAAATTTTAGGGTACTTCAAGCTCTTTAAAGTTTCTTCAAATTCCATTTTGAATTTTTGAATTTTGAAATTCTAATTCATTTTGAAAAAAATTATTTTTTCAAAAAGAAATATAGGTGGATAAAATACAGTTTAAAAATTAAAATCTTTTCTAACACATGCAGCTTTCTCATTCTAGAGTACGATGGGGTAATTCGGAAACATGCCTATTTTGGAATTTTGAGATTGTCTCACCGTTTCAGATGGTCAAAGAAAAAGAGAAAACCACGAAGAAATACAAGGCTTTAAGATCGAGAGTACTTCTTCGCTTTTTTTTCTTTTGCCACCTAAAACTGTTAGGAAATCTCAAAGTTCCAAGTTAGACAATGATTCCAAATTACCCCATCTTACCCTACAAGTAAATAAACCTTAAAGTGTTATAGTTCCTTTTACATTTTGTTTCTCAAAAAGCTCAAAAGCTCTTCCACCGTTATTTCCGAAATTGATTCAGTTACAATTTTAAATAGAATCTTATACACAAAATATTTCTTAAGCTTTATTGCAATCGCTTCCAATTATAAAATTCTTAGAAGTCTTGCAGAATATTAAAGCTTTCTTGTGAAATCAGAGACAAACTACCTACATCTCCTTTCCGTTTGTTAGATTGTAATTGAAATTCTTATCTCCTGTATATTAAACTTAAAAGCTCTTCAAAGCCTTGGAAACATTCTATTAAAATCTTCTTGAAATTTCTTGCCATTATTAATTATTTAAAGTGGATTCCTGTGCGAATTTTCCAACAGTGTATGCACTTAAATAAGTCTGAGTTGTAAAGCATGTTTACGGTGATATTCCCACTAAATGCTCACCTTAAACATTTTACACAATGAGATCTTACATTGAGGTGGATGGAATTTGATGTTAGCAAATGGGGTATTATTCTAAGACGTCTGCGTCATACAATATTTTAAGCGTTTGTGTTGTAGAATCCTAACCTGCAGGGCGTAAAATTGGGTGGTGTAGAAGTTAATTAGGATTACTACGTAATCGCTTTATCACACGGAAAACCTCCATACGATGCTATCAGGCAGACACTTGAAAAGATGTGTTTACAGAAGGAATTTTCAGACATGAATCCCACCCACTCTTTCACATCCATGCGGCCCCAAAAAGGCGACAAATGGATGCTGGAGTATCAGGGCAGAAAAATTGAGGGCCCCTGATTGAGAGCTTTTTGGGTAAGGAAAATTAGACAAATTTACTTTTCTCATATTCTGCTGGTCTATGTACAAGTTTTTCCTGCCATTCTGTTGCTTGGGTACAAAAACAGCTGAGAAATCATTTTGCTAGCAGACGCCCCCAATTTACATCAAATTGAATTAATTTAATGATTCACCCATCGCGAATATTTACTCTATGATTTTCCACCCTCGATACTACTAAAGTAAATAAAATTTAAATAGATTGATTGAAGACAAATAGTATATGCTTGAGGGATTTCTTGAGTGAAACTTTCTGCATTTCCCCAAGGTTCGCATTGTCTGTGGACGAAGAAAAACTTTCATAAAACTTATGGTAAATAGTTGGAGAATTATGGAAAGATGGTGTTTCTATACAAATACTCTGCGACTTTTGTAGATAAATGTATAATTAAGGAAATTCACTTCTACAGACTTTTCAGCGAAGAAACAAAGTTATAAATTAAAAGTTAGTTTTTTTGATGACCCTAAATTATAATGGAATTTTTATTAAAGATTTAAAGAATTCTCGGTTTCTCTTTATTGTAAACTCGGTGTGTAGGGGGAGATGAGGCTACATTGAAAACGATATTTTTCACATAACATAGTGTAATTAAGATAAACGAAACAATTGTGGAACTAAATTAAATTATGGTTAAGACTATTTATCTTTATAAAAATATGCGAGAAATAATATTATCATGTAGCCCCAGCTTCAATGTAGCCCTACCTTCCCCTAAGGTATTTTAGCATAAGGAGAGGCGGGGCTACATTACAATGAACTAGGGCTACATTTAAGACGATATTTTTTTAGATATTTCTAAAATAAATTGTACCTAACCATATTTTAATTTAAACCCATAATTATTTTGCCATTCTAAATGCCATTAAGGTAAGATGGGGTAATTTGGAATCATGTCTAATTCTCAACTTTGAGATTTCCGAACAGTTTTAGATGGTAAAAAGAAAAAAACAACGAAGAAGTACTCGTGAATATGAAGGCCTGTTTTTGGGACCACCTCAACATAAGTAATGATAGTAATAATAAAAACGTGGGGTAGTTGTAAACACTGCCATTTTTTAAATTATACATTAGACATTATAGGGCGGGATCTATAAGAATTAATAGATAGAGATCCTTGTCCACTGACAGCTGAGCAACACGGCCGGCAACATAATTTTCGTAGTTCCGCTGCTCACCACCATGAACGCAAAACAGTGTCCTTCACATATATTTAGTAAGGGGTATTTTGTATGGGAGCTTCTTAAAAGTAAGGTATGAAAGATAGGGGTTAATTGAGGCTATAATCCACGCTTACCTGGTCAGACGGGAGATTTCAAGACCTTTCCAAAAAAATTCAAACTTAAGTAAATCCGTTGCGAAATATAGACTCCAGGGTTATTTAACTTTGAAAAATTAGATATCGAATATTTTTTGGGCATGGACCACCTTCGATACATATCCGAAAATGAAAGAAATTACGGAAGTCGTTTTCTAGAAAAATCCAAATAATATGGTTTTGTAGGGATTGGAACGGGGTGGCGATGGTTTGGAAAAATGCCTCGGTAGAGAATGTTTTTTAAGGGGAGGTCACCGAAGACCGAATATCAAAAGTCATATTCCATCAATTTCCTAAGTTAATTATCTTTGTATTCATTAAATCAGTCGTTAAATATTGTCTGAGGTTGATGGAGGTTGTTTATAACCAAAATTAGTTTAAATGTTTCACAATAAACTTGAAAATTTACGTATCTTTTCAATATTCTTTAAAAATTAAATTGGTAAACCTGTTGAATTCGTACTGTACACTACATCTTCATTTCTATCCATCTATCTGTCCCTTAATTACAATAACTATATGCCAGAATTATCGATTTTACAAAGAGATTCTACAGATTTTACTCATTGGATTTTGCAAAGGCACAACTCTAGACAGAAAATTGTTTTAAATAAAACGCTATCGAAATTTCTCTAATCCTTTTGTGTAAATATTGGAAAAAAATAAAAAAAAACTCCATAAAGTATTACTTCGTACTACTAAAAGTTATCTTGTAGCTAGAGTTGTGCCCTTGTAATATTGAATGAATGATAATAAGATCTACACTGAGAGAAATCCGAAAAAGTTAAAATAACATTCCGGAAATGTTAATTTTACCCTGCAGTATTGATCCGAAATCGGTGTAAATATTACCTTTTTAGGTGTATTAGGGGTTAAATTAACCCTTTTTCATGTTAATTTTACCTTTAAAAAGGTGTAAAATTAACATTAAAAAATGTTGATATATTTTTACACCTAAAAGGTGTTAAAGTTACGAGGAAAAAAAGTTAATCGCACCCTCTTTTTTTCTCAGTGTATGTTTTTAAAACATAGGGCAAGGTTTTGAGGCTTTGCACACACTCTGACTTTAAGCACTTTATAATTTTTCCCATCTGACCTAGTTTATTCAAGGAATGTATTTCCTAAGACTACCTTTTTAAATTATTTTGAGAAAAATATGATGTATTCGAAGGCTGAGTGTGTACGAAGCTTGAAAGCCTTCCCTTACTTTAAAATTAAAAGAATGTCATAATGGAGTTTATCTATAGTTGTCCTAGTTTGTGATGGATCTATCTATAGCCCAAACGATTAGAGATATTGATTTATGTATTGAGCGACACCTTCTTCCTTACACCCTTCTATAATATCATAAAATAAAAATATAGTAAGGTGGGGTAACTGGATCATTTTCCGAAGAGTGCTACTTAAACGCTTGTTTTTGGACTGATGAAATTCTTTTTTACTTCTTCTAAATCCATAGAATTATTCACTGTTTCATTCAGAAACATAATATAAAAAAATTATCAAAAATATTAAAGAAAATTTGTAAAATAATGATAATACTGAAATAAAGCAGCATGCACTAACTGGGTCGCCTTTTCGCTAATTCACTTTTAATTAAACCTTTGGATTTAAAATACTTATTTTATAAGGGAAAAATACTAAATGTTTTCAGTCAACCAGGTATTATTAGCGAAAATATCACTGCTAGAAAATTTTTAGTGAAGAACCCAGCTGGCACAAGATTGAAATGAGTCGATTACACTCACTTATTTAATGGATAAAAATATTATTTTTGCTTTTTCTCAAACTTGAATAGTGGTATTATGTTACAGTAGTGACTATATTACGGAAATAAAAATAAAAATATTATTTTAAGTGGATTAGTCATAAACGATCCAGATAGCGAAGCGCCCGGATTAGCACACTTGACTATAATGTGCTTTTAGAAAGCTTTCTTAGTTTGTTAATTTGTTGAACTTCCAGTGTGGTTGCCATAGAAGTGATGCATAGTTTGCAGTTGAAGGACTTCATTGTTTGCATCTAGAGGGACTAGGTGCCTTAACTTTAAGTGAAAAGTGGCTCTATTCGCGATGTTGACAACCCTCAATTGCAAAATATCCCCCATCCAAAAAGCAAAAGAGAGACTGAAAGGAAAACTTGTGCAATATCCCGCCCCTGGGGGTGTTACTGAAAAGCTTTCAAGTGCAGGTCTGGGTAAGTGTTGGCTGGAGAACAATACGCCGGATGATCCATCATGGAAAAGTGAGAGACAAGCTGCAACTCGGGCACTTGAGAGGAATTTTCCCGAGAGTGCATCGTGTGAATATTCATGAAGAACCCTCCGCTAGTTTGGAAATTAATAAAGTTCTACACCACCTTGACACACACCCTCACAATGCCGCCATCCGCAAGTCCACCCCATTCATCCACCGTTCGCATTTATTTAAAAAGGATATCATGATTCATGATGACGAAGTTGACGATCAAAATGTGCACACGACACACCATAGTCACTCCCAGGAGTTCAACCTTCTTTTCTTTTTCAGACCCACCCCCCGAAACGCCTCTCATGACCTCAGTACTATCACTTTTCACCGTCAACTTTTGCACCAACTCTCACCTTTCCAAGCACAAAATGCCCAAAGCTTCAGGAATTTTTCATAAGGGTACGCAAAAGTTAGACACCAACCTGACAATTTCAATTCAGACATCGCTTATCCACTTGCTAGCTATCATAACCCAGGACGTCCATGTGACAAATTGTATCCCAATGGCAAGTGCAATATGCGCGATGGTACTGCATGAAACAAGTTCAAAAGTGCAGAATTTGTTGAGTGTTAGGGGGAAGTGGGGCACCATCGAATTGGGATACTTTTGAAATTAGGCATTTTTCTTCTAAAGGAATTGAGGCTCATCATAATGTAATTTAACTTCACGACTAGTTTATCGAGACAATTTGTATCATAGTTAGATCCAGTTCCATTTAAAAATAGGAGAAAAAGCCTTATTTCAAAGGTACCCCAATTTAAAGGTGCCCCACTTCCCCCTACACTATTTTCAGTGAATCATTGATGTGTACCATTAGAAAAACTGGATAAAAATGCGTTAAATTATTCCATCACTGAGGGAAATCTGAAAAAGTTAAAATTAAAATAACATTCCGGAAATGTTAATTTTACCCTGCATTATTGATCCGAAATCGGCGTAAATATTACCCTTTTTAGGTGTATTAGGGGTTAAATTAACCCTTTTCATGTCAATCTTACCCTTAAATAGGTGTAAAATGAACATTAAAAAATGTTGGTATATTTTACTGCTCGAAATCAAGGAAAGAGCATGATCGACTTTTTTTTCAATTTGTAACTATTTTTGTCACAGCTTAAACGGTAAGAGATATCAACTTCCGGTCTTCGATGACCCTTCCTCAAATGACATTATCTCGTACCCAACCTCTTTATTTTTCACCCCTCCCCTTTCATACGTTCCCTATCTCCCAAAAATAGGTAAAAAATTGGGTTTTTCCAATTTTGCAAAAAATTTGCCCAAGCTTTTTCAATGATTTTTGGACATGCTTAAGAGCTAGTCCAGGCGAACATTTCGGCCAAACATACCTATGACCGGAAAATCCGCTATTTTGAATTATTGAAGGTCAAAGGTAAACCACTTTGGAAGCCTCTTTTTTTCAACCAATTTGGTTGAATTAGGATTTTTTGAGAAGTATTGCAATTTCGAACCCGGCTGCATCGGTCTTCATCGGTTTACCGATTTTTTGATTTTCAAATGCTTTTGTGATTTATGAATGAATTTGAACTCTAGTGCATCAGTGATACCAAAAGATTATGCAAAAAAACTATTTCACGGTGAGCTCTATCTCGTGAGTTCGAGAATTCCGCAAAGCTGGGATGCCTTGCCATCTCTTTTACACATAAAAAGTGTTAAACTTTTTTTCTCAGTGATTTTAATTATTTATTGACAGTATTTTTAAGTTACCCTGTAGCCGATTGGCCGCAAAGTTTCACAGTAACGGAAAAATCCATAGAATTTATCTCCTCCCGTCAAATAATTTCGTCAGAGATCTTTAAGTTTTCTGCAGAAAATATCTATACCTCTGCCGAAAATCTGCCGAGAAATCTGTAGTTACTCCTACGAATTTTATTTGGGCTTGGGACAAAATTCGTCAGAAATTTTTGCAGATTTTCTGACGAATCCTGGTGCATACTCTGACGAATTTCTGTAGATATTTTGCCGATTTTCTGTAGATTTTTTTTCTACATTCCAGACTTTCCAGATAGCTGTGTCTGAAAATATTTTTCATTGAATTTGTTTGCAAAATTCAATAGAGTAATTCTTTGTGATTTCACAGTATTTATATAAAATAAAGAATTCTGCGACGCCGTGTTATAAGTAGAGAATAGTGAAGTGATATCTTTAAACACAGTGTCGACCTAAATTTCGTGTTTTTGTATCATTCCATGGGTGATTTTTAAGAAATTAGTATTTTTGCTCGCATTTTTTTTTATTTATCTAAAATGTTAAATCGGTAATGCTTGTTAAGCAGAGCATAATATTTTCTTTGTAACTTCTACAGTTTCTTGATAAATCAACAATATTTTTGTTGAGACAATGGAGACTATGCAGATGTCCTATGCAGAAATTCTGCCGAAAATCTATAGATTTTCTGACAAAAATTCTGCAGAAAATCTACAGATTTCCTCTGAATGTACTAGAATATACCGTTACAATTCAAAAAACCTCCGAGTAAAATCGGCAGGTAGAGCAATGATTTGACGGGCTATTTCTATGCGTGAGCTTCCGGGGAAATAAACTCTAATATTCCGCTTAACATTCCGCGGAGCTATCGGCTTTTCTTCACGTGGATTTCCTTGAAAAAAAATCCGTAGTATTTTCTTGCAATTATCTAAGAGCATTCCCTGGAAATTGAAACAAAATTTCCATTGAATATTACTAGTATATTTTCTGGTATCTTTCCGGTCAAGACTCCATGGAAGTAAACGCGAAAATCGAAAATTTCGCCCTAACGCTATAATTCTTGCAAGTTAGACATACTCAAATGTACAATGTGGTAGCAATATTTTCAACTCAAAAGTAGAACAACTTAAATAACATTACGTAAAAGTCCATTTTTTTCGTTTTTAGAAATATGAGGTGATAAGGAAGTTACGACAATCGCTGATCTAATTAACGAATTTATTAGGCCTTTGCTTTAAAAAAATCCCAAAGCCTCAAAATGCCATTAAAATCGCCGCTGTGCGGTATATAGAAAAGCAATTGAACTGTGTGAAATTGCCCCATCCTGTTCTACTAAATAATGGAAAATCGTGAAGTTAAACATGCATAACTGAACTCGACAAATGCCTGAAAATTTCCAAAGGATGTTACTCGAGATTTGCCCCATAATCCTTTTCCGTTGTCGCCGAATTTGCAACAAGTTTTTATGGTGCCTAGTAAAATGGTTTGTTTGCAATTAAAATGCGTCGCTAAATTGCCAAAAGCGCCATTATACTGCTTTAGTGCAAAAGCTCCCGGAAGTATATCCTTGTGTGCTGACAAATTGAAAGGGAGGGTAATTTGGGGATTGACGTGAACTTCAATAAAATTCACGGATCATTAAATTTTTTGGTAGAAGGAGCATGAGGGAAGTGAATCATTTGGCATTTGGGTGGGAAAGCCCACCCACGGGGATGCTTTTAATCTGTCGTTTGAACACACAACACATATCCTGAAGCCAATACGAGGGGATCAGTCCACGTGGTGTGTCTCCAAGATGATGGATAAAATTCTCAGAAGCTTCAAGTGGGGCTTCATCACGTATTCCACCACCTGTGTCAGTCGATGTCTCCGTCACAGCTCCAAGGCGGAATGTTGAGCCTCTCAAATTTACAATCCATACCTTTTCCGCCGATTTTTGCCAGCGGAAAAAATTCTCTACACGACCCTCGTCTTTTTTCCCTGAGCTCCTCTTCAGGTACCATCCCTATAAAATAAGGTTGTTCGCCACTCCTCGGAGTCTCCAAGGACACACGTTGGAATCTTCCGAGATTCTTCGCTGAGAAATCGTCTTACCGTAGAGATTCTGCTAAATATTTATAGAAACGGCTTATACAACCTGCGAAAGAGCTTTTCCACCGTATTGCTCTGGAGGTTGGTCACCAACGCTAAGACGGCAGTGGACGCTAACTATTTTCTCACTTAGAATTTTGAGCGAAAAGCGACACGAGTCATTTTGCCGAGGAGTTTAAGTTCATCTCACTCAGAGAAAGAGTATCGATAGGGTAGCGTGTGGTATTTCTGGACAAATTGCTTTTCGGGACATAATGGTTCCGTTCAGTAATAACCTTTCGAAGAGACAAGGCCACTCCAAAGCCAAGCCAAACCATTTTGAAAATCTACCGGAAGCCTAAAGTGCAAGTTCACGTGCTCGCCGTTTTAGCGCTGATTGTTCTGCCATTTCGAATTTCGATTTTCTTGACACTTCAATCGTCAACAATGTCAACAACAGTGTGCAAACGTTTGCTGCTGTAGGGTAAATTACCTAAAATATAATTGGAGACACAATTTCAGTAAATGAGTTGATTGTCCGGAAGTCCGGAAGTGTCTTATAGAGGTTGTAGAGGTTACAAACCTAAAATATAGTTGAAGATTGAAATTAGTAAATTAATTGGACTTTGTCCTCAGCTCACAGAGATCTTCTCAAACCACAAACCTAAAAATAGAAGGAGACTTCGATTAGTTCTCTATGGGGGCGATATCCGGATCGAAAGCTCGCTTTTCCAGCTGTTTTCTTCTGCGATCTTGGGATGACATTTTCGACCTTGACGACTTGACGATATTGCCGATTTGCTGAGTAAAACTGCGTATTTTTCTTTCCACCACCACTTCTTTATTTTCCACAAATGTCCTTCCCTTTTTCCTTTTCCACAAACTCCTCACTATCCTTTTCCTTATTCAAAATATCCACTTTCTTTTCCACTTCACAATTTTCCTTTCTTTTTCCTCTCACCACATTAGGCTGCGTACTCAATTTTGACAACTTCCCCTCTTTTAGTATATTTTTTTTTGCAGATTAGGGTTTCAATTTTTCGGAAAATTTCAATTTTTTAATTAAATTCATTTTTAACTTTTCTATTAAAAATAAATGAAATGTCTTGCAAAATAATTAGAAATTTCAATTCTGAACACTGCTAAAAGTGAATTTAATGAAGTTTTGTGAATTTTCAGGAGGGCAGAATGTTTGAATTGCAATTTTATTAAGATAAATGTCATTTCCATGAACTTGCTCACTTTTGTGTAACTCTTCGATTTAAACGTTCGAACTTTCAACGGGTTTTTAGGTAAGTTCTCTTTGTGATACCTTCGAATCGGTAAAGAAAAACCTCAACCGGAGAGAGCCCTCAAATCGGGAAGGTTATTACTGAATGAGAGCAATATGGGTATTTTGGGACATATAAAAAATCCTATAAATATTTGTTTTCTAATTATTTTAAGTTCTATATGAAATATTAAACTTTTTACGTGTCAGATAAACATAAAACTTCTGAAATTTTATTTAATTTAAAGCGTGAAATAGGCATGAATTGTGAGTGTCACTCTCCACTTTTTACAAAGCCTTCAGTGTGGTCAATTTTGCAAACGTCAAAACAAACAGTGCTAAGTTTTTTTTTATTAAAGACACTTTAAAAGTGAAATTTAAACAAAATTTTTACGAAAGAGTGAAGTTTAGACCTTCTACTTAAAGGTAAATAGTCAGGCTCAGTGAGATTTATTTGCTTAATAGCGATTTTTGTTTGTCCCGAAATACCCAACTTTCTGAAATATACCATTCTTACTTATTTACATTTCTTGCTATTTTGTATGAAAAATTATGCATTTTTCAACATTTTTCGATAAGAATCTTATTCTGGATAGCATAAAAAACATAAATATTTGCATCAATAAAAAATAATATTTGAAAAGTCGTTAAACTGTTTGAAACTTGAAAGTGCTAAAAAGTGTCCCGAAATACCACACGTTACCCTAATTGGTTTCAAAAGCAAAAGAAAAGCCAATTTGACATGCTCGATAATTCCGCGAGATGGCTTATGTGATTTTATGGCTTCGGCTCGGAAAACCTTTTAGATCAGGAAAGTTTCATGTAATCGAAATTTACATCCTTGCTTTCTCAAACGTTTTGCATATGTCTGTCCTACTCTTTCTTACTCTTCTTCTTCTTTTAAACAGCACTACAAATTAAATTTATTTAATCAAATTTTGAATACAAAAATGAGACAGCTATATGAAAAGTTTTTGAGAAAGAAAGAGATGTAAATTTCGATTTCATGAAATTATCCTGATCTAAAAGGTGTATCGGAGCCCTTATGCCTTGACCACACCTTTTAGTTCGGTATAATTTCATGAAGTCAAAATTGGCATCCCGTTTTTTCTCAAAAGGTTTGTATAAGTCTGTTCTACTCTTTCGGAATCCAAATTCGACTGAACTAAATTTAATTTGGTGTGACGTTCAAAAGAAGAAGAAGAGAGTGCGAAGGACTGGAATAGACATATGCAAAGCTTTTAAGAAAGAAAAGGATATAAATTTTGACTTTATGAAATTTTCTAATCTAAAATCTTTTAGATCAGGAAAATTTCATGTAATCGAAATTCTCACATATTTTTTTCTCAAAAGTTTTGTATATGTCTATTCCACTTATTCGAACTTTTCTTCTTCATTTAAACATCAGACCAATTTAAATTTAGTTCAATCGAATTTTGAGCGCTAAAGAATCAGATAGACATATGCAAAACATGTGAGAAAGAAAGTGATGTGAATGTTGACTTTATGAAATTTTCCTGATCTAAAAGGTGTGCAGAGCCATTAGGTTCGAATTTCGGATTTCAATGTGTCTTATAAGCCAATAATTGTTGAAGCTTGAGTGTGTCACTTCTGTGCGAGGAAAATTCAAGCATTGAAGATACTAATATTATATCCCTGTCCCATTATAACTCATTGGGCAATCATTGATAAGTTCTATTAACAGCTCCTTATCTTTACTTTTCGATCGTCTCTCGCGAAAACCTAATGTCTCCGGCACACTTTCTAAATCGGTAAAGTTTCATGAAATCAAAATTCGCGTCCCTTTCATTTTCATAATATTTGCATAAACCTACTCCACTTTTTCGGACTTAAAATTAGGCAGAACTAAACTGAATTTGATTTGATGTTAAAAAGAAGAAGACGAGCGCAAAAGAGTAGTATATACAGGTACAAAATTTTTAAGAAAGAAAAGGATGTAAATTCCTGACCTAGAAGATACACTGGTAAAAATAAAAGGGTCAAGTTTACCCTTTTCAAAAGGATGGATCGTATTTGACCCTTTGAAAGATTCACTTTTGTATCACTTGAAATTTAGTATGCACATTTATCACGAATAATCATGTTTTATTGTAAACTTATTACTGATGTCATATTTCTCTCATCTGAGCGAACACCAAAGATCACTTTTTCATTGTTTTTTTATTCGTTTATTCCGGAATTAAATAGATGTCAAAACCGTGACCCTTTCGAAGGGTACCTGGTGACCCTTTCAAAGAGTCAAATATGATCCATCCTTTGGAAAAGGGTCAATTTGACCCTTTTATTTTTACCAGTGATGCCGGAGCCTTTCGAAATTGGATTTGAGTTTTTCGAACATTAAAAACATTTTGTTAAGAGAAAGCAATTATCTTTTAGCCGAGACACTTTCATACAGTAAATCTCCATTTCGACGGCTCTATTTCATACTATGCTAAGTCGACTTAGCCTTATATTACTCTGAGAGATATGTTGTTTCTGAGACCGAGATCTACAACTGGTGAAAATTTGGTGGTCATCCGACGTTCGTGTAACGAGATATTTGATACTTTCGAACAAAATTACACGGGCAGCATAGGAAATCGCCAACTTTAAATGGCTCTCCAGGGAATTTGTCATTCTGATATAGCATAGTATGGGAATGGTACCGTCGATTTGTGATCACATAGATTCAGGTAAAAATCCGTGAATATTCGATATGAATTTCGAGTGATTTTTCGGATCGAGATTGAACATTTCGATTTTATTCAGCTCGACCCGAAAGACTTTTTATAGGGATGTGAATAGTGAGTGTCACACATTTCCTGGCACAAAAAAAGGAGGTACATATCCTCACAGGCAAGAAAAGAACTGACACATCCACTTCAGATGAAAACATTGGGTGTTGAGAGGAAAATACCATTCACAGTGGGGTGTCTCATTTATTCCAAATGGAGAAAAGCTCCTGAAGCTCCGTCAAGCTTCAATGTTCTGCAAACAAGGAAGTGGAGCCCCCTTAAACACTTTTCCCATGAAATATGACTTTATATTATGGACTTGAAGAATTTTCACACCAAAGCATTACAATAGTTACAATCAATTTTATAAATTGAACCATATACAACCACCCAGAGCTTTAACATCGTGTTCAACAAAAGTTCGCACACGGAGAATTTAGAAAGAGCCCTTCTGTAACTACATTGAATCAATCATGTTCTCACCCAAGATTTCTGGGGTACCCACCGCAGAGCAAAAAAAAAAAAAAAGATACGGGGGCCCGTATGGTGAAACATTTTCACAGTTTGTCCCCACAATTTGTTCCCATTCGAAATTTCTCAGGGGACAGATGACTTACAGCTCCATCAAAAGTGTGTTTGCTGAAAATTTCAACACCTTGCTGCGTGTTTTACGAACTGTGAGAAGATTTAGTGGAATAGATAAGTTTGGTGTTTTATGTCCCGTATCAAAGCTGTTAATGGTGCTTTTCAGTGCCTTGTGGGAAGCATAGGCTTTAACTTAAAGAGTTTTCTTGGAGGCTGGAAATTGCCTAAAATAGTGATTTTTTTCTCCTTTGGAGCGTATGGCATCAAAATTTGTTCCAAGCAATTATTTTGTAAGGGTACTGCTTCAGATGGTTCAAAGCCATGTTAAATATCTATATTTTGCAAGGATATAATAATTTAAATATATAAAAATACTTTTAAAAAGAGAGTGAGTACTAATTAAGAAGCGGACGAGAGAGAGTTAGTTAATGACTAGATTCGGACGAGTAAGAACATGAGCGCGTGCAGACCAGAGGGAGGATCCTGCTGAAAGAGAGGAACAAGTGGTAGGGTTAGATCTCGTCTCTGACCCACTTTCTAAGAGATCTTAGATCCTTTCCTCCTCAGAGTAGGGAAGACTGGGGCAAGAAGTCACAAATCGAAAATTTCAAAAAGCAATATCTTCGCAGATAAAAAAAGAAACCTGCTTAAGTTTTTTTCTACAAATAGCCTCCGTCGACTTTCTTGAGTGTTGTAAGTTTCTTAAAATTCCGACAAGGAGTTTAAAAAATAAAAAAAAGTATTGAAATTTTTAGACCTGGTTTTGAAATATTTTCCTGACTCAGATCTAATTCACAAAATTGATGCACTGGTGAATATTTCCTAAATGATTTGGATTCTTTGAATACGAATCCGCAATCTATTTTAGAATTTTACAAAGATTCTTTTCTCCTGAAGTTCATTTATTAAAAACGACCATTTGGGGTAAAAAGTAACAAAAGGTATGGAGCAAAGTGTAAGAAAAACCGAAGTAATTTCTGAGGTTTTACCGAGAAAAGAAACGTCATTACCATGTCTAGCCGTTTGTTGTTTGCATCAGTCAAACGATTTGCAGTCAGTCTTTTGTGGTTTTTTTTTTCTAAAATACCTTGAAAAGCGCTTTTCTCCCTCAGATAGAGAAGACGGTGCTTTACAAAGGTGTAGAAGAGGAATAAATTTCCTATGAAAATGTCGTATAGGTATTTTTTTAATTTACAAAAGCCCGTAATAAAGCAAATCTAATTGTGATAATATCCCATGCCTGGTACTATTTGCCCCAGCATTTTTGAGAAAGGTCACAATATTACAAAGCTGTAGAAAGGTAAATTTTCTATAAAACTGCGCTAATTAAAAATTTTATGGCGCTCGAGTAGAATGTAAAAAATAAAATATCCGTTTTTGTGACTTTTTGCCCCAGTCTCCGCTAATATTCCTAGACAGTAAAAAAATTTTGACTGCTTTACAATGATTTTCATTGTAAATTTTACATTAAACATGTAATCGTGCGTACTAATACACATTTGTGTAATTTGTACACATTTTGTCTGAGAACTGTGTAATTTGTACACCTTTTATTTGAAAACTGTGTAATTTTACACGAAATATGTAAGAAAATATATAAAACTGTGTAATCATTCCCAGTTGATTACACGGTTTACAATTACATAAAATTTAAATTACGGCGTTATCACACTTGCACATTAAAATTTTAATGTGATTCACATTAATTGTCGCTTGTGAGCATCCAAATATGTTATTTGTGTCTTTGAGCCACTTAATATTTGGGGTTTTTCTATTTATTGATAAAAAAGTGGACATGGCCTGCAAAAATAAGTTTAAATTTACTTAAAGCATAAATATTTTTCACATTAAGAAATTAAAGAAAAAATCACATTAATTTTTCGCATTAATGCTATAAATCAATTTATATCAAATTTTGCGGGCCAAGTCTACCTTTTTATCAACAAATAGATCAAATTTTGAATATAAAATGATTCAAACACACAAATTACACATTTGGACTCTCACCAGCGACAATTAATGTGAATCATATTAAAATTTTAATGTGCAAGTGTGATAACACTGTTACACATTTTCAGATTACACATTTTGTTGAAATACATAATTTGTGTAACTTTACAAGAATAATCGTGTTAAAAAAGCAAACCAACGATTATTCTTGTAATTTTTTTACTGTGTACGGAAATAAAGTTTACAATTTTTAGGCCAACATCCAACTACTTGAAAAATATATGAAAATTAATACAAACGTCTTCGCTTTATGGTGAATAGGGAAACTAATGTGGCATGATACAGCCTTAACACTATAAGTACTTATTTCAGGCCTTTATAAAAGCTCTTAAGTAAGTTGTTATTATTAAGCATATGAAAAATATTTCACGAAGTACTTAATTAAGAACTTTCGACTAATCACTTTCTAGGTAGTTACCCGAATGCCAGTTATCAGTTTAATTTTTGTAAGAATAATTATAAAATCGACAGTGGCGCTATAATCGCAAGAACATAACCTCAAAGCTAGCAATGTTTTATTTCATTTTATCGTTTGATTAGCTAACATTTTCTCAATTTCTCTTCTATTTACAAATGGCTTGGGCATTAAAGGATATTTCCAAAAGTATTTTGATTGTTACAGATTGACTTTTGCTACGCTGAAATGCATTACAAATTCAGGACATAACCTCAAAGTCGATAATTTTTCCTATTTGTCACAAAAATTGACAGTTTTATTCCTTGGTAAAATTAAAGCTGTATTGCAATGCAACAATTCTTTAATATTAAAATATCCCATATTTAGCGATTGTGATTTATTTAGGGTATTGGATAATTACCACTACCAGCGCTAGAGTAGCCGGATAAGTCTTTAGTACATAGCAAGTACATAACCTTAAAGCGTATAATCTGGATTCCGATTCAGATGGAAATAAATGTTTTAATGGTTTTACTACGTAATAATTCTACTTTTAGTGGGCATAAATACATTTGCAAAGTGATTTTTAGGAACACCCCTGCTTGGTGTTAAGTTTATGCACAACCATAAACATTTGTCACCCAAAATACCGCTTTAAAGCACTGTTTGGTGTTTATTAAAATCACTTTGTGCTTTTGGAACGAATCCAACAATCCTGTGAATGAAATATTAAACAAAGAATTTATCAATTTAATTTTTTCGCCTTTAGAAGAAAAAAAATAGAAAAAAGAGATTATAAATCACTTTAAAATTAGATGGATAAAAATCACAAATGCCACCACTTGACAATGTAAATCAATTCAATGGTTAAGGAAATACCTTGCTGAGCATACATCCCACACAATTCAATTGATTTTATGGTTATCCTCAAAAATCTCAACGTTTATCCACATTTGTATAACAGTGGATCCCAAATACAGATTTCTTTCCGTTCAACAGAAAAACGTTAAATTTATATTCCGACTCTTTGGAAAATCACACAAGACGAGAGATTTATAGCAAGACTGGATGTTATTCACCATTGGGAACTTTCTCAAACATTCACTAGAGATTTGCCCGTGGGAATAATTTATTTTATTGCAAAATTCTCGGCGAATAATATGGGAATGATGCTCCAAAGAAAGGATTTCTATTCTTCTTGAGCGGAAAGCCAGAGTTCTTCGAGTCCTCTCAAAAAGGAAAGAGGGGGCATCGCTTTTGATAAACGCTTTCTAAGCGATTAAAAATAAAAGATCCCACAAAATTTTCGTTTTTTTCAACATTACAAAAAAAAATGTATAAAATTCCCCGAGCTATGAATAATTTCTGCAATGTTTCATCCCCATCAATTTACGCAACCACCAACATTTTGCGAGGCTTTTATCAACACCCCAAAAACACCAAACCACGGATGATGCGAATAAGATTCACCTCCTTACATCCTTTATTTATGACATTGTATACACACCCGGTACTTTTTGTAATGATATGACGTCAAAAAAGATAAAAAAAAATAAAAATTTCCTCTTGTATCAACCAAACGAATGACTTATTTAGGGTGGAGGACCTGCTTTAACCACTTTGAACAAAAAAACTTAGATTGATAACAGCTTTTGTACATATTTTTCGTAGAATTAAGTTCACAATTTGCATTAAAATGCCCAGCAGAAGAAACAGCTGTTGATGTATTTAAATAGAGTTTTCTTTATTTTAAAATAAATTGTTTAAATAATATTTTCCATAACCATTAGAAATATTTCGCTTTTAGGTTCATTTAAACGAGGACATTTTCATTCGATTTCTCTTTTTTCAAAATATTCCTAGACTCTTTACTTTAGCGGGGACACACTTGAAAAGATTCTAGGAGTCAATTGGAAGAATTTATTTAAGGCACGAATCCAGGGGCCTATCGACAATTCATTTTTCCATACGTTTTTGCATAGAGGCACTGAAGACTATTGGAAAGTTTTTTCCTAAAGAGAATTGACTTATCAGTCTGATATATTTCGAAATCGTGCATAAAAAATTATCGAAAAATATATATTTCATAATGTTCGCCGAAATAATACAAGAACTATGAGTAAATTTGTTTAGATCGCAGTGCAATATATGCAAAATTTTTACAAGGAAAACTGAAAACTAGCTTCACTTTTTATTAGGCTTGATGGGCCCCTGAACGAACCACTAAAGTAGATTTTCTAAAGAGTAGTGTAAGGGCTCATAATTTTGCCCAGTTTCTTATTTTGGACACTTTGAGGATAAAATTGGACACTAAAAATAAATTGATTAAAATTATGGATTTTTATTCCAATATTTGATGAATAATGAATTCTATCTAAATATTTGTTCTTTTTGGAAGACTTTAACCCTAAATACGTTAAATTTTGTTTTGAAATTATGTTTACTTCAGTCTTATTTAGCTTTGGTGAAGTACTAACAATGTTTGTTCACCTTTTTTGAGAGATATTATTGAATATTCATTAAATATTTCAATTGCGATCTATGCTACGTTTCTGGAGCGAGCTGACGGAGAATCACCAGGACTAAAGGAAGTTAGAGCGAGAGACCCAGTCTCTTTAAGGGACGTTGGAGCCACCTTAGTAAAGCAAAGTAAGTACTATAGCAATTGACTTAACATGTCTTGAAAAATTACTTCAATTGCTTGTTGTTTAGAAAACCCCGAATTTTCAGAATAGGGCTAAACTTCTAGTCTGGCGACCATGATCCATCCTAATGAAGGAGCTTAATTAACAACAAAACCCAGCCTTCTGTTGTCCTGAACACCCCTCTTTCATCAAGATATTTGTGGTTGTCACACTGTATGATATACTGCATATTCGGACCCAGCTTTTGATGAGTTGAAAGCCTTGTTTACCCAGACTTTACGGAAAATAACCTTAATCCCGTTAGGAAAGCGGATACTACTTGAGAAGTCGGTCCTTTTATCCGGAGGTTAGCACCATAACCCATGAATGAGTTTATCCTAATACAAGCTTCAAATAAAATATGGGCTTCACACCTAATGCCCTTCACTGAGAGTGAGAGAAATCCGAAAAAGTTAAAATAACATTCCGGAAATGTTAATTTTACCCTGCAGTATTGATCCAAAATCGGTGTAAATATTACCCTTTTCAGGTGTATTAGGGGTTAAAATTACCCTTTTTCATGTTAATTTTACCCTTAATAAGGTGTAAAATTAACATTAAAAATGTTGATATATTTTTACACCTAAAAATTGTTAAAGTTATGAGGAAAAAAAGTCAATCGCACCCTTTTTTTTTCTCAGTGTAGACACATTTACGATTTAACCCATTCAGTCAAAGTACCAGAAATACTTGAGATAGAATGTTCATATTTTAGGATTAGTATCCTACAGATTAATAGATGATTTTTTTGAAAAGAAATTTTTTTATCCATTATGGCGGTGCGGGGAGCCGCCCTCAAACAGACATCTTAACGGTCACTGAATTTAAATTCTGTACATTAATTCATTACAAACTCTATTGATTTAGATAGAAAAACTATCCAGGAAAACAAATTGGCAACCAGAATTCAAATCAGGAAAGAGGATGAAGGTCAATTTTAACAAATTTGATGCAATGTCGAATTTTCCGTCCGCCATTTTGAGCAAAAATTTTGCATGACTTTACGCGAAGCGAGAAAAGAACAACAAAATGTATTCCCATCTCTGTCGGGCTATTTTTTTCAAGTAACTGAAGGACCAAAATAACTAAAAATCCATTCCCGGCAGAAATTCGAATATCAATTGCCCTGGAATAAATAATCTAAAATCACTCAATTTGCGTATGATGTATAATACCATGGTAAGGAATGGGTTAAGCCGAGAGACGACTTAGTGTAAAATGATGGAAATGCACTTTAACCATTATTTATAATTTAATTACGGTAAGCCGTCTCTCGGCTAATCCTCAAGTCTATCAAGACCCTAATACGGGCTTCAGACCTATGGCTTAGCCATCTAGCTTAACTCTTCTAATTCCTTATCAAGCACGATTTTTTAAGAAATTGTTGTTTAGAATTGGATATTAAGGGCAAATTATGCATTAGATTTTCAAGAATCATTGAAATTGATTACTATTTAGATTTTTGAAACCTTCGGGAACTAGACTAAACCCTCAGTCTGAAGCCGGTCTAAGACAATATAGCTTAACCTATCTATTTCTTATCAGTCAAGATTTATTCCAAAATTTTGATTCAAGTTTGGATTATTAAGGACAAATAATAATCTATTACATTTTAAAAATCCAAAAAATGACTATTATTTAGGATTATGATACCTTCGGGCCATAATCCTATGGCTTTCGGGCTTCATCTCTAACCTGAAGAGCGTTTAAGGCCTTGACGTATGGGTCAACTTCTGTAATTTCTTATTAATTAGTTAGTGGTACTAAAATTGTTTGCTATTTAGGATTCTAAAATCTTTAGGAACTGGGCTAGACTTCCTACAGACCGCTTATGTATCTTTAATATTCCTGGTTCAACCCTTGGTCTCTTCCTCTCTCTCTGAAACCATAAAGAGTTCCATTAATTACAATTAAAAAAAATTTTTAAACTCTTGGCTCTATGTGGCAGGTATTTTGCTTTTTGGGTGAAATTTCTTATAGGAATTCCCCTGCGAACCGGATTGTTAAAGTATCTGACGATAAGATGGGAACTGGCTTAAAGAAATATTCCCTAGAAAAGGTATGCAAGCCGTTATGAGGAGACCTGAGCCTCGAGGCAGACCTAGGACAAAGTGGCTGAATCAAATTCAGGATGTTGTCTTGGAGCGCCTTGAGATCGACCACGAAACAAACATCTTCCTGAAGATATTAACATCTTAACGATATTAATTAAACATCTTAGTCTAAAATGGCTTGTAAATCAAAGCGCAGTTATTTATATCTAACTTTAAGACAAAAAAATGCCGGATTTAATCGATGAATTTTAGTCAGTTGTCCAAAGGGCTTCTTCTACCCTATATTCCCTTTTTTATTTCTTCACCCGCTCAGTGGGATTATTGTTTTCCTCCCCAATGTCATCTTCAATGTTTTCAATTCAACAATGGACTGTTACCACTGTTACATACCAAGTTCTCGTAAAAATCTACCCATTATCCCCGAGCTTCCCATCTCATTCGGTGTTACCACAGTATTTTATGAGTTTCTCGCTAAAAACAGCAGAAAAAAATCCACTCTTGGAACAAAAATCTCACTCTCAGACTCCACTGCTTATGATTATTGCACAAAACACCCGCCAATGTTCTCGAGATATCCCCTGAAGACATAATTGAGAAGGTTTCAACACAACAACACTTGCAGAAAAGAAAATCAATGACCATGAATGTTTGAGAAGAAATTTTTGAGGTATCCTCCGGGAGCTTTCTTGGGTCTTCAGGGCCATATGAGACCATTGAGATTAAAGTTTCGTGTGCATCTTTGGACGAAAAAGTCGATGCATTATGCAGGATAATATGGATGAGAAACTTTCAGTGAGACTTTTTGAATAAATGAAAAACCCAATGAAGTTTTTGGTGAGAAAATTTGATTTTGAGCATTTCATTGGATGGCATGGCAAAAGTAAGGAACAGTTGCTGAATGAGTAGAAATGACACTTTTAAGAATTAGGAATTTCGGTTTTCAGGATTTTGGCTTTCAGGATTTTGGAACACTCGGGATTTTGAATTTTTAGGCTTTCCTCCTATACTTAGGATTTCGAATTTCGGGATTTATATGTTCAAAGTTTTGGTTTACGGGATTTTGATCCTTTCGGAATTTGTCATTTGGGATTTCAGCTTTTCGGGATTTCGTCCCATCTAAGAATTTGAGTTTCGGTTTTTGTCATTGGGGATTTTGGCCTTTCAGGATTTTGACAGATTTGGGATTATTGTAATGTTCGAAATTCTAGATATCGGAATTTTAGATTTGTAGGCTTTCGTCCTATTTAGGATTTCGGATTTTGGGATTTAGATGTTCGATGCTTTGGTTTTCGGGATTTTGATCCTGTCGAGATTTTGACATTTGGGATTTCAGCCTTTCGAAATTTCATCCCACTTAAGAATTTGGGTTTCGGTTTTTGGCGTTAGGGATTTTGGTTTTTCGGGATTTTAACAGATTTGGAATAATTATAACGTTCGAAATTTTGGATTCTTAGGCTCTCGTCCTACTCAAGATTTCGTACTTCGGGATTTAGGTATACGAAGTTTTGGTTTTCGTGATTTTGAACCTTTCGGGATTTTTATATTTGGGATTTTAGCTTTTCCGGATTTCGTCCCATTTATGAATTTGGGTTTCGGTTTTTGGCATTTGGGCCTTTCGGACACAATGGCCTTTCGGGATTTTGACAGATTTGGGATTATTATAACGTTCGAAATTTTGGATTTCGGAATTTTTGATTTTTAGGCTCTCGTCCTATTTAAGATTTTGGGATTTAGATGTTCAAAGTTTTGGTTTCCGGGATTTTGAACCTTTCGGGATTTTGACATTTGGGATTTTAGCTTTTCGGGATTTCTTCCCATTTAGGAATTTGAGTTTTTGGCGTTAAGGCGTTGGCAGTTTTTGGCGTTAAGGATTTTGACTTTTCGGGATTTTGACCCATTTGGGATATGACAAATGACATTCGAAAATTTATATTTCGGGATTTTGGCTACTCGGAATTTCAATCCATTTAGGAGTTTGGATTTCGAGATTTTGACTTTTCGGGATTTCATCAAAACTTGGGATTTTAATGTTCAGGACTTTGACATTCGGTATATTGACCCATCCAGGATTTCGGATCATTCGAGATTTTTGCCTTTTAGGATTTTGACCCATTTACGAATTTCAATTTCGTTATTTTGGCTTTCCCGAAATAGATCCCAATATTCCCGTCACATTACTAGATCCCTTTAAAATAACTGAGTAACTCCTTTCAAAGCTTCTTGCAATGGTTTTTTTTTAAATAAATTTTTGTATTCTTAAGCGAATTTTTATTTTGAAAATCGAAATTCAGTTTGAATTTCTCGAACATCAGCGACACTTTATGCAAACAGAAAGTTATTTGCCTTATATCAGAGACATTTTTAAAGAATTAAATTCCGGCTTATGTATGTTCCGTATATTTGCTTAATCAATCCAAATTTCCATAGTGATTAAATTATCTTAATTATCCGCCTAAAATATCTCAAGTGTTGCTCATTGACCTTCTTCCAAAATAAGTGAACAAACAATTTTAGAACTCATCATTTACAATTTGTAATGCCCTTCTGGCGAGTTGCTAGGGCTTCTTTAAAATTAAAAAGAGCACCCATCGTGACGAAGGTAAAAGTCTAACTCAATGAAAGCCCTCAATGAATTCATTATATGCCTTCTTTTTTTCCAGGCTTATTAATTTTCTGAACTAAGTGAATTAATGAAGGTGAAAAACAAGATACTTGAAGGTGTAAACATGCAAAAGTATGTGAAATGTGAGGAAATATTGAAATTTTCTTGGGATGAACATAACAACAGGAACATAGCTTGTATCTTTGGGGATATTCCCTGCAGAGATATTCTGTTCACAAGAGGAAGACATCAATGGAGTGGAAAAAGGGGATACAGGAGGGACACCTCATAATTGTTAGTGTGCAGTGTCATGAGTATCAACGCTCTAACGATGTTTCCTATGCTAGTCACACACTTGAGACTTGTTACCAGCTTTACAAGAATATTAAATATTTATTTTCGTTACATTGCACTTCACAAGAATGGGATATAGAGATGTTGTGAGGAGTAGGAGTTTAGTGAACAACAACCTCTTACAAGGTTTTCGCAATGTTACAGAGTATTTGTTCTTGGGAAGTTTTAAGTATTTCAACTATCAGGATTTTCGCGAAATAAATTTAATTACAAGTCTCAAAGATACATCTAAAAGTTACTACAAATTATCCCTACTAACATTCAAATTCGAACAATCTGTATTGGACTAATGCTTTTAATCTCATCTTACTATCTCCTCAACACTCAACAAATACGATGAGCTCCAACAAGTTTGTTTATGGCTTAAACTCTTGAGGTTCCCCACAGCAAACTTTCCTCAAGATGATTTAGAATTTGCTGGAGAAATTCCTCCTCAGATAAATTTTGCATCATTGAGTGTGTTGTGGTGTATTTCAGTACCACCTAATTAAATTAATGGTTTTCCTTCAAAGGTATCCAGTCAATTTATGGGATATCATCCTGTTTGACAAATATCCCACGTGGATTGAATGCCACTCCAAGTGATCCATCTCATGATATTCCCACAGATTTCCCAGCACAATAACACTTTCTTATCGATGACACAACCATTTCACTCGTGGCCTCCGTGGCCTTTAAATGCACTGCTGCAAATTGGAAAAGAAATCTTTGGAAATTATTTTTTTTTATTATTTTACAATTAAGTTACTGTTTTTAGTTGATTTATTTCGATGTTTGATAACTTTGATAACATAATAAGAAAAAAATATTCTAATTTTTTTTTTAAATTTTTAAACTGGGAATTGATCAAAATCAGGGGAGTGACATTAGCTCTTAAAAATGCGACCAGTTTTAGTGTAATTTTTTTCCTGTTTTCGTACACATATCACGAGATATCTTCAAAGCAACGTAGGTTGCCAATTTGGTGTTTTTGGTTGCCTATTCCATATTAAATTGGCTTTTATCTTATAATTGTGTTATTTGCTAATTCATTCTACAATGACAGAAAACAGCTAATAAACTCAAAAGTTTTTTCGGCGCGCTAGAAGCATATGGGAAACATAGGAAATGTCATGCCCCTGATCAAAATAGAACAATTCAAGGAAACTAAGCCACGCCCCTTAAAGCTTTTCAAGATTTTAGTCCCATTACGTTTCCTGGTTATCTATGTAGAGCTTGAAAAATTTAACTTTTCAAAGCTCTACTCAGTTAGAGATCCTGAGAAGACTATAATATTTAATAGGGGGAGGTGAGGCTACACCGGTATACGATTTTTTCGCGCATTTCTGACGGAAACTGAGCTTTAATGTAATGTAATTTATGCCTAGTTTACTTTAGAAATATACAATGCTGACCCACTGCTCAAGGTAGCCCCACATCCCCCTAAGAGTTATTAGCATTTTTAGCAGAATATTACAGTATTAGGTTAGTTATTTCTTTGCGATACCACGCCTACAAGTACAATTTACTATTTTAAACACAACACTAATTTTTATCCATTATCCAGAAAAATTCCTTGAAACGCAGAATTAGAAAAAGAATTATTAGAATATTCCATTAGATTCATATACGTAATTTTAACTTCTTATGGACAACTTTTCTAGGGGGTGTGGCTTATTATCGGGGGTCATCGAAAATTTGTAGTCAGTAGCTTCAACCGCTTAAGCTCTAGATTCTAGAACGGTGAGAAGCTTAGTGACAAGTCAAAAAGAAAAGCTTTGAGTTGGAGCAGTAAATTGAAAAATTATGAAGCTATGCACCACTTTCGATAATAATGATTTCGATAAAATATCGAGTCAGTTATCCATTAAAATATTTTGTGGACGATTTTGATGTTTTCACTGATCATTAGATTGTCTCTTTATGAATTTCTTATTTTCTGTTACTGATTTGAAAGAGTTACAAATAGTACAAATAGGGGAAGTGTTCATATTTTTGGACAGGGTGCTTATAAGCATCAATTTCCTAAATTTGAAGTGCAATATTTGCAATACAATACAAATTGAAGCTTTTGGTAGTCTCTCTTTAGAAATGTTGTTAAGACACTTGACAAGCTTTTAATAAAATTAATCTTAGTACGTATAAATGTGAATATAAATATAGAAAGGAATTTAACTGCAATTTTGAACACCCTGCTTGTAATTTTGGACAACTAATTCACTTCATTAAGATGACCATTGTTCTCGATTTCAAGAACCTTTCTTACCAAGTCCTCTTCCTGTTTATGAGAAGGAATCGTAGAACGTCACAAGGAGCCCAGAAAATTTCCATATTATTCAATATAGTGAGTTAACTTCGTTACTCCAAGTACGCGCTATTTCGCGCATTCTCTGGCCTTTCGCGGGACCTTTTTAAGGTTTTTTTTTACAACATATCGTTCGTCCAGATGATGCTCCTTGGTTTGTCTAGGCATTTATACAACCTAGTCTTCACAAAACCTAAACATTTACAATATTTCGAGAAAAAAAGATACCTGCTCAAAATAGCAAGCATCGCTTCACTGGTAAATCTCTTAGAAAATAGCCCATTTTTCACTCGAAAACCGTAATTCACTACGCAAATTTCACTTCAGGTTAAATGAAAAAAGCATTATTAATATGTTTTTAAATATTCAATGAATTTTAATTGATATCACTTTAAAATATCAAGAAAAAAATTGTAGTACTTCACCACAGCTGAATAACTCTGGAGTAATCACGAAGTTCTGTCATATTTCCCGTAAGAAACTGCTTATATTAAAGTTTTAACAAAGCAATTCTAACTCAAACAATAGCCAAAATTTAGCGAATTTAATATTTAAATGTTCCAAAAAGAGAACAAATATTTAGATAAAATATATTACTCAATAAATATTTTAAGATAATTCCATAATTTTAATCAATTTACTCGTGGTGTCTAAAGTTACCCTCAAAGTGTCCAAAATTATAAGTCGTCCGAAATTATAAGCACTTCCCCTATAGATGTTTCATAGTGCACTCACGACGTAAAAATAACCTGAAAAGATTTTAGTCATTTCTTTGTAATCCATTAGTACTCATTCGCAAAGCTACTGTGAAATTCTTGTTACGTATCCTGTACACTTTTCTCAGAAGTAGACAATTTGGGAAAATGTATATATTTTTTAAAGCTTCTGTAATCTGTTATTATTTTTATTATTATTAATCGAGTCGCGTGGAGGTTCTTTCCTTGTTCCCTTCTAAGCTGAATACTACTTTTTTCGAATTTGAAACACATTAATATCTTCTTTTTAAATATGATTGGCTATACTAAAATTCAATTAGACTTCTCCTACTTCTCTCTTTGAAATATTTATTGATATACCCGAACCTTTAAGTGCTGATAAAAATTGTTGGGACTAAGTAAAAATTCAAACAACGAAAGCTTTGACAGATTCTTAAGGTAGGGTCGAATGAACACCGACAGGGAACCCCTACTGCCACTTATGTTAAAATATTGAAATTTATTGAATGTATTTAAGTAATATGGCGTTTTTTCATTAATCTACGTTTTTCGATAAGGCTAAGTGTTAAAATTTCGTATTTCAAGTGGTACAGGGTAAGGTGTCAATAGGTCCTGACACGAGTTCTTAAAGTATCAATAGGTGTTCCTTTCACCCTAATAATAAGGTATATCTAAATCAAAATTTTTTGAAGTGCTAATTCTATCCCAATCCCCTTTCTATCAGTGTACCGAAGAATAAGGGATGAAAGACAATCAGCAGACGAAATTCAGCTCGAAAAGATTGATGGTTCTTCAATGTAAAAGCACACACAACCAATAACGAGAAATCTCCGAAGAAGGCAGAAAAGTGGAAAAGACCAGAGAAAAAAGCAAGAAAGAGATCCAACAAGTAGCATCTTTCCATTATAGATTTGAAAGATTATTTGCCATTTGGGAAAGGGAATGACAGGCTGAGAAAAATTCGACCCACTCAGAATTTACATCAGGAAGCGTAAATTCGAGTTGATCTATATTTGTTGTGTCTTATGCTACGCGCGACAAATACTACGGTAGGGTATGATACTGGGGGGATTGGAGAGAGATGGTACAGCGGAAGAAAGGAAAAATCAATTTGCGTTTTGTTTGATGTCATTCGACAGAGAGATCGGATTTTTATTGACGAATAATCTGATAAATTGCCGACATTGGGGATGAAAGGGGCGGAAAAAAACTTGGAGAATGATGTGTCTACACAATCGCATTTGGAATCCATCATTTTCATGGACCCATGGCAAAAAGCACGGAAATATTTGTGAGAGATGTCTTTCTTTCTTTTTTTTATTATTTATTCCTTACGACTACACTACAGACTGGAATGATCCTGATGATAACTTGAACATGACTGACACAACAGGTTTATGATAATCTGTATTGAAATTTCTCGAGTTTCTTTATTTTGTTATAGGCCATATTTTGTTTCTGTTCTTTAAATAAATACAGTAGTGTTCTGCTATATCAATTTCAGCTATGTCAATATCCTAAAGCGTTCTCTTTCCTTGAATAGATAGTATTCCTCAATCCAAACAAGATCTGCCTTAAAATAACTTTAGGCCACTCCCATTAAGGGTACTTTCAATGTTCATTGAAAGCTTTTTTCTTGAATGATCGCAATGTGGCGATGTGTGAACAAACAGACATATATAATACCTAATTTGAGAGCCTATCCGATATTTATGTTCTGTGGCTACTTAAATAAACTATAATAATTTTAAACCACGCCCACTTTGGGACACCTTTCAAATACTAAGTAGGCAGGGGTCGTTCTATAAAGACTTTGAAGAAATCCTTCTTTTTAATCCAATGTGAGAAGATACAAATGGGTTTGCTCATGGAATAATAAACCACGCCCTTTTCCAACTCTTCTGAAACCAACACATCGTCGGTCTGTTGCATCGAGCGTTGTCGTATCTGCATTTCTTTTGTGTCAGCATTTCATACAAAAGGCGGTATCTGTACTGTGTATCTTCAATCAAATGCAGATACGACAACGGTCGATGCAACCGACACAGTAAATTCTTGTTGGTATCTCTTCAATAAAACATTGATTTTTATGCTCTAAGCCAAAAGTAAACATAGTACATCTGATGGCCAGAATTTAGTTAAAGAAAAATCAGTAGGGGAAAGTATTCTCCCTTCGGACGTTCATGCCTTCGAATAATGTGAATTTTCTTTCATTTTTCTTAAGAGACTTACACATTATTAATAAATATTACTTAGCTTATTATCAATTATTGTTAATTCTGTGATAATAATGTGTAAGCTTCTTATGAAAAATTAAAGAATTTCACATTACTCGAAGGCATGAACGTTCGAAGGGAGAGTACTTTCCCCTACCTCAATTCACTTGTACGCCGCTCCTAATTGCTGTGCTATTAGGCTCTGCCCATTATCTTAATTTTTATCTACTGTCACATGAGAAATACGTTGAAGGTTGTGAAAAGTGGGCGCGTTATAAAATAATAGGCCACGTCCCCTACTGAACATTTTATAAATATCCGTTGTGATGCATCTATAAGTGAAATTTAGGAGAATACTATGCAAGGTTATTATTGGAAAATTTCTAATTGAAGCAATATTTCTCAGTGATTGAAGTATACTTGATTAAAGAAATTTAATAAAACTGTAATTGAACTTATGTAATTTATAATCACACAAACCTAAACAAAATTAAAACTTATGATGAGTTTTGTATAGCCTTAAATAGGAACAGAATTGTATCTTGCAAATTGAATTGAAAACGACACTATTTTTTTCTGGATAAGTATTAAATCTTTTTTTCGTCCATATTTTTATAGATTTTAAAGATTATTTATTGATTTAAATGCCTGTTAATAAGCTCTTTTCATCGCAACTTCACGATGTTTCGTTATAAAATAGAGTATCAGCTAAACTTTATATTTTAGCCAAGACACTTTTAGGGGAATTAAGGTTGACGGCAGAGAAATTTTATTTCAAGAACGAACCACTAAGGGATATTTTCCAATACTCACCGATAACAGAGTCAAATGCATTCCAAATCATGTTAAAGGTGTCTACACATTGGGAGCAATTTTCGTCAAAAATTGCGTTTTTGTCAGAAATTTGACGTTTCCTCCTACAACGCTGCAGGGAATTTCCTTCAAAAAAGCAATTTTTGACAAAAATTTCTCCCAATGTGTAGAGGCCATAAGGCGAAACCAATCGTAAAAGGGAATTTGGGATAAATTGAAAAGGGATGTTCTAGTTTGTCTTTATGAAATATTGAGCAATTCTTTTATTAAAGCAGGTGGATATGTTACATTAATTCAAGTATATTTTAACAAAGCATTACGTCAGTTTACTGGATGATTAAGTCTCGGTCTCCTAGTAGACTCGATACAAGTGAAGCTCATGTCTTAATTTTTAACTGAAAGCTTCTGACAAATTAGCATAAAATTCACATTAAATAAATTTTGTTATTCTCTATGTTCAATACAGTAGACTGACCTAATTCTGAACCTAATCCAAATCTGAACATTTCTAACAAAATTCATCAATTTGAAAGGAATGAATTAAAATGATGATAATGAATTAAAATTTAGTACTCTGTTTATTAAGGAAAAAATCTACATTCCGAAATGGAAAAATCAAGAAATATCATTTGAAACAGGTTCTAAATTGGGCTATTCCACACTACTGGTTCACTAAGTAAGTTCAAGCGATCAAAAAAATCATTTAATATGAAAATATTTAACGATAACACACAATAATTTTATAAAGAAAAAAGTTTAAATTGACGCAAAAATGTGGCACTGTTCTAGTATACAGTCAAGTGTGCTAATCCGGGCGCTTCGCTATCTGGATCATTTATGACTAATCCACTTAAAATATTATTTTTATTTTTATTTCCGTAATATAATCACTACAGTAACATAATATGACTATTCAAGTTTGAGAAAAAGCAAAAATAATATTTTTATCCCTTAAATAAGTGAGTGTAATCGACTCATTTCAATCTTGTGCTAGCTGGGTTCTTCAATAAAAATTTTCTAGTAGTGATATTTTCGCTAATGACAGCAAGTTGATTGAAAACATTTAGCATTTTTTCCTTGTGAAAAAATATTTTAAATCCAAAGGTTTAATTAAAAGTGAATTAACGAAAAGGCGATCCAGTTAGTGCATGCTGACTTATTTCAGTATTATCATTATTTTACAAATTTTCTTTAATATTTTTGATAATTTCTTTTTATATTATGTTTCTGAATGAAACAGTGCATAATTCTATGGATTTAGAAGAAGTAAAAAAGAATTTCACCAGTATAAAAACAAGCGTTTAAGTAGCACTCTTCGGAAAACGATCCAGTTACCCCACCTTACTATATTTTCATTTTAAAAATAGTCAAACATTTAATAGGAATTGAACTACAAATCCATATAAAAGTTCTTATAACTTCTTTAATAGTATGCTTCTAGAGTAAACATAAATGCACACCAGGAGAAGGCCATTTTTAAGATCTGAAATCATTCATTTTTTAAACTAATTACTCGAAATCTCAAAATTTTCCAAGAAATTATTGAAAAATTGTACCTGAATGAACGTATAGATGCTAATGTTGTACAATCCAGCAGCTTTCAATCCATATTCCCTCTGAGTCATTCCCAGGACAAATAGAAAGGATTTCTGGCCTTTTAATTTAAGATCATACCAATTGGTTAAATAAAGAGTTGTCGATAGTCTTTCCAATCTGATTTTGATAAATTCACCAAAGAGACAAGGTGCAAATAATTGTAAAACAACACAAAAACCGAGAAAATATCCAACAGGATTCTCTGGATTTAAGCGAGTGAAAAAGAATATTAGAAAACTCAGAAAGGCACTGGTAATAAATTGAATGAATGAGGAAGGAGATATAACGTCGTTGTAAAGCTTGACATTTTCTACAAGTTCACAGAATCTAACCGTGATGATCTTGAGATAATCCGGATGTTCCTGAATGACTTCCTTGTGAAGTGAAATGTAGTGAAAAAGGATGTTAGAAGCTGCCATAATTTCAATACCAAAGAAAACTATTACAAAATCAGTGTAAAGAACAGAAAAACTTCCCGAGAATATTACAAAAGTTTGAATTAAAAGCCTTATTTCCAAATGTCCTGGAAATTCCTGTGGGATGAATGGGATTGTAATACAGATTCCATCTTCTCCTTTTAAAGCATTGTGACTTGTGACTAAAATGCAAGTTATGTAGATTGATACGAATGTTATCCTGAAAGCAACACGAATTAATTTTCCTTTGTATTTTGAATTTTATTTAAAAAAAAGAACCATTCAAAATTACTTGAAACTTATTATCCAAATGTTGTTTAACTTTTTTAGATTCTTCTCTGCAATTGCACAAATCTCTTCATTTTCGTATTCATTATGAAGGGATATTGCCTTATTCAGTAGCTTGAGTAAATTATCTCGATCATACCATCCATAATACCATAATACCATCATACCATACGAAGTGTTAAACGCAAGGAAAAAATTACAGAAATCCTAAAAGAGTGATTTCTGGAGGGGAAGGATAGACGTGGGGATGAAATTGATGTGATATTTGGATTCCTTGGATCAACTTATGGGGGAGTACTTAGAACATTCCAAGTCGATATCTTCATTAGTTTGTCCAGAAAATGAGATAGAAGGATTTCTGTCATTTTTTTCTGTGCGTGTAAAATGTTAAAATTCTTGCAAAAGTGGATGAATAAAAAAAAGTAAGATGTCCAAAAAAAAAGTTTCTTCCACAAATTGTACCTTTTGAGTTCCTCCAACAAACAGTCCATGTGCGAGAAAAGTGGGTCACTCCTGGTCCCAGCAGTGGATGGCCAAAAAAGACGTTGCAAAATGTGTTTTCTTCGACATAAATGGTTCTGGATGACCATGGTTTATCCATAGCAGATTAAGTATACCAGATTCTAAAAGCTAATGAACCAAGCTTTCCAACAATAGTTCACTCATCCAATTATGTTCATCAGGAGCTGAGATATACCACTCCAAACTTTTTACCTCTTCTACTGACAGAATATATGATCTCATCCAATATATTATTAAAATAGATATAAATTTATTCTTTCTTTTTCTGAAGATCAAGATTTATGGATCTCAAATGTTAAATTCGCATAAGCGAACAAAATCAGGCTGTTTACTAATATTATGAAGTTGATTTCGCTTTCTTACTATAAAAAGAGAAAAAAGGGTGTCGGATTAACGGGTTATGCTGTGTTGTAAAGATATTTAGTATTTTTCATGGTTAAATTTCTTTTTGAGTACGAGTAATGAAACAATCTTGAGAAATTCGGTGATTGTTTACACATCTACAACTAGGAATTTTACCATGGACTGTATCAGTGATCCTGTACAACATACCATTTTCTCTCTATCCGAGACACCTTTCACTATTCTAAGTAATGACTAAGCTTTGACTACAACTAGTAATGACTAAGTAATGATTAATTACTAATTACTAATGACTTACTAATGACTAAGCTTTGACTACTACTAAGCTTTGACTCTTCTAAGCTTTGTACTACACATGTTAAACAGTTATCACGCCACCTGAATTTGACTTCTATGATGACCTTTAGTCCAACTTTAACCTTCAGTGCAATCAAAAGCTTCACATGAACATCTGTTTCTCGATGTAGAATTCACTCGAGAAAACAAAAATGTTTCTAATTTAAAGGACAAGAACTTTATGAAGCAATCAAGAGTTGGAAACGAATGACACCAATTGAATAGATTTTCAGTCTATGACAAAGTTTTCACTCACTTCGCAACGGTCATGCCTCCCCGTGGCCATTTGGAAGTTTTTGAAAAAAATAAACCCAAACTTGAATTTGGAATTTCGATTGCGAGCTTTTGGATAACAAATCAACCTCTTAGAGATCGTGTGTTGGTTAAAGCGTGTCCCGTATTTAAATGCCAAATTTTCGACATGAAGTTAGTCACAATAGGAATTGTGAATAGGAATTAAGAAGAACTCTTCTCTATCTCTCTGAGATGTGGCCAAAAAAACGGGTATTTCACACTACCTAGTTCATAAAATTAAGAAGAAGAATGATTTAGTGACTTATAAAGCCCAACCTGCACCTCATCGTATAGATAAGCAACGAAAGCCTGCAAAAACAAGGTCCAGAAAGCTGAATGATCACCTTCTTAAAGGTTTTGAAAGATGTGTTTTAATGGACGACGAAACCATCGTGAAAGCCAACTTCCACCAATTGCCTGGACAACAATACTATACGGCAAAGACTCGCACAGGTGTACGTACACAGCAAGTATCGATGCAAGAACTACACCAACGTCCCGAAAAAATACTTGGTTTGGATGGCAATTTGCTCGTGTGGTCTTCGAAGTCAAGGATTTTTCATGACCGGGATCCTGAACAAAGAGATTTACATCGAAGAGTGTCTCAAGAAACGTCTTCTGCCGCTCTATCGAAGTCATGATGTTCCATCATTATTTTGGCCAGATCTACCATCAAGCCACTATAGGCTAAGGATACGATTGCGTGGCTCAACGACAATAGAGTCATTTATGTGCAGAAAGAGTTTAATCCGCCCAACACACCGGAACTGCGTCCTACTGAAAACTATTGAGGAATTTTGAAGGAGGATCTGGAAAATGGCTAAACCAGCCAAAAGTTTGCCTGATTTCAAGCAAAACATTTTGACTTGTGAGTGATTTATTTATTTATTTTCTTTTGAAATCGTAATCAGATTTTATACGACTGAATAGCCTTCCATAAACCTTGTTCCCGTGCTGAGTTTCGGCTTTCTATCTTTTCTCAGAGAAGAGTTGTCGTGGAAAAAGTCTTCATTTTGTATGGGGACTACTGGAAGGAGTGGTGGTGGGGAAACGTATATATACTTGGTTAAAGAGCCTTCCATTGTACTTGATCCTATGCCAAGTTTCAGATTTTTACTTCTTTTCACAGAGGAGTTGTAGTGGAAAAAGTCATTATTTTGTATGGCGGCTACAAGAAGGAGTGAAAAGGGAGGATCCTATATACATGGTTAAGAAACTTTTCATTAACCTTGATTCCGTACCAAGTTTCAACTTTCTACGTCTTCTCAGAGGAAAGTTAAAATGAAAAATGTCCACATTTTGTATGGGGGCTACTGAAAAGAGGGGTGGGGGGAGGGGGTAGTATCCATGGATAAATAGCCTAAGTCATGCACTGATGCCATACCGAATTTCATGAAGATCCCTTTAGCTGATGTTGAGTAATTCGATGTCAAAATGGTATTTTTTCGAAATGATAAATGTGTTTTTGCAAGGACTCCCGGCGAATATCGTCCTGGGTCTCAGTAGTTTTTCATCCTACACCATTACCTATAAAATGCGCCTAGTCACATCTGTGGTCGCCACATAGACCAACTCCCATACATTTTTGCACAATGTCCTTTTTGTTTTTTATGAAAGAAATCTTTAAGATAAACCGTAAAAAATTATACTTTCGGTGTGTTTTGTAATTTATTTATTTTTTCTTTTATTTTGCAATATTTCAATCCTTAGTTAGTACCTGCTTTAGATCCTACAGACATAGACAAAATTGTTAAAATTGTGTTACTATTAAAATTATTTATAAATGTTGAGAAATAGCCTGAAAATAAGATTAATTGAAAAAGAGAAGAGCTTTTAAACTGTCACAATTTTTGGTCATGGCAATTTTAATCTTATTTTCGACTTAATAACATAACCTTAATGGTTTTTTTATTAGACTGGTTCTTGGGAGTAAAACTCCAATGTATGCCACTTAATTATTCAGGCATTTGAACTAAGTCACAGTGCATCATCGGAAGGATTTCCCTCTGAAGAAGTGACATAAGAAAAATACCTTTCGTGAGATTGACCCAAAAAAGTCTCTTGTAGTGTTGCCTCCCTTGCCCATTCAATTCTAAATTCATTAGATTCTTTGGGAATTTCAATCAACTGGAATGCATCGAGCTGGAGAACTTGAAAGGACATTCTGAATCCTGACATTTCTCATCTAACATCTTCCTCACCGACCAAGCCACAGGTGATTAAATTGAAACCAAAATTGGACTGGTAATGTCAGAAATCGAGCATCGTAGATGTACTGATTAAATTGGATTTGAGATTTTTACATAAAATAGAATTTGGCGCGTCAAATTCGTATTCTCTTTAGGAAGGCGAAAAGGGAGAATGTCGCGGGAAATGCAATTTTCTCCGTGGGAAAATTTTCAAGTGTATTGAGGAGGGGAAGAACTTTTTGGAGGACCTATGTTACGTTCGACTACAGTCAATAAATAAAACGTGCTATTTGGCATTTTGCTTATCACTAAGGCCCAAGTCAATTTCATTTACTTTTTTTTATTTTGGAAAATTACTCTCATGAAATATCTGCGGAGAAAATGTCCAATATGTGACTTTTGCCAAACAATTCTTTTGTGTTTCAACTGAGATTGTGTCGTAGTCACTGCTATTGCAATGCTGCAGCTTGGTTAATTGTTTCAGATCGAGCTCAGATTCACAGGGTAGGTGTTTTAAATAAACCCGATTCCTTATGTTTTCTTCGATCTAGAAAGACCGTCCTTAAGAATCAGTCCATTCTAACATATTTTAAAAAAAAACCGATTTCGTTTCCGAATTTCTCAAAATATTTTTTAAAACTAACCAATAAATATTTGAACTATTTTTGGCATAGGCTCACCCAAACGGGTTTTAAACAGCACCGTAATTTTTGAAGTTTTAAAAAGTGTATTTTGATGAATTACTCTAAAACATTGAATATCATATCAACAGTGCCCCTTGGCTTTTTTATCAGAAGTGTATCGATACCAGACTGTCAATGCTTAAAAAACAAAACACATCTTTTAAAACGTTCCACAAGTATTTTCTTAAGAACCTAAACGATCTCACCGATAGGAGATCTTTCTGCACAGACGCAGCTAAGCACGAGAGTAGCATTGATTTTTTGGGTCTACAACAGTCCCCATCCTTCATTACAACTGTCATTAGAGTTGTCCGCATTATATTCACATTTAGTGTTAAGGCAATGGCAATCGAGTAGATCTTCAATTTTGGGCAAGATGTAAACAGGTCTGCCACTCACGGTTCACTTTGGGTGTCGATCACCCTGGGAAAATGAACGTGCAATTAGCACGATCGTGCATCTTGTAGATAATCGGCGAGATCATCTTGATCTTGGAAATTACTTTGTGCGATCAACTCGATCTTGGAGACTGATACCAGGACAATCTTGGAGACAGATATACGCTTTTAGCTCGATCTTAGAGACTGATAGGCGCGGTCAGCTCGATCTTGTAGACTGATCGGCGAGATCAGAGCTTGATCTTGGAAATTGATCGGTGCGATCAGCTCGATCTTGGAGACTGATTATCGCGATAGGTTCAATCTTGTAGACTGATTGGCGAGATCAGAGCTTGATCTTGGAAATTGATCGGTGCGATCAGCTCGATCTTGGAGACTGCAATCCGCTACATCTTTACACTGTTATCAGAGCTTTAGCGTGGATCCGAGGTATTTGAAGTTTTTGACTGTCCCAAAGTTCCACAAATCGATCGTGAGGTTCGGGTTCGGTTGCCATGTATTTCGATAATATGGTTGAGAAACAGATAATTTAAATATAAAAATTTAATACTCTGTTTATTAAGTAATGATTCTGTATTCTCGTATGGAATTATAAAGAATTCCGATTTAGAGTAGGTTCTTAATTGTGTTGTTCTACCTTATGTCTATGTCTCAATATCGAAAAATAAGTTGTTCCCTTGTATACTCAAAGTACCGATACAATTCGATTAATTGAATGTTAGTCGGGTTTTTGTAATTCAAAAATTCCAATAAAAATGACGCCTCGGTACTCTACATTTTGACGGGTTTCTTCCGTCTTATACTGTACTATAGGCCTGACAGTAAGAGATAACGACTTCCAGTTTTCGATGACCCCACAGGTAAAATTTCTTTAGAGACAACCTCAAAACATCGATCCAGAATTTTTCGAAGTAACTATCACATCATTAGAATTTCGCAATAAATCGATTTTACTATAAGAGAATCACAAATCCAATAAAGTAAAACAAGCTTAGCAGAAGCTTTTCATCTCCTGAACAAACCCATTTGCGATTTTATGTCGTCCAATGGCCAAAATGCCGTATAATATCGAAATTATTATGAGGGATACTTCGAGTGCAAGAACCATAAATGTAATTTCTTCGGGATGTTTGACGGGAAAATTGAAATTTATTTCCTTCTATTGCTCAATTGAAGCGAGAACGATGCTTCAGATTATGGCTGATATATTGAGACATTTTCCACTTCCACCTTTTCTGTGGTTTACTCGCAAAATGAGCACATTTCTCAATTTTCCCATCGGATATCCATTGATTTTTCGACTTTTCCTACAAATTGTCACATTTTAAATGCTCCCAGTGAGACGTGAGTTTTTACTTTGGCGAAAGTGCACATTCTGGCACTAAAATCAAAGAAAATTTACTGAAATTTAGTGAGAAAATGCATATCCTAGAACATTAGAAAATGACAAAAGTGCTTTAATATGTGGAAATGAAATTAATTTCATTGCATTTTGTCTTACTATCACGTTTTATGCTCATTTGATATCATTAAATTCACCCCTGCACTAGCACATTACGATGTTACCAGTGTCATAAACACGAAAACAAGCACCTTCTGACTTTGCCAAGGGTTAACGTGCTGGCTTTACAACCATATCCACACATTTTTGGGAGAAACATGGGACAAACTACATAAAAGCTCCAACATATCAAAAAATTTCACGACTCTGTTTTCCTCTCCACGGAAGTATTTGTCTGTTTGAGGGAAAATTACATGCCAGGGAAAGAAATGTTATATCATTATAACTTTGAGTCACGAGTAGTTCCATCAACTTGGTATTTATTGAAATGTCTCACTCAGAATTCTGGCATGAGGCATATTTCATTCTGAAAATTCCAACTACGATAACAGAGGTAATGGTAAAAGTTTCTACATGATTGCAAATGTATTAAATTTTTGTGCTAAATAAATTGTTCAATGATGTATAATTTTTTCCCAATTGATCGAAAAATTCTTCCCAAAGAGCATAATGTGATTTTTTTTTATTAATTACTTATCTTAGAGTTCTTTTAAAACGTACTATTTTACTTATATCGATTGTTTCAATTGAATTTATAAAACCTTATACCACACCCAAGTAGCAAAATATAGTAATTTTTGAGTCACATTTTCGTCAGGTCTCTGGTAAGTTGGTACAACTTCGAGCAATACTTCTGAAGTGGGATATAATTTTTACGTCGTAATGGCGTAGGACGTAAAGATAATACTTTTAGTAAGTAATTCGTCAGGATACTTACCATAAATTTTTAATAAAAAATATAAAAATAATAAAAGGTGTACAAGTGCTAAGAAAAGGTAACAATTGCCAGGAAAATACTCTTCAATGCGATCCAGAGCCTGGAAAATCCTCAGGAGGAGCCTCTATGCTTTAAGAAAATGAATCCGATTCAGTTTCGTATTCATTACGGTCCTAATTACGGTAATAGGTCCTCTCATACTGCCTGAACCTAGCAACCCTTTAACCAGAGATATCTCTACTCAGTCAGTGATGGAGGTCAATGAGTGGATTGCATCTGGGAATAGATACTCCCATGCTCTGTCAACAATATTCCGTTCTCGATACGTCTTCCGGTCATCGAAGATCATAATATATAAAACCATAGTGAGGCTAATTGTCATTATGGATTAGAGGTAATATCGATGCACTAGTCTAAAGAGAAATCGCTACTGATCTTCCAGAGACGAATGCTGAGACGTACCTACAGACTGGAAAAGGTAAAAGGCCATTAGAGCTTGGCTATGAGGAATGGTCACACACTCCGATGGTATTACTCGAAGTGTCCTCTGACCTATGACCAGTCAAAATCGAATTCATAGGCCAAGATGGGTGTTCACTAAAGGACGTTTCTCTTGCCATTCAAAGTCTACGTTGAGTAATTATTCGGCTTAAACCAAAACTCAGCGCCTCAATCTAGAAATACTCACTTTACGACTCTGTTCCAGCGAAGAAAAATCATTTCCGATTTTTAAATTGTGTTCGTTCTTATTTTCTGAAAAAGCTGACACCTATTACTACAATTGTTATACTTTAGCTTTATACTAAATTAAACTGATTTGGGAATAGCTTGTGATTCATATTGCTATACGTACAGTCGTCATCATCATTTTCAACCGCTTAACCCTACCCAAATAGCAATTAGGAGTAAGATTACCGTTGGATATATGTATTCTGGATTCCAAAATCAGGTCCTATGACGGTCGTTAGAGAGTCGAATGACGGAAAGTGGGGAATAATAGGACGGTAATTACGGAAGTTATTTGGCGTCATAATAACTCTGAAATCACTCCCTCACGACTAAAATATGACTCCGACTTTCAGTAACTTCCAGTGTTCCTATAAAAAATCTTCCCCGCACACTGTATATCTGAGGGGAAATTTCACTTGTCAAATGGCAAATAAACTATTCAGTGCTGTAAATCCGCAAAGTAATTGATACTATTTTTGCGTGTTTTCTCAACAATATTATAGTGTGCATTTGGGAGAAAAAGCTCCCCCAGTAGAAATGTGTGTTGTGATTCGAAAAAGTACAATGCTGACAGGACTTTAGTGAAAATTAGACAATTTTTTGCATGATAAGCACTTAAACCTTTTTTTTTGAAAAATAAAATTTTGTGGTTCGCGAGTTTGCTCCAGTTTCTAGAGTGTCCTGTGAATAAAATTTTGTGTTGAAAAGATCTACTTAGTGAAAATTTTAAAAGATTTTTTGTGTTGTTGCTATTCAATTGGAAAATTTTCGACATGTCGGATGGATCATTCAGCAATAGTCGAACGGCAAAAATCTTCGTAAATGTGAGTAGTGAATTAGAAAACATTAGAGAAATTTACATAGAATATAGTAAAAAACGATGGAAAATGTGAAGAATTGTTGAGAAAATAGTGTCAACGGTGGTAGTGCAATACAAAGTGTGAGTAATATAAAATGTTCGTGTAACTAATATAAATGTTTATGTGAATGGCCCAACAATCTGTAACAAGTCGACATTCAATTAATCTAATAGCCATAGATTTATCGATACTATCGATATGATAGTGTCGAAAAGTTAACATTCCACCATTGATCTTGAAAAGTGATTACCTCAACGGCCCGGAGGGTGGCAATTCATCTCGGCAGTTTGTTCTCGTGATCTCATTTTTTCGGTTATTATCAAAATCTCATGATTATAGGTGAGAATAGGAATTAACACAGCTTTGATAACCGATAATTTAGCAGAATGAATAATCTTGGCCTTCTTCAGTCTGTATGGTTGGGGTACCTCTTGGGCTCGTCAAAAGTTGTGGATAGGATATGACTATAGTTCATCTGGAACCGGAATTATTTTTTTTAGATATAGTTACAAGCACGTATCGGCTTTGTGTCTACGAAAAGTCCTTCGTGAATACTAAACCGCAGACCACCCCAAAATCCGTCTGTCCTGTGTAAGGAGGCATTGTGACCTCAGGCTTCCACCCTGTTTCATAGTATTCTGCTCCAAAAAAAAGCTACATGTATTTAAAGTAATTATACTAACGTGATAATTACCTTTTCCTCACCTTAATGTTTCAACTGTGGTCAGAAAATGCTAATGGGGTATTTAAACATTTTTTTTTGTAAATTTCACAAAAAAATGTTTTAATATTATAAATTCAATACTATGAAAATATTTTCAAAAGTTCAGTTTCAAAATTCACCTGAGAAATAAATTTAAATTTATACAAATTGCGTGAACTTTGCCATCAGGGTACTGTACTGTTAGTCGTATAAAAGCTTTCAGTGAAGAAAGCCTACAATTGCCACACTCACATGGAAAGCACAGCAAGTTTTACTGCTTTTCGCGTGAACTTTCATCTTGTGCCAACTTTGAAATTGTTTCAGGTAGCAAATGTGTTTCCAAGAAAGTCATACAAATGCTGCATAAAAATAAACCGAATGACACCAATTTCGTCTGGCAGCGAAAATGGAATATTTTAGCAATTTCACTTCGATTGCAACTCATGCAATTTTCCCGCCTGTTTCACATTAAATTGTGGGAAAATTTTATTCATGATTTTCCATCTGTCAGAAATATAGCAAGTGTCAGTATTTCAATCTTGGGGGTTTTGATTGGAAAAGTGTGAAAATTATGGTGTGAGAAAACTATTTGAACAGAAGTCAATTTTCATTAAAAAAGGAAATTTTATTAATTAAAATCGTAGTATTGAAAATCCTTCTGGCTCACTCATTAATATTCAATGATGATTCATTAAATATGAATGAAAAATCGTTCTTTTCTTCTCGCAAGTTCTTGTGCTGGAAAGTACGTGAGACTCGAGCTTTAATGGAAGCTTTTTTTATTTACGTTTCGAGAGCAGAAAAAAAACAGGTGTGAAAAAAAGGATCCACGATTTTTCGCCCCCGGTAAAAGTTTAATCGAATCATGGAGAAAGTTCTCATTCAGCATGAAAAGAATCGTACAATTTGAAAATAATCAGTCTTTGAATTGATTTTCCTTCTCAATAACCTTTCACACTCTTTTTCGCTTTAAGTCTCTTTGCACCTTTTTCGCTCCCTCGAAGTGATTTCCTTTCAAGCTTTTCCCGATAAAGGGTTTCATTTTCCAAGCTTGAACATAAGAGAGACACTGCTGAAATTAATTGAAAGAAAAAGTGACTATAAATGAGGGTTTATTTTAAATTGTGAAAACCATCCTCAAATTAAGACATTCCTTTGACAATCCCAATCTTGTGGCAAAGAAAAGATTTTCTCGTTTGAGAGAATTAATTTAATTATTTCCACAGGAATGGAATGACGTTTAATTGATCGATTTTGTGATTCATCCCTCTAAATTCAACCAACATGTCCACCCACTTATTTTGCCACATATCTCAAGTATGGGGAGTGTTTGGATGCCTGGGAATCAATTAACTCTTGAGAATAACTATCAGATTGACTTTGATCCCATCTGCATACTAATTAAACCCCCAGACGAGCTTTAAGCTCCTGGAATGCGCGATATTTGGAGGCGTCGAATGACGAAGTGTTTCTATTACTGAGAAACTCGACAGTGCCAGTGGTTAATGCAATTGGGGGAAATTAAATTGAATCTCTCAACACAGCACTTAATTCACTTTAATTTCATTTACAAATTTGAGTGATTTTAGTATTTGACCAAAAACAATCCAATGTTTTCTCAAGTTCTTGCTAGAAAGCTTCCAGGAAAGCCACAAAAGTACTATGGTACAATATTTAAAAATCATTTCACATGGTAAAATTTCTTGGAAACAGATACTCTTTCTGCAAACTGAAAATGTATTTGCTTAGTAAATCCTGGGAACAGTAAAATTTCCTGTGAAAAGGAAAATTTCCTGTGAGCAGGAAAATTTCCTGTGAGCAGGAAAATTTCCTGCTAATAAGAAAATTTCTCTGAGGAAATTTTACTAAAATTACCTGGGAAAAGAAATATTTCATGTTAGTAGTAAAATTTCTTTGGAATAGAAAAAAAAATCTTAGGAATTAGGAACAGCAAAATTTCCTGTGAACAGGAAGATTTCCTTTGAGTAATAAAATTTCCTGGGAACAGAATTAATTCCTGTCAGTAGGAAAAACTCCTGTGAGTAGGGAAATTTCCTACGAATCATAATATTTCCTCTGAGGGAATTTTACAAAAATTTCCTGGGAACAGAAACATTTTCAGTGAGTAGTAAAATTTCCCTGGAACAGAAAAAAATTCTGGGAGCAGAAAAATTTCCTTGGAACAGGAAAATTTTCTGTGAGTAGTAAAATTTCCTTGGAGTAGAAAAAAAACCTGTGAACAGCAAAAATTTCTGTAAACAGGAAGATTTCCTGTGTGTACTAAAATTTTCTTGGAACAGAAAAAAGATCTGGGAACAGGAAAATTTCCTTGTAACAGAAAAAAATCCTGGGAACAGAAAGATTTCCTTGGACCAGGAAGATTTCCTGTGAGTAGTAAAATTTCCTTGGAACAGGAAAAATTCTGGGAACAGAAAATTTTCCTTGAAACATGAAAATTTCCTGTGAGTAGTTAAATTTCCAGGGACGGGAAAAAATCCTGGGAACAGAAAAATTTCCTTGGAATAGAAAATTTTTTGTGAGTTGTAAAATTTCCCTGGAACAGAAAAAATCCTGGGAACAGAAAAATTTCCTTTGAGTAATAAAATTTCCAGGGAACAGAAAAAAATCCTGTGAGTAGTAATAATTCCTGTGAGTAAGAACATTTCCTGTAAGTAGTAAAATTTTTAGGGAACAGGAAAAATTTTCTTGTAATAGGAAATTTTCCTGTGAGTAGTAAAATTTCCTGGGAACAGAAAAAATCCTGGGAACAAAAAATTTCCTTGGAACAGGAAAATTTCCTGTGAACAGGAAGATTTCCTGTGAGTAGTTAAATTTCCAGGGACGGGAAAAAATCCTGGGAACAGAAAAATTTCCTTGGAATAGAAAATTTTTTGTGAGTTGTAAAATTTCCCTGGAACAGAAAAAATCCTGGGAACAGAAAAATTTCCTTTGAGTAATAAAATTTCCAGGGAACAGAAAAAAATCCTGTGAGTAGTAATAATTCCTGTGAGTAAGAACATTTCCTGTAAGTAGTAAAATTTTTAGGGAACAGGAAAAATTTTCTTGTAATAGGAAATTTTCCTGTGAGTAGTAAAATTTCCTGGGAACAGAAAAAATCCTGGGAACAAAAAATTTCCTTGGAACAGGAAAATTTCCTGTGAACAGGAAGATTTCCTGTGAGTAGTAAAATTTCCTGGGAACAGAAAAGAATCCTGTGAGTAATAATAATTCCTTTGAGTAAGAAAATTTCTTGTGAGTAGTAAAATTTTCTTTGAACAGAAAAAATCTTAGGAACAGTAAAATTTTCTGTCAAAAAGAACTATTGTGAGTAGCAAAATTTCCTGGTAACAGAAATAATTCTTGAAAATAGGGAAATTTCCTGCAAATAAGAAAATTTCCTCTGAGGAAACTTCACTAAAATTTCCTGAGAATAGAAAAAAAAATCCTGGGAACAGTAAAACTTTCCGTGAGTAGCAAAATTTCCTAGGAACAAAAAAATCCTTGCGTAGAGCAAATTCTTGAATAGGAAAATTCCCTGGGAACAGAAAAACTTCTGTGAGTAGGAAAATTTTCTTTAAACAGGTAAAAATTTCTGTGAGTAGAAAAGTTTCCTGGAAACAGAAAAAAATTTCTGTGAGTAGTAAAATTTCCTTGTAACGCTTGTAAAAGAAAAAAATTTCCGTGAGCAGTAAAATTTCCTGGGAACAGAAAAAATTTCTGTAAGCAGTGGAATTTCCTGGGAACAGAAAAAAATTCTGTGACTAGTAAAATTTCCTGGGAACTGAAAAAGCACGGAAACAGTAAAATTTCCTGTGAATGGTGAAATTTCATGGGAACAGAAACATTTCCTGCTAAAAGTAAAATTTCCTGAGAACAGAAATAATTCTAGGAACAGTAAAATTTCTTGGGAACAGTAAAATTTCTTGTAAGCGGGGAAATTTTCTGTGAGTTAAAATTTCCTGGGACAGTAAAAAATCCTGAAAATAATAAAATTTCCTGGGAACTTAAAACTTCCTGGGAACAGTAAAATTTCATGAGCATATTTAATAAATAAAGCACAGTACTAATGTTTCTGAGCCAAAGGACAAACTACTCCTGAACCTGAAATGTTAACCTAAGTGAATATCTTGAATATTTCCATTTTTTCTTGAATGTTGAGAGTATTCAGCAATATATTCGAATATTTAATTTTCTCTTTAGAACTTTTACATCTTTAACCTTCAAAAACCACTATCTGGAACGGTTCAAGGGCATTTTTGTACCTTGGCAAAGTACCCATTTAGACGAATTCTAAACGATGTTTTTAAAAATAACTAAAATATTTAAATTGCATCGTTTGCCTTTCCCATTGAGTGTCCCATTATTAAATAATGTTAAATAAATAAATCATTTCAAATATTTTTGTGTTCAACATAAATTACATTTGTGATATCTATTAAACTCTCTGTAATTGAATTGTACAACAACATTTTAGAAATTAATTTTGTTAAAATCATAAACTGAATGTTCATTTTAATTTTCAATTTAAATTTAATTGACATGCAGACAGGAAGTAATAATCAAAATAATGCGGGACAATTAGAGACTAATTTGAACAATAATAATGTGAAAGCTTATTAAGAGGCTCAAATGAGTCACAAGAAGTTAATTGAGATATCAAATTTGACCCACATTTATACATTTAGGTATATCCCAAAAATAACAACCGATTTTATATAATGCTCTATGATGGAATAAAAATAATTCTGGATTTTGGACTAAAAAGTTGGGAATGTGATGAAAATCGATTGATTGAAAATAAACACTCATATTGGACGTGATTTTGAGCTCATTTTCCACTTTACCCTATGAATTGTATCTGGGTAGAGGGTATATTTTTTTATCTCTCAAATGGATAAAAAAAAATAACAGGAAAATGTGAAAAGAATAACAAAAATACGCAACGATATCAATTTCATATTAAACGAACTAAAGGTAAAAGTATCAGCTTATAGAGTCACTCTGGAAGAAAATCGTAACAATTGAGTCATGAAATTGATAGGAAATGAATGGAAAATGGGAAAAAGTTGAGAAGCTCTCAATGTACCAATTTTCCTGGATTTTTGGTCACAGAGTACAAAAATTCCTCACCTAACCTTGATTTTCATGAAGAGGAAAACTTTGAAAAGGTAAAACTTTTAAATCAGACTCAAATATGAATGGCGAATGATGAGAGAAACTTTCTCACTTTTTAGCCCCTCCTTTTAAAGACGGTATCATTTAATAAATTTGTTGGAGGAACACTTTTCCATACACGCCTCTCTCGACTACTTAAAAGTTAATTAATCCTTGTTCTATCTTCTCCTTTTCTCCGAACAATAAATCCTGAATTGTCACATTGAAACGAATGTATTTCTTTCAGAATTTCTGCCATCTAAGAATATTCTCATCAAAATGTGACTTAGAACTTTTCTGTATTATTCAGTATTTTTTCCTCGTTCCTTTTTTTTCGTAGAAAATATTTCCATGAGATATTGCGATACTTTTCTAAATATTCTTTGTCATTGTATATAAAACATCATCCTTCTGTACACTTCTGGTGTCTCTGCAAAATCGCACAAGTCCAACTTTTTGACTTTTTCCAAATTACAAGAAAGGAGAAAACCTGTCACAATATTATCGGTGTTCATGGTAAAGTTTTGAAGAGGGATAAAATTCAGCCTTGTTGTCCCCTTGTAATACCTTTCTTTTGCAGTAAATCTCACTGTTCCGTGAGCCATAATGATTAATTGAATGTCTCTGTGTTAATCATTTAATAATTGAACTCTCGAAATAATTTATTGCATTATTGATTTTACAAACTTTGTCTTAAAAGCTTGGAGAAGCGAAAGACTTAGAAAATGAAGCAAATAGTTTATTTTACTTTGAGGAAAATAATGAGGATTCTAAGGAGATGCTTTACGTAAAATATTCCATCAATAGTTTATGCCGAAAAAACAACTAACTATGCAGGAAACATATTAAAATGTTTTCTCATTACACGATTGGTCAAGCGTTATGCCCTAGACACACTTACGACTTAAGCCGAGAGACGACTTAGTGGAAAATGTTAGAAATGTAGTTTAACCATTATTTCTAATATAATTACTTTAAGTCGTCTCTTGGCTAGTCCTCAGGTCTGTCAAGGCCCTTACGCCGCTAGCGACAAAAAAATTTGAATTTACTATGTTCGCAAAGGGTCACTTATTCCTATTTCTCATTGACAACTGTTATATATACCGTAGATGCGGATAACTTTATTCTCCGTGGGTGACTTTTCTCCCCTTCTGTTCGTAAATTTTTCTCTAATTTTAGCACTTAAGCTGGCTATACATTAGACATAATTTATTGAAATATTTCTTTTCAATATCAAATATTGACAAGGATTGCCTCCACATTGCAGAGATTTATTGACATAAATGTTTCAATATTGAAGAAAATTGTCCAGTGTGTAGGCAAATATTGAAATATTTGTTTCAATATGGAACATTTTATTCAATATTTTATTTCATTATTTTGAATGGCTACAAACTAGGCCAAGTTATGTCAATAAAAAATTTCAAAGAAATTCTAAATATCAAATTGATTTGATATTTCCTTCAATATTTTTTAATGGTCAGGAATCTTCTTCCTCCAGAACATCACAGAACTGCCGGATTTTCCTTGTTCATGAATGAAAACACATCCAAGATCAAAATCCAAGTCAAGACACATCTCTCCTGCTTCCTCCATAAAATCCCAGATTTTTGGAATTTGGTTATATATTTTGTTCAATCTCCTCAAGAAGCCAACTTGGTCAGCACTAATCACCTTCTTCCTCCAGAAAATCTCAGAACTTCTGGGATTTTCTTGAATATTATGCCCAAAACACTTCAGATACTTTCTGTGGTCAGAGGATTCCTGGAGCTTCCTCCAAGAAATTCCAGATCTTCTGGGATTTTTTTTGTATCTGACTGATTTTTGACATAATATTCAAAAAAAAAATCCCAGAAGATCTGGGATTTCTTGAAGGAAGCTCCAGGAATCCTCTGACCACAGAATGTATCTGAAGTGCTTTGGGCATAATGAACAAGAAAATCCCAGAAGATCTGGGATTTTCTGGAGGAAGCTCCAGGAATCCTCTGACCAACTTGGGTATTTTTTGGGTGTTCTTGACAAAATATGGAAGAAAATCCCAGAAGATCTGTGAATCCCTGACTAGACTGGTGTTTTTAATATTGGTTTCAATATTCGGTTCAATATTGAAGTTACTTTTCAATTTCATTTTGAAATGCTATTATTTCAATAATTTGTCTAATGTGTAGACAGCTTTAAGGAGGATTTTTACCGATCCGACCTACCATGTGTGGTCGTTAAAAACCGTTTTCAAACATTAGAATTAAAGAATAATTTACGAACAGTAGAGGGTCAAAGTTACGCGCGGTGGACAAAGTCACCCGCATTTACGGTATGTCTTAAGTATATTTCCCATGAAATGAATGAATGAACCGAGGTCGTTGCCTTTTAATATGGATAAATGGTTCAGAATACATATATGCAGTATGATGGTTGGTCAAGATCTTGACTGATAAAAGCATTTCCCAAGGGGCATTTGATATCCAAATAATGTATGTCTCAAATGTAACCAACATATTTTCAACGTAATCGAGCTATTTCTTAGAAATATAATGTATGAACGCAATGGATGTAAATTATACGAAAATTATGTGCGTTGAATGCCAATATAATAACTTGACTAAAAATTGTAAAGAAAATATCAGTTATTTTCTATTAATACATATAATACATTTTGTTTGATAAATTTAAGTTAAAATATTGTTATTTTCCCTAAAAAATATCGACCAAACATTTTTGATCTATAAACAAGTCATAATATAATCTATTTTTGAGTGAAAATGTATAAAACTATGTCAAATATTTCAAAAGTATATTTATCTTACATATTCATGCCATTATGTTCACATAATGTCGTGAAATTGTATGAACATCATGTTCTGATATATTTTAGTTACATTTGTTCGATAAAAGACACAAGTTATATACAACTTGTCTTCTTTTTGTATGACGCTGCTAGATTGTCAAATTCTACATTGTTTACTAAGCAGAAGTTCATCTGCGAGTGAAAATTTGTGAAATAAGTGATGTCTCATATTAATTAGAGTTCCAAAATGCACCAGCATGTGCAGAAAAATCTAGTATATAGATAAAAGGCATTAAATTTTACAAAGTAAGTGCAAATAATGAAAAAGTAGTGAATTAACACTTCGTTTGTGAGAGCTAATATTTTCTTCCTTTAATTACAGTGTACCGCAAGTACAAGCGTTAGGACAGCTTCCAGATCATTTGAAGTAAAATAAAATAAAAGAATGAGAGCTCAGAATGCAGAAAAAGTTTATCAAAAGCATAATCTTCCAGTGTTTTGACATGCTTGCTGTGTAGTGATATTATTGACGTAAGAAGTCTATAAAATGTATATATGATATACGACATCTTATAAATATAATCACTAAAATATATAAATGTGTTTTATTTTCTGCTTTTCTTACTTATTCGGGTTACAATATCTTGATTTTATTTTATCAGAACAAAAAGAAGATTATGGCGTGGAAAAATACAGAAAATTGGCGACGCCAAAGTCAAATTAATGGAAAAGTGATACACAAAACATTGCAGTGCAATGATATTTGTCCAAATTATTATTTAAAGGGCTGTATTCTATCAAAACATGCTGTAAAAATCTGAAAACTATAAGTTTTTTGAATGATGTATTGGAAAAGCAATAAATTCATTTAATTTTGTTTTATTTAATTTCCCAGCTTTCCCTTAAGAATTTCAAGTCGGGAATGAAATTTTGTTCACTAATATTTTAGCCTCTAACGGAAAACAATTATTGCATTAAACTTTCATACGCGACGAAAGTGCACGAGGCACAAAAAATGTGACTGAATCGTTGAGGACAAATATTTATTCATTTCAGGAAAATATTTGAGCAAGTTTTAAAGAAAAATGGACAAGAAATGACAGTTCTTCAGTAAATAGTTATAATATTGGTATAACAGAGTGATTATATTTTATTTAGTTATAAACAATACATTTTACCGTACACGATGACTTGATTAACTCTAAAATAAAAAATTGTTATATTTCGGCTATAAAAATTCCCCATTATCACTCGAATATGGGCCTGTTTTATGCAGTTATATAGAAGAAATTTGTAAAGTCTTCGCCATCATTTTCGTATAGATATCAGACATCTCTACTCATTTATGGCGATAAATGCTCCTTGGGAGAGAAGTTAAGCTAAATGGCGAAGCCTAATGCCGAAAATAGACACAGGCTCATCCTAGAGAATACTCAGATCGAAAAATTTGGCGGTAAAGAATCAGCCCAAACTATCATACACTGAGGATTTTGAATCAAGGAATAGCGTTTACAGCGTAAATTTCTATTAAATCTCCACACTTTGATTGCTGAAAGGCTTCTTAAGTGCAATATTAATGGATTTTGCATACAGAAAGATGCACTCTGACCTTCCCATTATTCCAATCTTAATGCATTTTAAGATTTTGCAACATTGCTTTTTCACCCATTGTTTTTCATCCCTCCATGTTTTTTCACCCAATTGACATTTCGAAAAGCATCCAAAAACCCCAAAAGTGAAGCTATTTATTTTCATCACTGGCGCTGATGTCGCCTAATCCTCGTAATTTCACTAGACCTCATGAATTTAGAAGATCAGCTTGATCCTCCAAATTATGGGCTGATCCCTGAGTGTATCGACACCAATTTTCGGGCTAATCCCTAAGCCGATCCCTGTGTCTATTTTAGGCTTAACACACGCTTCAGACCTAAGGCTTAACAATATGGCTTAACTTTTTTATACATATTTATCAATCAGGATTTTTTGCAAAGTTTTGATTTAGAATTGGATATTAAGGGTAATAAATGATGCATTCTGAGAAAATAATAAAATGGCTTATTATTAAGGATCTTGAGACACTTGGGAACTGGGCTAAACCTCTAGTCTGAAGACCGCCTAAGTCTAAACAAGGCTCACGTAAGGCGTTTTCTAAGGGAGCATTCGTAAGGAAACTAAAGGTGTCAAGTTTATCATTTTAGTTAACCCGATTGGTATATTTAATCGCCTCTTATTGTTAATTAAAAGTTGCAGTTAATGATTGCCTCATTTTTTTTTGCTGAAGAAGTTATAACGATAAATGATTCATTGAATTCATAACTTCACATGAAGCTATTCCAATTGGATTTTATTACTTTATTATCCTGAAACATTTCAATAGCCATCATCAAACCCACCAAACTATTATATTCTAACAATTTTTTTCCACTGTAAAAAAATGCAATTTTTCAACCAATTTCTCAAGCACTATTACCGGGAATACTTGATAAAGTTGATAAAAAATCATTGCATATAACACTTTGTATAAACACATAACTGCCAATAATGGACTTTAATAGTTGTAGGTACTTTGTTATGATGGTTGAGGATTGAAAAAGTGCTGTTGGCGTGCATATAATGGATTTTTAACCCCCTTTTCTATCTCTCGACAATCTTCCATTCGCCAAATGCAGCGTGTTATGGAGAGTGCCGCAGAATTTTATTGAATTTGTTGATTTTTTTTGTGCTGTCCTATAGAATTTTTTTTATTAACTTCTCACCCATGTTCGCCAAACACTTCAACTGCCAATCCTTTGCATGAAAATCTAATTTTTCACATGCATATACTGAAGGTTTTCACTCAAGCACAGGCGATCGAGCTTTTAGATTGAGCTTTTTAATTGAGACCTGCCCTAAATTTCCTAGTAAGTTATTGTTGCTGTTTTTTTTTGTAGAAATAGGGCATTAAATAATAGTTTAAGACAACAGCTTTAAGAAACTCATTTCCCTTGAGAGTATTCCTCAAAGTTTTGCATTGTCTTGTGGACAAGTCTGACCAACTCGTAGAGTAATTAAGAGCTTTATACCATTGTTGATGAATGCAACTGTCTCTTCCAATTTCCAAACTTTAAAGTAAACAGAAAACATCCAAACCAGCAAAACTTCCCAATTCCTTTTCAATTAATCCTTAAGAGACAAACTATTCTGTATATTTACAAATAATTACAATTCGTAGACTTTGAAAATGTCTCTGCATCACAAACTTACACAAAAGTCTCTTGAGTTTGTGATTGGTGAACATTTGGTTTGAATTGTAGAAAAATGTACAACTTTTTGTCTGTTAAAATTATTCCTTGTAATGTAGAGTAAATATGTAATAAACAATAAACATAACTTTTCCAGTATGTTCATAGTTGTCCATGTGCAAACATTATTTCTATTCATATTCATATTCAATTTATAAAACTTCTTTTTAAGTGAATGCATTGTCTAGCAGAAGATTTTCAAACAATTTAATATTTATGCTCTTTATTTCATTTTGCACCCTCTCTGTGCTATTCATATCCTTTTTAAGCTTTTGTAGACTGACACCCAAGCGGCATTTATCGCTATAAATGATTAGAGATGTCTGATATCTGTACGAAAATAATGGCGAAGATTTTACAAATTTCTTCTATTTAACAGTAAAAAGAGGTCCATATTCGGGTGAATGGGGAATTTTTACATAGGAAATATAACAATTTTTCATATTTGATGTAAGCACGTCATCTTGTACGGTAAAATGTATAGATTATAACTAAATAAAATATAATCACTATACAATATGAATTTTATAACTACTGATCGCAGAATTGTCATTTCTTTTGCATTTTCATTTAAAACCTGCTCAAATATTTTTCTTAAATGAATAATTATTTATCCTCAACGATTCAATAAGATTTTCTGTGCCTCGTGCACCTTTATCGCGTATGAAACTTTAATGCAATGACTTTTTTCCGTTAGAGGATACAATATTAGTGAATAGTATTTCATTCCCGACCTGAAATTCTCAAGGGAAAGCTGATAAATTAAAGAAAATAAAATTGAATAAGTTTATTGCCTTTTCCATCATATCATTGAAAGACTTAACGATATCAGATTTTTACTGATTGTATTGGTGGAATACATCATTTTAAGCACCATTCTGGACAAATATCGAGGCTCATCAATGTTTTGTGCATAATTTTTACATGAAATTGGGTTTAGCGCCACCAATTTTCTGTAATTTTCCACGCCAATTCTTTTTTTGTTCCGATAAAATAAAATTAAGATGCTATAACCTGAATAAATAAAAAATATAGAAGAAAACACATCTTGACATATTTTTGTGATTATATTTACATTATGTCGTACATTATATTCACATTACAGATTCCTTATAACAATAATGTTACTGCATAGTAAACACTTCAATTTTATGATTTTTATGAAAATTTTCTGCATTCTGGGCACTGTTTCTGCAATTTAGTTTCACGTTAGACGATCAGGAAGCTGTCCTAATGTTTACAATTTGGCTACACTGCAATTAAAGAAAGATAATTTTAACTCTCACGAACAAAGTATTAATTCATAATTTTTCCATCAATTGCACTCACTTTTTCAAATTTGATCCTTTATTTCTATGTGCTCGACTCCAATGCAAACGTTGGTGCACTTCAAGGCTTTAATTTATGTTCAACATCACCTTTTTCACAAATTTTCATTGGAATATGAATCTCTGCTTAGTAAACAAAGCAGAATTTCACTATCTGGTAGCGCCATACAAAAAGAACATAAGTTGTATATAACTTGTCTCCTTTACGGAACAAATGTAACTAAAAAATATCAAAACGTGATGTTCATACAGTTTCACGCCATTATGTCAACATAACAGCAAGAATATGTAAGATAAATATACTTTCGATGTTTTTGACACAGATTTATACATTTTCACTCAAAAATAGATTATATTATAACTTGTTTGTGGATCTGAAAAAAATTAGTCATAATTTTAAGGGAAAATACCAATGTATTAACCGAAATTTATAAAATAAATTGTATTATTCATATTAATAGAAAATGACTGATATTTTCTATACAATTTTTAGATAAGTTATTTTTCTGGTATGTAACGCATATAATTTTCAGTCAATATACTTCCATCATATTCATACATTATATTTTTTAGAAATATCTCGATTACATTGAAAATACGTTGGTTACATTTGAGATATACATTATTTGAATATCAAATGCCGCTTGGGAGAGTTTTCAGATCCTTTTCCTGGTTCACCACAAAATAAATTCCATGTATTTAGAAAAGATCTGTGAAAATGTGGGCAACTAATAAGGCTAATGTAAATTTATTAAAGTAGCGATAGGGGCTACATTGCACAGTAAAGTTTCAGCTAGGTTTAAAGGGAACTGGATAATATTTCTATTTAATTTTCTTTATTCTTTTTAAAGCATTTGATTTAACATTTGATTTAACTCTGGGAGCATGGAAGAAGCATATATACATTGCGGAGAAGGTGCTCCTGAGCTATCAATGATCAGCAAATTCTTCCAACACGGGATATACGACAACATAATTGAATTGTAATACATATTATATATCCCAATACGATTAACTCGATTAATAAAAAACGCATTTGGGTTAAGCGTTTGCTTCCAATCTATCCATTACTATCTTCATAAAAAAAAAACGAAAAACAAATCGAATAACAAACTATCCTATTTTCTAGGAAAAGGTTTGTCTTACTGTTTGCGAAAAATTTGTCAGATAGGTGTTCTTGCGATTTTTTTTTATATTCTTAATGATAAATGATCACTTTAATACGATTTTTTGACCATTTCATGTTACAAAAGCCTCGGATGGAACTTTTTTTCAGATAACAATAATTTTATGATCTGAAACATTTAAAAGAATTATTATTATTTTATTATTTAAATATTCATTCAAATACATTGAATCGTAATCTAATAGGATTTTATTTCATCCATTTGTTCTAACCTCCGTTCGGCCATCACTGTCTTACTGTCGATACCACCCTCCCGGACAAAATGATGCAAAAGTTCCTTCTTCAGGTTGTAAGTTTTGCAATGATAGTATCAGCTTCGCAAGATTACGAAGCAAATAAACAGTAATGAACAATATATGCAATATTCGTAACAAACATTATCTTTATAAATATATAATATTATTTATTTATAATTTGTTTAACCTAGCTTAGAGTTGATACTGCCTATGCAGTAAATTAGCAGAAAACTATCTCTACAAAATCTTTTACGTTTGCAGCATTTTTTTTTTATTATATTGTGTACTATTTGTAGTAAAGTAGGGGGAAGGGGTCGTCTTTAAATTCGGTCAAATGTAAAATAGAGTTTTTTATCTTTTATTTTAGAATGTAATTGGATCCTACCGTAATAATAATTTAGCTCCACAAAATCAGGATTTTGACTTTCAGTATTTTGACCGGGACCCAATTAAACATACCAAAACTTGTATATATTTTATTAATATGAGTTGTGTGTTAGTTTTTGAATATTCACTTGATTTATAATTAAGGCAATTCATTAAGTAAAATTCAGTTCAAAGTTCATTAAAGATAATAAATATAATCGTCTTTTTTCAACTTGTTACTGTTTTGGAGCTTTAACGGTAAGATATATCGACTTCCAGTCTTAGATGACCCCTAATAAGAAAACAATATCTCTCGACGTTTTTTCCCACTCCCCACCCCCTCCCTCTACCCCTCCAAAACCATGTTTTTTCGGTTTTTCTCTAAATTGGCCCGAGCTTTTTCAATGATTTTTGGATATGTTTTAGAGCTAGTCCAGGTGAACATTTCGCCCTAACATACTTATAACCGGAAAATTTACCATTTTAAATTATTGAAGGTCAAAGATCAAACACTTTGGAAGGCTCATTTTTCAGCTGAGGTTAAATTTGAATTTTTTGAAAAGGTATTGAAAATTCGAACCGGTCTGCATCGGTCTTCGACGGCAATGAGTCGGTTAAGTACCTTTTTGATTTTCAAATACTTTGTGATTTATGAATCAATTAGATTTCTAGTGGAACAGTAATACCAGAAGATCATACAAAAAAAACTAATTCACGGAGAGCTCTATTTCGTGAGTTCGAGCATTCCGCAAAGCCTGGGACGCTTTGCCATCTCTTTTTCTTTGAAATGCATTTTACTTAACTTTTAGTTACTTTTTTTAAACAATGATATTGTTACGGAAATTTCTTTGGTCAGTAAATTAGCAACTTGGTCAGTTAAGACACCCATGTTAATCAATAGAAAATTTAAAAAAAAAAATGTTCAAATTTTTTTAAAATTAATCCGAAATATCCACCAAAATCTGTCAAATATTCTGTTGCTTTATATTGCAATTCAGTCCATTTCTAAATTTTATTATTGTACTTACCATTTTAAATGTTCTTTCAATTGTCTGAATTGAATTAAAGTTTTCTCTATTAAAATTAAATTATACTAACATTGTCTTTCAAGTTTTTTAAATCTGGGTCGAAGGATAAAAGTAGTCAAGAGTTTTTTGGTCATTTGTATATTAAAAGAATGTTTCTGAAGTTTTTCTTTATTAAATTTTCTACAGTAGAAAAAAAAACTAAAAGCTTTTCGGGCGATGAGCCAAATTATTTTAAAATAGAACTAATATCCAGGGAACAGTAAATTTTTATAAAATGTTATTAAAATTTGCCGACTTGAACTTGAAGTTTGTTTTCAGTGTAACTTGTCTCCCTGCCAAGCAGAAAAGCTTTTAATTCTAACACTCGATTGCGGCATTTCTTCAGTACATTGGTAGATAATCTATTGGTAGTTATGTATATGTTTGTCTACATAAGTTATAGACCGGTGATCAATATCCAATTTGAGCACAACTTCCATTTAATCCTCCAATGCGATAAATAACAGGGTAAAAACCAAAACTTCAATCCACATCACGCTGGGAGAGAGCTTTTAGTCAAATCAATTTTGCATTCTATTCTAAATGTATAAGGGGTTCGGTATGGAATGGGTAAATGGGATATTGGAGTGCGTCAGACTTTTCATGTTCAACAAATGTTAGTGAGTGCTAAATTTAAACTTTTACAACTACACTGTGTTTTTTTGCTTCATTTTATTTCACGAAAAAGGAAAAAAAACGAAGTCTCGTAGTGAAAGTTGCCAAATTGGAGAAACAACGCAGAATAAAATCCACTCAAGAAAACTCGACAGGAATGAGATTTCATTAAAAGAAAACTTTTCTTACCTTGAATGCCTTTAGTGGTGGAGAAAAGTTTGGTTCAAATTTATAACATTTTAATGATACTGGTCTTATTACACAAAAAACCCTTCAGATTAGTCAGGGAATTATCTCTTTGTGAGTTCAGACATATTAATCTCCAAAAGCTCCTTTGCAATTTCAGAGCTTTTGACTTTGGTTGTGACCACCAAATTCCATAAAATGCTTCTGTGAAAGCTTTCCCAAGTATTTCAAACAGCTTTAATTCAAACTCAATGGAACACCGAGCAGAGTAAAAGGTGTTCACTAAATATTTATTCTGCAAATATAGAAAATTGTTCGTTCCAATGTAGACAAAAAGATGCTGAGCATCGCAAATGATTCGATAGAAGAAACCTTTTGCAATTCAACATAACCCATAGTATCAGGAGTTCCATTGTTGCGCAAATGGTAAAATTTTCCTCTTTTAGTCACACGCGGGGTTTAACAACCCCAACATTTTACCCACAGAGATGAACAGACAAGGATAAATTTTGCGAAAATTGATTGATCGTCATTTCCGCTTTTATTCAATTCAACAAGTCTGTGGAAATTTGAAAATGGCACCACCGGACTTGACCCCCAACCGATACAATTGGCTCAAGTTCAAGCACACAATAAAAGGTATCCCATATGGTTTTCCATTGAAATGCTCATCCGTTTATTGTATTTTCGCAGCATCATCCCTTTCACAAATTATTTCCTTGCGTAAATTGGTATCCTGACAATATCGACCCTCATAAAGTCATCCGTTCAAGGGATGAGGCAGAAAATAGGATAATTTTAGGATATCACTCTCTCAAAATTTACCGATTTATTTGCCTCTAAAGAAACACTTGATTTTATTTAATCACATTATACCTGGGTTAATGAGGGATTTCATTTAATGTCTTGGAATTAAATGATGACATTTAGCTTTTTACAATTTGTCTATTAAAAGTCCTGGGAGCATGGTAAGGAACCTCCACGTGTAGGGCTTTTTTGGAACTAAATAGGTGCTCCTGGACAGTCCCCGGGGACTGACTAATCTTTCCACTACGAGGCTTGACACGATTAATAATAATATGAAAATTCCTCAGAAGAATTATATCCATGTCATTCTATTCTTAAATTTTGGCAAAAAAAGTAGTGAATTCTATTAAAAAAAATCATTTGAGATAAGCTCCTTGAATAAAGACTACGGAGCTATTGCAAAAATTCGAATCAAATCGAGTTTCCTCAATTATTGTGTTTTTTTTTTAATTATTCTTAAGTGTGTAAATAAAGTTCTCTAAATAGTTCTTCAGGCTGAGGTCAGGATGAACTTTTAGTCCAAGAACTAGAGTGGATAGTGTTCACTGATAAAGCGCTGTGTTAGCTCGAATCTGAGACCTTATTTTAGTGAGTACCTCTTAAACTTTCTTTTTTGGTAATTCACTGATAACCGTTATACGAATTAAATTACATTCTGATTTTTTTTGGTATATCTCACGCAGTTGGATATCAGTTTGATGTCGAGTTATCAATTAAAAGAGATAACAGAGCGTTCCATCTTTGCGGAATGCTCGACATCACGAGGTAGAGCCCTCCGTGAATTATATTATTGCATATTTTTTGGGTGTATATTGATTTATTATCAATTAAATTGATTTACAAATCAGAAAACAATTTTGAAATAGAAAATTGATTGCGAAGTACGCATGTTACAACGTCAATGACATCAGTAATATGCTTGTGCACAAATGAAAAGTGATATTCGGGCTTACGATTACCTGACAAAATTCTATTCATTACCACTTGGTACGAATGTACCCAGATAAGAAATTTCTAAAATTTGACAAAAAAAATCTACCAAATTGATTCAAAACTTAAGTCCTGCAAAGTGTTTGAACTACAAGCCTCAAGATCGAAAGAAAAAAAGACAATAGGTAATATTCGAACAAAATAAATCAATCACTGAAAGATTATCCGTTTATTATCACTTGAGACCGATACAGTAGGGTTGGAAATTTCAAAACCTTTCGAAATTTCGAATTTTATGAAAATCCGAAAAAACAGGGTTTTGATCGGAATGGAGGCAAGGTGAGAGGAAAAGGGAAAAAAGATCGTCGAAGATAATATTGATTTATAGAGGGGTTATTGAAGACCAGAAGTCGATGGGTCCCGGTCAAAATCCCGAAAGAAAAAATCCCGAAAGCCAAAATCCCAATAGCCAAAATCCAGAATGAGCCAAAATCCCGAATGGACTAAAGTTCCGAATTCCTAAAAGTGTCGTAGATATTCCCAGGATTGCACCTGTGTTTGTTGTGGGGCAACGGGAAATTTAGAAATTTATGTGTCTTAGGAGACAGTCTATACAGTATCCATTCTCCATATAATTTCATCCCTTTCAGGATTTTGAACATTCGGGATTTTGGCTGTCTCCGAAGTCGATATCTCTTACCGTTTAACCTTTAGTTCGGAAGCAAACTTAAAGTGAAGTATATAAAAAATTTCCAAAAAAATTAATTAATTGCCTGTACTTAACCAATTTATTACCGATGGAGACCAATGCAACCAAGAAGGATCTGAAAATCGTTGAAAAATTTTGGGCAAATTTTGAGAAAAAGCAAAAGAAATATCTTGTCATTTATTTTAATAGGGGTCACCAAGACCGACACCTGTGTTAATTACATTAATTTTATTCTATTTGGCGGAAAATTATTAAATATAAATTGCGACAAATATTTTTGTAGGAATTTCCGTTTCATATTATTCTTCCAGGAGCGAGTTGTATGATCAAACCTCTGGTCTGAGGAAAAAAATATCCTTGGGACCGAATTTTAAAACCTTCAAATATTAGCAAGATTACAGAAAATCGAATTTCAGGAAGTTCCTTGAAGATTGAAATTTAATATTTCTTACAAACTGACCTCTACTGTATTATCCGTATTATTTGCTTTTAATGCAGCCAAACTCTTTTTTCAAGTCTCGTTAGTTTCTCTTGGATACGGGCTATATAAAAATGTACAGCACAATTTGTAGATAATTATTTATTATCCGAAGAATGTGTATTTTCGAAAGTAATGTATGCGTGAAACTACCCCACTCTCTCGTAATCTTTCTGTACTTTGACACGTCAAAATTTCCACTTTGCATTGCTTCATAACCCAATTATTTTTACATTACTTTTGTGAATTAGCCGGTTTTTGTAAAATGATATCTCGTGGTTTATTCTTTGTATGTACATGTACATTTGTTCAGCTATTACCAGAGTTAGAGGCCAAACAGTTGGAGATAGAGACTTCAGATCTTCGATGGACCACGCACAGTTGACCATAGCATAATTATTCGTTTTTTTTTTGTTTTCACTTTTGGAAACATTTTGGAAATTTTCTGAGCTATCACTCTGTCTCTATACGGAAATATCCTTGAATAATTTCACGTACTTTCAAAATTGAAAATTTAAAACGCTTTAGAGTGTATCTTTCTACTGATTAGAGGAATTTTGAGATCGTTGGAAAGGTCTTCGAATTTATTACAAGTCTGATTAAGTTCTAATTATAATCGGTTATGAACAGGATAATTCATTTAAATTTATTTTTTTAAGTGATTAAGTTTTTGATGATCAATTAATCACAAAAAAATGGTTTTCTAATAGAAGCACACACAAATGTAGTTCTATTCTCCAATTAAATGGTAAACGGAATTCTATTTGCATAAAACATCGTTGATGTTCGAAGATTTAAACACAATTTCGAATTTTCAAACTAAAATTTTCGCACACAATTTTTCCGTACAGAAGTAGATCTTGAAAAATTCGAAAATCTATTTGAAGATCCAAAAAAGAGACTTTCTTACTTTTTAATACATTCGTAAGGTGGCGGAAGTTACATCCTGTTCGAATTTCGAAGTGCTTTCAAGTGTCAAAATTTGACGGTTTTCACATTGTTCTGAGGAAAAAACAGAACAACGACGTTTACTGTTCTTGCCCTAGTATTTAATCACTCCATATGTACTGACTAACTCTTTTGCCAGCTTTTTAGTGTGATATTTCATAAATTTTCCCCACCTTGTTCGAAAATTTAGTATGAAAATTCGAAATTGAATTTGAATTCCTCGAACTTCTTTTTATCCAAGACACTATTGGAGAATCAAAATCTACTTCTGTTTGAGCTCAATGACGATATTTTTTCTGCCAAATATTTGCTAATTTCCTCTGGAGATTCCGTCCATCAGAGTCTATGAGAACAATGATATTGATACTTTTAGTAAATTTCTCTCAAGCATGAATATTTTTTTTTATTTTAATTAATTATAAATCTGCTGCAATGCTCCTCCAATCGTAACGCAAAAATATGTTCCATGCTCCCATTTAATTCCGATGAAGTTTTATTATGTTTTTGTTTAATATAAAACTAAATAATCTTTTTTTTTTTTTTAAATTTCTTGCACTATTAGGCAATATTTCTCTATTCTCTTCTCGTAGTACTTAATGGTCACTGTTTTAATCTTGTAATTTAATGGTAGTAGGGGAATGTAGGCATGGTTCGCACATAGTGAACGTTCAAACGATGTGAATTTTATCTTCGTTTCCAAAGAGCTGACTTACCATTTCCTATCTCGTCTTACGAGCTTAATAATTATCTATCTTGTAGCTAAGAAAAGACGAACTAGATCTTTGTAAACAAAGAGAAAATTTGCTTTGTTTGAAAGTTCACTCTGTGCGAACCATGCCAACATTCCCCTATAGAATGTCAAAATGAATGGTTGCCCTTACGTCAAATCTTCGAAATTAAACCTTCATCTATTTTGATTGCTATTAAACTAGTAGAATTTTGGTCATTCTGCTGACGTTTAAGTAAAAAAAATCACCCGAGGGCTCTAGGACCTATTGTCGTATCTCTAGCCATGCGGTGCTACTTGGGTACTTTTGGGCTCAGTTTCTAAATGAAGAGTTCTAGCATTTTGCAATACTAGGACACTTGGTAGTTTTTTTTTTACTTTTCAGTAGTGTAATTAAAATCCTCCTCGTATTCTTCAATCCCCCACATATGCTGCGAATTACATTTTTTATCTTCGGTAATGTAAAAAGAAAGTTCTTGCAAAAAATGCAATAAATATCATATAGAGATTATGGCCAAAATAATATCCTGTGCACGCATAGTCCTTTGTGAGAAGTTATTTGAAAACTTTCGTCCAACTAACAACGATTGCCCCAAAAAAACAGCATCAGGGAATGAGGCCGAGAGCTCAAAATATGTCCACAAAATTGCAAATTTATTGCATGAACTATTTTGAATAAATCCATGGGAAAGCCCTCATACTTTATTCATAACACGATGCTCTTTTATTATGAAGTACGAACTGTATTTCTCTCTCAAAAAAAAAAAAACTACATTTCTTTGATGAAAATAACATATCAGTCCGTTTTCGACGGTCCTTTGAGAATTTTGTGTTTGATTTCACTTCAAAATTTCGCGTTGACATTGGGGTAAATTTTGGATATAGCAATTGCTAATGAAATTAATTTGATTGTACAATCAATATTGATAGTTTAATAACCTCAGAATTATTATTTACCCTTGCAGCATTCAATCATCTAAATAACTATCAAGGAAAACAGCATTGAATGATTTGATTGATATTCCAAAGAATACATATGCCTAAATGTTAAATAAATGGTGCATTTGTATATTTGTGGTAGATGGTAAAACAATTTGGGTTGCATGTTAAATGAAAAATTGCAGACAATTCCAAATAAGGTGATGCATATAAATTATTTGTATTTATTGACAAACGTTTGTTTTCAATTGATTTGATAATGTTTTCAGGAAATATTATAAAAGAGGTGAATGAAGCATAAATTAAATGAACTATTGAACTCATGGAATTTTGAATTATATTTTAAAAGAATTATTAAATAAATTATTAAAGGAAAATTAAATAATAATAAAAATGTTACTTGAAGCATGTGATAGGGGAAAGTGCTCTCCCTTCGAACGTTCATTCCTTCGAATAATGTGAATTTCTTTTGTTTTTTTGTAAGAGATTTACACTAAATTATCACGGAATTATCAACAATTGATGATAAGCCAACTAATATTTAGGGGAAGGTTTTAAAGGTTCGTATTAAGAGAGGAGTCCAAGATTTAAGATTTTTTACTGAATGTCACACATACCGAATCAATTATATCACTATATAAAAAAATCTCTTATTTATTATGTTCATAATTCTGCCTCACAAAATTCCTGGAAGTCCTTGGATTTTCCTCTACAGGAAAATGAAAATGTAGCGGCATTTTTTACGAAGGTGCCCTGGTTAACTCAGTTTCGTACCATTTTTTCCCACCTCTGTAGGCCTAATTTTCCCCGAAAACATTACACCGGACACAAAAATTTGGGCATCACTACTTAGATGGAACTTTCATCTAATTATTTTCACCATTTGTAGGAGGTATCACCCATTAATAATCAATTTTAAGCTATTTTTCTAACACATATTTTTTGACACTCGGAAACCCATTTTTTCCCTGAATTCTGACAGTCATTTAAGAGCTTGGTTAAGTATGATTCCCTCATAATCACACCTAATGTAGGGTAAGGGCTCATAATTTTGCCCAGTCTGCTTATAAGCCTCGATGTTCCAAGTTTTAAGTGCGTTTTTACGAAGCTGCAAAATTCAATTTTCCTGAGCTGCAAGGGTGATAATTTTTATGAATTTTCCTCCACCCACAAAAGCGACTCCCTTCCAGCGAAAGATTTTCACGGTAAATATTAACCCTAATAAACCCTCTATAACTTGGAATAGTTTCTTTTTCGAAAAGACACTTGCAATGTGCAAAATTGCATAAAATATTACACATCAGAATTACGATTTTAGGCCCATTTTTTATAATATTTTTGCCTTTGGGACCCAGGAAAAAAGGCCTAGGCTTCCACGTTTGTCAGGAAATGTGCGATGTAGGACTAGCTCTTAGATTATATGTCCATCGATGAAATTCATTTAGTAACTTGGAGAAAAATCAACTTTTACGAAGCTGCAACATTACGAAGGTGCAAAACCTTCCCCTAATAGAAATGTGCAAGTCTCTTAGGAAAACTAAAAGGAAATCCACATTATTCGAAGGCATGAACGTTCGAAGGTAGATTACTGTCCCCTATTAGTGGAAAACTTTGACTGCTAGTGGCTATTATGACGTATTAAACACTTCTGCATATATTGCAAACCCTGACACCACCGGAATTGTAAATATATGCTTTTGTAGCATCAAATCAAACTTCTTTGCTTCTAAACAGAACTGGTATAAATTTGCATATTCCAATTTCGTCACGTATATGGAGAGTTTAACTCTCGAAAATCAATAGACGTACTCCCACGAGCATCAATTCTGCGTGCCAAATGTACAAAGACTTGACGTAATTTTCCTGAAAAGTTTTTGGGGGGTTGATGGGGTAAAATGGTACTTTGTCAATTAAGTACCTGTGATGTTCCCACAGAGTTCAAATACATGCCTGATGAGAAAAGGTAAATTGTATGTAGTTAAAATGCACTTTCTCACAATTCTGTATCTCCATCAATGTCTCAACTCAACCATGTTGGGATAAAGTTGGTGCTATACGAGAAATATGTGTGCCAGTCCAGAGGGGATCAAATCTAGTATCAACTTACTATCTCCTGATGCAATATACTCTAAATGTCGGATGCAACAATTGATGGTGAGAGATCGAAATCCAATCACAAGAACTTATCTGATCTTTGTCAAAGTTCTACCCCTTGCAATTGGGGTAAATGTAAGCAATATGCGGATACCCAAAAGTTACACTGAATTTAGAATTTCATGACACCTGCTCCAATTACTCTTGTGAGTTCAAAGAGTTTAACTAAATCAATATAGAAAGTTCTTTGAGCTGTTTCATTTCTCGGTTGTAGCTGAAAGAGGACCTCCATTGAGAAGAAACGTAATCTCATGATGTTGTTTTATCCACAAAGTTACAAAATGCAATTACAACTTGAGTTTCACAAGTACCATCGCATTTGGACGTTCAATAAAATTTTCAGGCAACCGAAAAAATAAAACTTTGTCAAAAGCACAAATTCCAGTGGCACAAAAAAAATATAATGATCTCAATTGATCTAATAAAAGTAAGAGCTGTATACTCTAGAAACCAGCCTCAATATTGAATGAGTGCGAATTAAGTTACAGGTGCTGTTGTCCCAAGAGAAATTTTCCAAAAGCACTTTCAGACTTTTTTTTTCCTTCCAAGAAAGTGTATTTGTCCCAAAAGCTCTTTGAAAGTTTCAAATGCAAATTTAATACCTTTAGAGTTCGTGGAATTCTAGAAAACCAACACAAATTCATCAACTGGAGAGCTGCTTAAAATTTAGGGCAGAATCACATTTATAGTAAAATGCTCACTATATTTCGTTAATTTACGCATTTTCATTGCAATTCTTACGCAAATTCTCAATTACCATATTACCTTATCTCATACTCGGTGGCACTAGGTGAAAATAATATAAGAAAATTGAAGAAACGAAACGAAAATGCGATAAACGGTGAGCAAAAAAAACTGTACGTTAAATTTCTCTTACAGTTTTTTTTACTCACCGTTTTCGTTTTATTTCTTCAACTTTCTTATATTATTTTCACCTAGTGCCACCGAGTATGAGATAAGGTAATACAGTAATGGAACATTTGCGTAAGAATTGCAATTAAAATGCGTAAATTATTGAAATACGGTGAGGCTACGGCGAGCATTTTATTGTCAATGAGATTCTGCCCTCAAGATATTTCCGCTATTTTGTGATAAGGGTAGTCTGAGGAAAAACTCACAGTTTTTAGGATAATCTACGTTATTTATCGTTAATAAACTTAATAAGCATTTAAAAATGAATTTTCTGACCATTCATTCACTAGTGTAGGGTAAGGGCTCATAATTTTGGACAGTTTCTTATTTTGGACACTTTGAGCATAAAATCGTACACTATAAATAAATAGATTAAAATTATGAATTTTTATTCCAATATTTGATGAATAATGAATTCTATCTAAATATTTGTTCTTTTTGGAAGATTTTGACACTAAATACGTTAAATTTTGAATATGATTTGAGTTGAAATTGCTTTGTTGAAAATTCAGTGTGACCAATTGCTTACGAGAAATATGACAGAATTTTGTTTTTTTTTGTTCCCCCCCATACCCCTTTGTAGGTCTAAAGCCCTTGGGCCTATTATGACCAAGAACCACTTCTAAAATGCTAAAATGCTAAATAAATAAATAACAAATAACAAACAACACAAATGAATTACAATTTGTCTCCTTTTAAAATTATCTCACACACAATTAAGGCTGTCTCTGACAGAATTTTGTGTTTACTTCAGTCTTATTTAGGCTGCGGTGAAGTACTAACAATATTTCTTCGCTTTCTTTGAGTGATATTATCGAATATTCATTGAATATTGTGTTGACTCACGTTAATGGTGATTTGTACATTTGACCTGAAGTGAGATTTGCCTTGTGTATTATGTTTTTCGTGTGAAAAATGGGAAATTTTCTAAGACATTCACCATAGAGACCTGCACGGGTCGGGTTTTAGGGTTTTTTCCAGCCCGCACCCGCAGTGAATTTGATCTGTACCCGACCCGACCCGTTCACCAGTGAGGTGATACTTCTTATTTTGGACAGGTGTTTTTCTCACGAAAGTTCGTGACGTTTTAGCTTTTGTGATGACTAAGTTGGACAAATGCCTGGAGAAACAAAGGAGCATCATCTCTACGAAAGAGATGTAGTGAGAAAAGCCTTTAAGGGCTCCCGGAAAAGGTCAGGAAATGCGCTAATCCGCACGTACCTGGATTACCGAAGTCAACTCACTTTAATCAATGATATGGAAAGTTTCCGGGATTCTTGTGACACTGTACGTTTCCCTTACATGAACAGGAAGAGGACTTGGTAAGATTGGTTCATGAAATGAAGAACAATGGGAATCCTATTGAGGCGGATTAGCTGTCCAAATTTACAACCAAGTTGTCCAAATTAATAACCAAGTTGTCCAAAATTCGAGTCAAATTCACCTCTACATATCAATTCATTTTTAAACGTATTGAGACGAATTTTAGTAAAAACAAAGACAATAAACCCTTGCCAAGTTTCTAAACAAGCCTTCTGAAAAGAGAGTAATAAAAAAAAATCAATTAGTATTGAAAATATTGCACTTCAAACTTGGAACATCGATGCTTATAAGCAGACTGGGCAAAATTATGAGCCCTTACCCTATATTTGTCATATATCTAGGTTTCTTGAAGGGTGTGACCTGCCTCAGTATCTTGAATTTAGAACGATGCTTTTTATTCTACGCCTCTTTTTGATCTGGACTCTATCCTACCTCTTCCGTTTGTAAGTTGGGGGCGTCCAGTTGGTTGGCTGAGATCTAATTTTAAACAAACTGTCTACGGAACGTTTGAACTTTCTCTGCGGTCTCACTACTTGAGTATGGACGTCTATGAACTTTTCTTACTTTACTTTAATTGCTTTTTCTTTTAACCCTTTAAGGACGATTGGAACACCGGTGTCCCACAAAGAAAATAATTTTTCCTGACTACCTAAAGTTATTTTTTTCTTATGTCTCTACGTAATTGTAAAGTAGAAGGTTGAAGGAATCTAGAATATTTTTTGCAAGTCTCTAGCTATTTGCTATGTAGTAAATATTTAAGCTCAAAAATGGCGAATTTTTAAATTCTCAAATTTATAATTGATATTATTTATTTTTTATACTTCCAATTTTTTTAAGCAAAACCCTTTTGGCAATAAAAACTATAATACTCATACGTAATATTTTTCATTAAAGCGAAAAATATTATTCATTGGTATTGTCAGAAAAATTACTTACATTTTTGGGCTATTTTTGTCTCTATCGTTCATAGAAGCACAAAATACACTGAATCAGACTCTGTTGGACTTTCCAAGGTTAGATGTATGATTTATCATTGATTATGTTTCTCTGTTTAATTTTTATTGTTGATTTTCAGTCCGTAAAAAGAGTCTCGTCGTTAAAGGGTTAAAAAAGGTAAAGAACTTCTTCGTGAACTTTTAACGAACACTTTCGAAAACTTATGTTATATTAATGAAACTCTGACATAAGTTTCTGATTTTTATGAAAATGTCTTTGTTCCACTGTGCTACTTGGGTAGTGCAAAAACTCTCGAAAATAGCAGGTCCATAACTCACACCATTTATCTTTAAAGCAATTAACGGATTGAAGAATGGACTGACAAATGGATCAACAAAAAGTTAAAGCAAGCAATCCGGACAGAAATTCATCAAATAATTCCTTCTTTAAAGCTCAAAATAGATCTTCTAAATTAAATTCTAGATGAAATTATTTGAATCAAATATCCAAAATGTTCTATCTCTCGTTCCAGTAATTACAATCAACATAACTTTGCGGTTGAAAATTCCCACAACGAGTGCCCCAAATTGACTTTGAGCCCCAGGGCTCAAAGTCAAGTCAATATAATCTAATTCTGGGGCAGCGTTGACAATAATAGAATCAAAGACTGTGGTTAAAGCATGTATTACAATATACTTACACCATAATCTTGTAGTGAAATGTTTCTGCAAGTGGCACGTAAGGTAAAACCACTTTGTGGTCAATTACCTTGATACTCATTAATTAACCTAAAACTAAACAGACAGATCCTGTGACACTAGTAAGATATCTCAAAGTCCTTTCATCGTGGCCTCATCTCTGAAGTCACTCAGCTATCTCGACCAATAATTGCAAATGTTCCTCGTATCTCATCAACGTGATAATGATAGGGATGAACTATTTGAGGTATTATTGTGTCCGAATTACATTAGAAAATTAAATGAAGAATTTGCATGGACATTGCCATCCATTGAACTGCACTAACATTGCAGAATTCCTGCTATTTTAGTGCTTTCATCAGTCTCATGCTGTTGATCTAAGTAAATCAATAATACTAATGAGAAAATTATGGATATAATTAAATTTCATGTAACTTTGATGCAGACAAATTTAAGGGGTGAGAAAATGAGTTAAATTTCAATTTAAGCGAAATAGAAATATCTGGTTTGATGTACAGACTGAGGATAAGGAAGTTTCTATAGGAAGCTTCAAGAACATTATCCCTAATTTTTCAAAATCACACTTTAGAAAATTACTGTAGGAGATGACTTTCCGGCTTTGCACACATTTTAGCTTCGAACACTTCATATTTTTCTCATATTCCTTTAATGAATCTGACCTAATTTATTCATGAAATGTTTGACTTAAGACTAGTTTAAAATGCATTGTGATAGAAGTGTTCGAAGCCTAAAAGCCTTCCCCTTTAATCAATGATGAAAAAAAATGTGTCAAAAATAAATCATCATCATCAAAATAAATCAAAAATAAATGATCCCCTTTATTCCTGATTGATGTATTTATAATTTGTTAAATGTGTTAGAAGAAAGGTGGCTTTTTAAAATCCTTTTCCTCACGTTTCTGATACTGAACGGTGTACATCTCGAAAGCAACTATGAAAAAATTTCTCTATTCATTGGAACTTTCCTACCAAAAGAAATTTTCAGTTTTCACAAGAAAAATATTCTCAAAAGAAATGAAACTTTTAAAAAAAAATCCAATTTCTTCAACTAACCAGCAATTTTTAGAAGAGAAAATTTAATTTAGCGAATTTAAAGAATGAATTTTCTCAAGAATATGTTTTATTCAAGAAAAGTCTCATTTTCACAAGCCACATTAAAATCTCGCGGAAACCCGATTAATTTAGCTGTAATATTTTTTTTTGAATAAGACACAGTCAACATGTACTTAAATATTTATTCTTGTAAAATATTTTAAAGCCATAGCGTTCTCTGATTGGCTGGAGCTTGAAAGCTTTCAAAGCTCTGAAGTAAGTCATTGATTGAATATTTAATTAAGCACGAATTTTTGCTAAGAATTTGATTTTCAGAAGAGAAATGTTGTCCTTTAGCTCGAAATAAATTAAAGAAATCTGAGAAGAAGATTAAATATTGAGGAAAACATATCGTCGGTTCCGAAGAAGACTATTGTAAGTCCAAAATGTAAACTTTACAGGAAAGAGGTTTAAAGTTTGACAGCTAAAATTTATTTTCATTAATTTCACTGTAATTAGTATACTTTCAGCTTTTGAAACTATTTTATCATACTTACGCATTGAATATCTTCTAGTTAACACTACTTTTAAATTAATTATAGCAAAATTGTGGACAAAAAACTCAATAATTGGGTACGCTGATTTAAAGTTTTTTTCTTGTAACTTTTGCAGGAATATCTTAATCAACATAAAATTTTGTGGGGATATAGATCTAAGGTTTCTGCATCCAATGATACCATCTTTTTATACTATTGTAAGTAGACTTACAATAGTCTTCTTCGGAACCGACGATATTTTGGTGACTAAATTGATAAATTTCGTTGAGCGAATTTACAAGATTATTCAATAATTTTCATATTTTTAATACGATTACTAAAATTTATCATTTTATTTTATATAAAAATATGAAACTATTTAATAGTTTGTTTGCGTGCTAGAATTATGTCAAGTTTCTAAAACAAAGTTTATTTAATTCATGAAACTTGTATATGTAGTTCAAAAAACAAATATAAAAATCGAAGAGAAATAAAACGAAGAAAGAACTCTTAGAAAAGCGGAATGGAAAAATTAAAATGTTTTATGCACAAAGAAGTTCAAAAATTCCGGGTTGTTTGTGTTAAAAATTGGAGAAAACATTACTTTATGTTTCTTAAATTAGAACTTTTTTTGTAAATTTTATTTTTACATCAACTGTAAATCATTTTTAAAATACCCATTCGACATGAAAACATAGGGAGAAGTGGGACACCTTTTAAAGTGGAGCACCTTTGAAATTGGGACTTTTCTTCTATGTTTAACCCTTTAAGGACGATTGGAACACCGGTATCCCATTAAGAAAATAACTTTTCCTGACTACGTAAAGTTATTTTTTTCTTATGTCTGTACATAATTGTAAAGTAGAAGGTTGAAGGAATCTAGAATATTTTTTGCAAGTGTCTAACTATTTGATATGTAGTAAATATTTAAGGTCAAAAATGGCGAATTTTTAAATTCTCAAATTCATAATTGATTTTATTTATTTTTTATACTTTCAATTTTTTTAAGCAAAACCCTTTTGGCAATAAAAAACCACAATACTCATACGTAATATTTTTCATTAAACCGAAAAATATTATTTATTGGTATTGTCAGATAAATTACTTAAATTTTTGTGCTATTTTTGTCCCTATCGTTCATAGAAGCACAAAATACACCGAATAAGACTTTGTTGGGCTTTCCAAGGTTAGATGTAAGATTTATCAATAATTGTGTTTCTCAGTTTAATTTTTATTGTTGATTTTCAGTCCGTAAAATGTGTCGCGTCGTTAAAGGGTTAAGTGGAACTAAGCCATATCAAAATGTAATTGAACTTCTCAATCAGTTTGTACAGCTAAATTATATCATGATAAGGCTCAAATTTAGTTAAAAAAAAAAGTGAAAAATTCTAATTTCAAAGATGCCTCACTTCCCCCTGTATTTTTTCTCATGTCACGGATTGGTTAATAATTTAGTAATATTTTTAAACGAATTTCCCAGAGATTAAGTTCCTAGTGTAAACCGTAAAGTGGCTTAATTTTAGTCAATTTTCATCTGGTAATACTACTTCCAACGTCATCATGCAGCCCTAGAGTTAAACTCAAAATTATCGGTTTAACTTAAATCGTATATCTAGGGCATTAGCTTCATTGAAATTGAAATATTTTGATCCAAAATCTCCCTTCTAAAAAGGCAAGTATTTACTAGCGCATTTAAAGACATTGTCCAAGCGCATAAAAAGAACTTTAGTCCAAATACATAAAGTAAGTCGTTAATAAGTACTTCTTACGTCCTTAATTAAAGTATTAGGTGAGATTCTTAACAATCTCACCTACTATAATCCTAACAAAATTTCATGTCGTCCGATCGAGCTCAAACTTGGCCAAAACGTGTTTCAGCACTTCCTGACCACGAATATATATGTGGCTAATTTACGTTCCCGGCCGGCCGGCCGCTCTTTGGAGCTTAATAGCTCCTAAACTAAAAAAGATATCGACTTGCGGTTTTCGGCAAAGGTTATATATCGGGTGAAAATTGCAACATGGTGCATTGACCCCCCACCCCCCACCCCTCCTTCCAACATTTTGAAGACCCCCCTTTTTTTGTTTTCTCAATAGCTCCGCCCCTATGGCATCGAGCGGGCTGAAATTTTAGTATATTATAGCTGGGCCTTAGAGCTTTCCATCAATACCAAACTTAAGGTCCCCCGACCCCCCTGAACCGAGCTATTAGGGTCCAAAAAAAATTTCTTAAAATGGCCATAACTCCGGTTGTAATTGTCAGAATTTAAGATTTGAGGGCTTTTTGGAAAGCTCTCGTGAAATGCCACTTCCCCTTCTAACATCGCAAGTTCATAAAACCACCGCTAGGGGCGCTTTTTTTAAAAAGAAAATTTTTAAATCTTAAAAGTTAAATAACTCAAAAATTCCATTGTGCATCGGGCTGAAAATGTAGTATGTTGTAGCCGTTGATTATACCTATCAAACAAAAAAAACCTTAAGTCGATCCATAACCCCTGACCCGAGCTATAAGGGGTCAAAGTTCGAACATTGACCGGCCTCTATCTCCGGTTCTAATTAACATAGCGACCTAAATTTTACCTTTTTGGTTTCGTCTCGATGAGCACTTTCAGATGAAAGTTCAAAAAGTCACCACAGGTGGCGCTGTGATAGCGTCAAAATTCATCGAAATTCAAAGTCACTTTTCTAAAAAACGGCATTGTGCAAGTTAATGAAATTTTAGTATGTTGTAGTCCAGTCTAGGACGTTTCCAAAATGGTGCAAATGTGCGCTGTGGTTAAAACAGAACCGGAGATATGAGGGGTCAAAGTTCACAAAATTCAAAAAATCATATCTCCGGTTCTATGTGACAGATTTTGATGAATGAGGGCTTAAACGAAAGATCTCACCAAATGCTACAACTTTCTAGAATATTTGAACTTCGTGGGACCAACACCAGGGGCGCCACAGTCGAAAAACCATTTTCAATATCACATAACCTCAATTATCTCGACTGTCGCTGAACCGATTTTGATGATTACTTCGACATAATTGTAGAGAACATTTGTCTCTACATTTCGTCCATACATCATTTTCCGCTCAGACTACGCTATCACTCCGATTTTGCCGTTTAAGTGTGAAAAAATTGATTTTTCCCATAATAACGCTTTGAAATCACTCAGATGCCAATTTGACTGCCTCTACTCCACAAAGGCACTTAAAATATGGTTTTAAATGGAAAGTCCCACAAAATACAACAATTCTTTGATATAGTTGAAGTTCAACAAATGACTACTTGGGGCACTCTGGTCGAAAAAACGAGTTAAGAAACAAAAAACCTCGCTTATCTTGGCTTCTGAGTAATCGATGAGATCATGTTCTATAGGAAAATTATAGAGTACATTCTGGTCTACATTTCACCCATATATCACTTTTGTGCCAGTTCATCCAAATCCTTGATATTTTGGTTTAAATACAAAATTTGTATAATTTCACGAATTTGATTCAAGATAACTGAATGGCGTCTCCCAACTTCAGCTCCAAATCGAATTTGCATGCACTCCGAGTTAGCTCACGTTAAGAATCTCACCTACATAAGCCGGTTAGGATTATCTGTCCCTTTTTTGGGCGAATATAGTAACATCTGGCAGCAAAAAGTAAAAATTAGAATAGAGAATTAGATGAACACAAGTTATCCAGTTTATCCATTAGATATAAAGAGATAAATCAATTTGACATTTCAATACAACGTAACCAAATAGACTAAGCCGAAAGCTCTGGAGGTAGTCGATGTGTTTCTGTGAGTAATTAGTGTTTTTCAACGACTTTCAGGATCCCCTATTGTTGATTGTAATTTCACATCGGTTTTCTTTTAGCTCGTTGGTTACATTAAAAGTTCTTAGCAGAGAGTGTCTAATTAAGGACTTTTACAAAGGTCTTAATGAAATACTTATTAGTGTTAAGGCCAGGGCATACAATATTAATTTCGCTATTTACTACTAAACGCAGACGTTTGTCTCATTTTCATATAATGTTTAAGCAATTGGATGTTCTACAACTCCTTTCAATGAAGTCATTGAGTTAAACACATTAGTTAGACATTGGGCAAAACGGTCCAACCTTTCGCCACGAATGAAACCTATACCATCGAATAGGTATTGGCAAAGATAACAACTTTTGTTCCGGGACCAACCCCAAAAATATGTAGGAAAAGCAATAGAGCATAAAACATATGTATAAGTATATTGTAATGATTTTTTTTGCAAAGCTTCTTTTATAAAATAACAGTTTATCTTATGTTGCTCATTTCAAAGAACAATATTTAGAGAAGGGCTCAAAGAAGATTTTTCTAGAACAAATTATATCTTTATCTCTTCATTTTCTCTGCAACTTTTGAGATCTTCCTTATAAATCTATTACCATCCTTCAAATTCATAAAAAAAAACAATTGTATCTAGGGAAATGTCTCTTATGCAGTAATATTAGGTGAGATTCTTAACAATCTCACCTACTATAATCCTAACAAAATTTCATGTCGTCCGATCGACCTCAAACTTGGCCAAAATGTGTTTCGCCACTTCCTGATCACGAATATATATGTGGCTATTTTACGTTCCCGGCCGGCCGGCTGGCCGGCCGGCCGGCCGGCCGGCCGCTCTTTGGAGCTTAATAGCTCCTAAACTAAAAAAGATATCGACTTGCGGTTTTCGGCAAAGGTTATATATCGGGTGAAAATTGCAACTTGGTGCATAGACCCCCCACCCCCCACCCCTCCTTCCGCCATTTTGAAGACCCCCCTTTTTTTGTTTTCTCAATAGCTCCGCCCCTATGGCATTCAGCGGACTCAAATTTTAGTATGTTATAGCTGGGCCTTAGAGCTTTCCATCAATACCAAACTTAAGGTCCCACGACCCCCCTGACCCGAGCTATAAGGGTCCAGAAAAAATTTCTTAAAATGGCCATAACTCCGGTTGTAATTGTCAGAATTTAAAAAGTGAGGGCTTTTTGGAAAGCTCTCGTGAAATTCCACTTCCTCTATTAACATCGCAAGTTCATAAAACCACCGCTAGGGGCGCTATTATTAAAAAGAAAATTTTTAAATCTTAAAAGTTAAATAACTCAAAAATTCCATTGTGCATCGTGCTGAAATTTTAGTATGTTGTAGCCGTTGATTATACCTATCAAACAAAAAAAACCTTAAGTCAATCTAAAACCCCTGACCCGAGCTATAAGGGGTCAAAGTTCGAACATTGACCGGCCTCTATCTCGGGTTCTAACTAACATAGCGACCTAAATTTTACCTTTTTGGTTTCGTCACAATGAGCACTTTCAGATGGAAGTTCAAAAAGTCACCACAGGTGGCGCTGTGATAGCGTCAAAATTCATCGAAATTCAAAGTCACTTTTCTCAAAAACGGCATTGTGCAAGTTAATGAAATTTTAGTATGTTGTAGTCCAGTCTAGGACGTTTCCAAAATGGTGCGTATGTGCGCTGTGGTTTCAATAGAACCGGAGATATGAGGGGTCAAAGTTCACGAAATTCAAAAAATCATATCTCCGGTTCTATGTGACCGATTTTGATGAATGAGGGCTTAAACGAAAGATCTCACCAAATGCTACAACTTTCTAGAATATTTGAACTTCGTGGGACCAACACCAGGGGCGCCACAGTCGAAAAACCAATTTCAATATCACATAACCTCAATTATCTCGACTGTCGCTGAACCGATTTTGATGATTACTTCAACATAATTGTAGAGGACATTTGTCTCTACATTTCGTCCATACATCATTTTCCACTCAGACTACGCTATCACTCCGATTTTGCCGTTTAAGTGTGAAAAAATTGATTTTTCCAATAATAACGGTTTGAAATCACTCAGATGCCAATTTGACTGCCTCTACTCCACCAAGACACTTAAAATAGGGTTTTAAATGGAAAGTCCCACAAAATACAACAATTCTTTGATATAGTTGAAGTTCAACAAATGACTACTTGGGGCACTCTGGATGAAAAACGAGTTAAGAAACAAAAAACCTCGCTTATCTTGGCTTCTGAGTAATCGATGAGATCATGTTCTATAGGAAAATTATAGAGAACATTCTGGTCTACATTTCACCCATATATTACTTTTGTGCCAGTTCATCCAAATCCTTGATATTTTGGTTTAAATACAAAATTTGTATAATTTCACGAATTTGATTCAAGATAACTGAATGGCGTCTCCCAACTTCAGCTCCAAATCGAATTTGCATGCACTCCGAGTTAGCTCACGTTAAGAATCTCACCTACATAAGCCGGTTAGGATTATCTGTCCCTTTTTCTTGAAAAAAGAATTAAAACCTCTAAAGATTGCAGGATCCTAAGAGATACCATTATTTAAATACTTTGAGTAATAAATTCAGAGAAAGAAATGTTTTAATTAATTATACTGAGAACCTTTTTTCAAAATTCTTTAGTAACGATACTCTTACAACCCTATGAACTTCAGCAATCCTAGCTCCTTTTTTAAGGAGAATATTTCTCTAAAGACGACAAAAGGATGCAATCGAGGAAATACGTTTAACGGAATTGAAGAATATTCGAGGATATTTGAGGAAAATCTGAATACAAAAGAGATAGGGATACGATTTCTTTTGGGAAAATGTTTTGAGTTCAGTTCTCTTTTAAAAAAACGTTCTTTGGCGCCAATAACTTACGATATGCCGTTATTTAAAAAAGCAAGTTTCATAAAAATATTTCTACCAATTTCTTAAGAACCCTTACTTTAAGATATCTGAAAAAGTTGACGTGATGGACCATAAGTTTCTTCGGGTTATATGTTTAAGATACACCAAGGACTCCGAAAATACCTGTAATTTGCCATTAAACGAAGAAAGTTTTCGTTTTATTGCCCTGAAATGTGCGATGGCTTTAAAACATGGAAAGTTTGTATGGGAACTACCAGATAGAGCAGTCAGAGGGAAATCTAAAAATATTTATTTAAAGCAGAGGTGTGCAAGAACCGTTGAAACCGAATAAACGTCAAAATAAGTTTGTTCTGGTAGCGTTTTGAACATTGACGTATATGTTTCATTTGACATTTATTCGGTTTCAACGGTTCTTGCACGCCTTTGATTTAAATCTTAAGTCATACATCGACTTTATCCTGAATTTCATTAAGATCGGTTAAGCCATTTTCGAGTAATAAATTGTCAAAGTTGTGAATTTTTCGAAGGATATCGTTAATTTCCCAAGGACTGATAGTCCTTTTTGACTTTGGTCTCGGTAAATTTTAAGTCATACACCAACACCTACAGAATGGGCCTAGTCCCATCTCTGGCGAAGGGTTGGACCAGCTCCCATACATTTCTGCCCATTGTCCTTTGTTTATTTCTTAAAGAAAAACAAAAAAATACACTTTTGTCTAATTTTGAAGATGAACAGTAAACACGACATAAGTAGTTGTTTATTCCGTTGAAAATATTGTTTTCCTTATTAGAATAATCACATTTGTAAGAATTTTTACGAAAATGTTTTAAATTTTTTTTAATTTAATTTAATTTAAATGTCTCTGTAATTTCGTTCTCTAATTTGTTTTTCATTATGAATTGATTACTCACTTTCATTCAAATCAATAAATTCTATAAAATAAAAAAATAACCGTTTTGTTTGCTTTAAAAATTTATTTTCAGTTTATTTTCAGTATTGATCATAATGTAGTGAATCGACGTTGATATTAATTCAAAGAACACATCCGGTGATCGTCGGATGGTAGGAGTTTCAGATCTTTTTATTCTGAGCTAAACCTCCTCCCATCTGACGATCATCGGATTTGTTCTTTGAGTATTGATCATGACGCTAAGCCGGCGATGTCCGTAGAGATCACACGATAGAATGAATATAAATTACAACGATAAGAAAATTTATAAAAAATGTTATGAGAGACATTCAGAGTAAAAGGACCTATCATATATGCAATTCACTTTTAAAATAGACCACTTTTGCACTGAACAAATTTATCAGTAGTTCTCTATTCGCAAAATATTCCAAAAGCACATTCCATGGGTGATATGAGGCATAAAAATAGGAAACCTCTTTATGATTCTGTTCGGAAAATGAGTCCATGTGAAACATATGGCTCTGCCACAGATTTTCCATCACTTAGCGCATGAGACTCACCAAAAATTGGCCCAAAAAGCTCTCTTATGCAGATGTTCCGGTCGTATAATTGAACAAAATTGTCGATGGTGAATGTTTATTCCACTAAATATTGAGCTATACGATGGAGCAAATACTTCATTCAGATATTATGTGAATATTGAGGTTTTAAGTTTGTCAATAAATATTTATTGCAGCTTTAGTGCTTGAACTTTAAGCCGATTGAATATATTTCTTGATCTAAGCTTCGTGCATGAATTTGCAATGATGTTAAGCAGTTTGTGGTGCATTTATGCATAATTCAGTGCAGGAGCTTTCAGTTTGGGGTAGAGTTTTTTTGCAGTGTAACCTGGGGAAATTGTTCGGAGGGTTAAAATTTCCCCTTGGTATGTATATATGTACAGAATTGGGGGTGAATGAGGCTTGTGTTGGTGTTTGTGTGCGAAAGCTCTCGGTAGCTTGAACGGCAAACCGTTAGTATGTGATGAACTTTTGAACGTTCAAGTTCAGTTGTGCAACTCAAAGTGGGATTTTCTTTTTGAGAAAAGAAGCAAAAGGCAATCTTGTGAGGAAAGAACCCTCTACCCAAATAATTGTTCTTGGTTGTGACAAAAGAAATTACTTGCAATTTATTTTTCACCGTAACCTCAATTGCAACAATTTTTGCTTGAGGAAAAATGCAAAAGGGGTTGTGTTGTGTGAGCGACAATGTGAAAGGCTAATTTACCAAGCTTAAGTGAATGAGGATTTTATGCTAATTCTCGGGAGTGCTGCTTTCTTTTCATCCAAAAAGCAAAGGGAACAAATGAATTTCTTGGTGCTATGTGTTCAATGAGAAAAAAAATTAATCCAATAATTGTGAAATAATATTTTGAACCCTGGGGATCATCTCTTAAGATTTTCTGACCAAATGTACAGGTGAAGTGCTTATTGAGTGCGTGATTGAATTTTTTGGCTGAAGAAGAAATTCCCTGAAGAGATGGTAGAAAATTCCAAGGAGGATCATAAGAAGATCATCAAATTGCTATACCAGAGTGCAAATCTGATTGTAATGTATAAATCAACTCTCAGGACGCACTAAACAGGATTACTTTATCACCATGGATATCGAAGTAGACATTAAGCTTCTTACAACGGGATATTTGGATAGCACGGTACGATATATGTCATTATTTATCTTAACCCTAAGTCACAAGACCGTAAGAATTTCTCACGCATTTTGTCCACGAAAAAGGGGTTAAAGTGCTTTGGGAATAAAAGGAAAACAGAAGGAAATAAAACCAAAAGAAAACATTCTTTAAGAAAAGAATGGGTACTCATGGATGAAGCTTTGGTATGTGGTGCTTTTCCACTTTTTTGCGTACACAGAGTGGCTTAATTCAGCTGCCTAAAGAGGCATTTGGGAATTATCACTTAAAGATACTGGCCTGAAATAACGATTAAAGCTGGATATAGGGATCGATGATTAGGTTCTTTCTACCGTTCGGCGACTGGATTAACAATTGTCAAATACGTTACACGCAAACTTAAATTATTTATAAATTAAATTTCTCAAAGATTGTTATCATTTTATTTAAGAAATTGTGGAAGTACGGTAAAAATATCAAAAGTAAAGAAGAACACTGAAACTCCCTCAAATAAAATACTCCTTTGAAGTGAAAGAAAATGATTTTCAAACATTCAATTAATTAGCAATCAATAACTTCAAAAGTTCGAAGACGTAAAATAAATATTGAAGAATTTAATTAAAAAACGGGTGAAGTTATTAAAAGTATCCCACAAAGTTGAGGGTGAAGCTAACCAAATAGAACATTTCTTGTGAACTAAATTAACCAGTGAAAAATTAAATAATTCTTAACTAAAAGAATTGGAAGTTTTATACAACAAATTAAACAAAACGAAAGTGAAGTTTATAATAATGATTCTCTGTGTTGAACTCAAAGTTTTTCAATTTTGAGAAGATTCTAGGATCAAGTCAAATCTTCCTTAATAAAAATGCTCTCAATAGTACAAAATATTTAGAACATGGATGTACTAAAACTCATTTTTAGGACTCATAGTTTCATCGAAAATGAATAGCAATTAAAATTTTTTTGTGATAATAAACCTGTGGCGGATAAAAAAAAATATTATTAAAGTTTTGGATGCTTTTGAGAATATTTCAATCTCAGAAGGATCAAAACGCTGTCTCCACTTAACGTAGTATAATATTTTCAAGGATTTTAAATAACTAAATCAGGGGTGTGCAAGAACCGTTGAAATTGAGTACAAGTTTCACTTTACGTTTGTTCGGTTCCAAACGGTTATTGCACAGGGAGGGAGGATGACCCTATATACATGGTTAGAAACCTATCATAAACCTTGATCCCATACCAAGTTTCAGCTTACTACTTCTTCTCAGAGGAAAGTTAAAATGAAAAAAGTCTTATTAATAAAAATTTTATTATTAATTCAATTTAATTTATTCAATTTATTAATTGTAGCGGGATATTTGTTACAATGTAATCATGTTGCAATCCGGTGTATCACGTATTGAAGAAATCTTCTAAGCCCATTTTAAACTGTCCAAGACCATTTTTCCTGCAATGTAGATAATCCTGGGAATTTTTGGGGCAGAGGCGATTCATTATTAGGGTAAAGTGGTACAACTTGAACAATGGTACAAGTTGGACAGGGCTTTTCTTCTTGATAAATTTAATACTTCATTTTTATTTGTATATTTTTAATGCTTTAGTTTTACAATTTGGTTCCATGTGCTTAAAAACAAATTTTGTACTGTATTTATCAAGAAAAAAGCCATGTCCAACTTCTACCGGCGAATTTTCCAACTTGTAACACTATGTCCAACTTATAGCACTTTACCCTACAACATTTTAATATTATGTGAAAGTGTCTTTTTATAGACAATTATTTGTCTGCAGCAGGCCTCTACCCTATCCTATCAAATTTTACAGGCTAAGTATTCTTGATGATCAGCCTAAGCCTATCTGCACCCTTATGTCCTAGACAAACTTGTGGCTTAAGCCGAGAGACGGCTTAGTGGAAAATCATGGAAAAGTAGTTTAATTGTCATTCCTAATATAATTCCGCTAAGCCGTCTCTCGGCTAATCTTCAGGTCTGTCGAGGCCCTTACTTTCGTTACTTTATTATCAGTATAACCAAAGCTGTATCACCTTTTTAAAAGATCCTTATACCCTAGACACACTTACGACTTAAGCCGGGAGACGGCTTAGGGAAAAATCATGGAAAAGTAGTTTAACCATTACTGCTAATATAAATTGTGCTAAACCGTCTCTCGGCTAATCCTCAGGTCTGTCTAGGCCTCTAGTCATTAAGATGAGTAATAAGATTCTCGATTTGACAGCTCTCTCTTTAAGTGAGGTTTTCTGTACCGTTTTGAACATAGATCAGAGGGAATTTACCCGTTTCAAGTTCGAAAAACTTCGAAAATGTGAAAAAATTGAATAGGAAGAAGAATAGCGGGTTTGTTTTGCTTTGATTTTCCTTTCTTTTATACCGTAGATGCGGGTGACTTTGACCCCTCCTGTTCGTAAGCTTTTCTTTAATTCTAGCACTTAAGGAGGATCTTTACCTTTCTCTCTCTTAAGAATATCACTTTGGGCTGCATTCGCAAGTATACAAATGCAAAAACCAGATTGTAGAAATCGGCACTCATTGTACCATTTCCACTCAGCAATACGCTTTCCATCCGACTCATGACCAACCACTTTTCCTTATGTTTTTTTTGTTCTTGCTCATTAAATTTCTTTTTGTTGTGAACTATTAACTTTTCATCCTGTATAGTGGTCATCTTTGTGGTCTCCAACCATTCCTAGAATTGCTTTTTCGCATGCGTTTGTCTTGGCACAAAGTGTAAGCCTTTTGGATCTCTGAGAGTAATACTTGAAATTCGTCATCTTGAATGCACTCACCGTCAAACGATTTACTATCCTGAAATTCCACAGAAGTACAAAAAATCAGTTTAGTTGCAAATTTTCAAATAGGGGAAAGTACTCTTCTTTTGAACGTTCATGCTTTTGAATACTGTGAATTTTCTTTAAATTTTTCTAAGAGACTTATACATTTCTATTAAATATTAGTTAGCTTAATATCATTTATTGATAATTACGTGATAATTTATGTAAGTCTCTTAGGAAAAATAAAAGAAAATTTACATTATTCGAAGGCATGAGCGGTCGAAGGGAGAGTACTTTCCCCTCCTCTTATCATTCACGAGTAGAGCTTGAAAAATTCGAAGATCATCGAAGACATTCTTACTTTTTGATAATTCCGCAAGGTGGCAGAGGTGCATCCTGTTCGAATTTCGAAGTGCTCAAGTGTCAAAATGTGTTCGTCTTCACTTAGTTATGTGGAAAAGCACAAAGTAACGACATTTACTGCTTTTGTCCCATTATTTAATCACTCCATAATCACTGAGCAACTCTTTTTCGAGCTTATTAGTATGATGTTTCATAAATTTTCACCACCTTGTTCGAAAATTTAGTATGAATATTCGAAATAGAATTTGAATTCTTCGAACATGAAAGATTTTTTGTGCAAACAGAGTTTCATTTACATTTTGTCCAAGACTCTAGTGGAGAATCGAACTCTACTTGTGTTTGCACCCACCATCCGTTGTTGTTGACGATTGAAGTGTCTAAAATACCGAAAGTTAAAACTGGAAGAACAGCGACTGCTAAAACGGCGAGTATATGAACTTGCACTTAACACTTCCTGAGCCCAAACAAAAGTAGATTTTGATTCTCCAATAGTGTCTTGGATAAAAGGTAAGTGGAACTCTATTTGCACAAAAAGTCGTTGAAATTCGAAGAATTCAAATTCCATTTCGAATTTTCATACTAAATTTTCGAGCAAAGTGGGGAAAATTTATGAAATATCACACTAAAAAGCTGGCGAAAGGTTACTTAGTGATTATGGAGTGATTAAATACTAGGGCAAGAACAGTAAACGTCGTTTTTCTATTTTTTTCCTCAAAACAATGCGAAGACCGTCATATTTTGGCACTTGAGCACTTCGAAATTCGAACGGGATGTAACTTCCGCCACCTTGCGAATGTTTTAAGAAGTAAGAAAGTCTCTTTTTTAGATCTTTAAATAGATTTTCGAATTTTTCAAGATCTACTTCTGTACGGAAAGCCTGTCTATTTTCGAATAGATTTGGCTTGGATTTCTCTTTTTGAAAGGTTTGCTGAACACTGCCACTGAGCTATATCAACAAAACCTTTTATGAACTTACGTGACATTTTTGTTTGAACTTTAGAAAATCAGTTTGAATTTTTCGAACTTCAGCGATATTTACCTATTAGCTGAGACACTTTATACAATAAATCTTCGGCTTGTTCGATCTTTTCGCCCGTGAATAGGAGTTTGATATCCTTGTTTTTCTGACACTCTATCGGCTCTGCTCATCCCTAAAAGAATTCGTAAGAAGAACATTTCCTAACTATTGGACCTTCGAAAATTTGAATCAGAAAAAGCAAGGAAAATGCATATATTCGCTTGTCTTAATGCTGAGTTTTAATATACAATAAGGTAAAGTGCCCTCGAGTCGACCGGTTCCTCGACTTGACCGGTGGTCAATATTTAAATGTTTTAATTTTGAATTTCTATATAATTGTCACTGATTCGTATTTATTTATAGAATAATTGACTTATTAATGTTACATCATACACCAAATATTAGTGGAAATATAAATAAATTGAATAAATAACTCTACTGGTGGAATTGAGGAACCGGTCGACTTGAGGGCACTTTACTTTAAATATATTTAACAATAGTGACAAAAGAAATAGAGTATTATCACTTGAGCACATATTCTTTTTCGCATTTTCGAATTAGTGGAGCAGCGCTCATGTGTCAAATACGTAAAGTTCCGTTTAAAAATTCAAAAGATATCGGAATAAATTCGAATACGTCTTTGAGGAAACCAAGATTAAGTTAGTTCAATGACATCCTATTTGTTGTACAAATTTCTTCGAATACAAACAATATAAATAACAATTTCCAGCATGTAGTGCAACCAAAAAGCAATATTTACTTTTATTCTTGAGGCCTCTTGAGACAATTCGATCGACCCACAGTGTAGAATGTTACGATATGTGGCTGAGAATGGGTGAAAATCAACAAGTTATTATGGCAATTTTATTCAAACATTTTTCCAAAGTCGCTCACCAAAATTTCCATGAGATTACATTTTACTTTTTGATGTTATTTCCACCGGGGAAAAACAAAAACAGAGAATAAAAATTTCAGCTGTGCATATTAAAAGTCCATTTGGCAATAAATTGATAGATGGGCTCATCTTCAATTGATTTTAACCATTGGCCATCGCATAAAAGCTCGCTGTGTGTAAAGTTTTTTTAATGAATGCTTTTTACGAGTACAATGTCATAAAAATTTCAGAGGTAAACTTTAGCTGAGCTTTGTAGGGAGAGTTGGTTTTCTGTGTCAAAACTTTAATTGAATTAAAATCTCTGCCACACTGTCGAATAAAACAATTTAAATTCCATACATGATCTATTTAGCAATTTAATACTGAAAAACCATTAATAATTAACACAACACTGATGAATTTTCATATTCCACCCCTCGTTTTATCCGCTCTATATCTCTCTGTACCATGCCTCCCTCACCCAAAAAAACTGTCGAATGATTAAATTAGTGTGAAAAGTAAATCGGACTAAATCTCAGCTTTGTGAACTTTTCACATTGGAAAATTTAATGTGTTATGCCCTCGAGAGTGTTGCTCTCGGAATTACCTTTCAATCCCCCATTCCGCCCAATCCCTTCAAAAAACTACATGTACTCACATTTCGTGCAGAGCAAATTTAAGTCTCCACAGTATGTTGGTTAAAAGTTTCTGGTTTAACTTTTCAACTCACTCGGTTTAATCTCCTATTCCCCTGCAAGTTGTGTTGAATTCACTGGTCAGACTATTGAATTTAGAGCCGAAGCGAGAAAATTGACCTCTTGGTAATTCAAGAAAACTCCTTGAAATATCACCTACAGAAGGGGAGGGATTTTTTTTCCTGGCTGGATAACCAACTATCCTCACCCAGAAAATCCATTAAATGTGCAGAATGAGAATCCTCAGTGGATATTTTGTGCGAAAATAGATGGACTTTCATTGATTCCTCACACCGATTCCACACTCAACTCAATTTCAGGGATGGGCAAATTTTTTACACTTTACCACCGAACTTGGGTAGTAAATTTATTTATTTTGACAGTTATGGGGTTCAGGAGGGACCGAACCAAGAATTTTATTACCCAAAATCTTAAGGACTTAGTAGTTTCATTTTTTCAATTGGATATCGATATCAAATAGATTTTGATTTTAATTTCAGTTTTTTTTTAAACTTTTGATACTTTGAATATTCTTCTTTACTTAAATTTTTTATATTCAAATTCTTTCAATTCTCGTTTCCTTGGCTATCGCCGTCTTAGCAGTAAGTCTATCCTACAATGAAAAAAATATTTCGTAAATATGTTCGTAAATGTTTGTGAATTCCTATGGGGGAGTTACCAAATGCTCGTGAATCGTGCAACTCACAAACATGTTCGTAAGAGTTTGTACTATTTTCACAAACATTGTTCGTAACATGATCACTTCACGAGCATTTTTTGTACTTTTACAAACAATTGTTCGTAAATGCTCGTAAACACACAAAAAAATGTTTCGTAAATGTTTGTTTTCCTGTCGAACATTTTACGAACATTTACGGACAAATGACAAAATTTTACGAACATTTTTTGTGTGTTTACGAACATTTACGAACAAATGTTTGTAAAAGTACAAACTTTTACGAACTTGTTTGTGGGTTATACGATTCACGAGCATTTTGTAACTCCCCAATAGGAATTCACAAACATTTACGAACATTTTTACAAAATACTTTTTTCTGTGTAAGGAAAAAAAAAATAAAAAATGCCTTTCATTACTGCTTAATGTAATTTTTAGGATAAAAAACAATACAGAAAAAGTAGCTTAACTTACAATTTTCACAATCGTTAATCGCTGTAAAATGGAAATTTCTACTTGAAAAAGTAAAAAAATGAAATAGGGTAGAGTAAGCCCTTTTGGCCACCTTAAGGTTTTGTACCCTTGTAATTCTTACAATTTTTGTAGAAATAAAAAGAAATTTTCTGTACAAGTGCTTTGAAGCATTGTCTCTCTAATGAACCAGGAGACTTTCCGAGAATTTTTGGGAATCTAGTTGAAAAAATACATTTCCTGCAACAGTGCATGTTTCAGTACTTTTCGCCACTTTGTACACTCAGAGAAAAACGTGATTCTATTAATCAAAAATTGATAAATGCTAACACGCCGGTCGTGTTAAAACAGCCAATCAACAGCCGTGGTTGTTTTTTAACAAAAATGTTAAATATAATCACGTTTCGGAAAAGCCAGTTTTTATCACAAACGTGCTATATTGCAACACGCGTGATAACAAACGTGATATTTAGGAAAGAAAAATCAAGCACGGCCGTGATTATCGATGTGATATTTTGTTAGTATTTATCACGACCACCCCCATTTGCCCCAAAATGTTAATCACGGACGTGTTAAATGGTATCACGCCGTGTTACTATTTAACAAATCCTTATATTGCCCCAAAATGTTAATCACGAACGTGTTAAATAGGAACACGCCGTGTTCTCAATACTAAATCTACCCAATACTAAATCTACTGGCTCGCATTGAGCCCTTCAGCCGCCGTAAAGCAGCACAATCAAAAGGGTGAAGGTGGATGTTCCACCTTATTCGAATGAAAATTCTGCGAAAATGTCTTTCACACGCGAATGTGTCGCTCGCATGAATTATAAGTGACACTGTAACTTATAATTCATGCGAGCGACACATATGCATTTGAAGGAAGCTGCGGCATATAGTATGCATCAATTTTTGACATTTTTACCAAAATTGCAGAGCAAAAACCATGAAGAAAGCTCAATAAATTCCCACATAATAATAATCACGGACATTCTAAATGATAACATGCCGTGATACTATTCACTAAAATTTTATTTTGCTCTGTTCCAACTTAACAAATCCCTACCGCGAAGTGTTAATCACGGACGAGTTGAATAATAACACGCCGTGATACCATTTAACAAATTCTTATATTACCCCAAAATGTTAATCATGGACGTGTTAAATGGTATCATGCCGTGTTAGTATTTATCAAATCGCTATTATGTCTGAAAATGTTAGTCATGGACGTGGTTAATGGTCTCACGCCGCGTTACTATTTACCAAATATCTATTTTGCTCCAAAATGTTAATCACGGACCTGCTAAATAGTATCACGCCGTCTTACTATTTGTCAAATTTCTATTTTACCTCAAAATGTTAATCACGGACGTGTTAAATGGTATCATGCCATGTTACTATTTATCAAATGTCTATTTTAGCCCAAAAATGTTAATCACGGACGCGTTAAATTTTATCATGCCGTGTTAGTATTTATCAAATCACTATTATGCCTCAAAATGTTAATCATGGACGTGCTTAATGGTATCACGCCATGTTACTATTTACCAAATATATATTTTACCCCAAAATGTTAATCATGGACGTGTTAAATGGTATCATGCCGTGTTACTATTTACCAAATATCTATTTTGCTCTAAAATGTTAATCACGGATGTGCTAAGTAGTATCACGCCGTGTTACTATTTATCAAATGTCTATTTTATCGCAAAATCTTAATCACGGACGTGTTAAATGGTATCACGCCGTGTTACTATTTATCAAATCGCTATTATGCCTCAAAATGTTAATCATGGACGTGCTTAATGGTATCACGCCGTGTTACTATTTACAAAATACCTATTTTGCCCCAAAATGTTAATCATGGACGTGCTTAATGGTATCACGCCATGTTACTATTTATCAAATGTCTATTTTACAACAAAATGGTAATCACGGACGCGTTAAATTGTATCATGCCGTGTTAGTATTTATAAAATCGTTATTATGCCTCAAAATGTTAATCACGGACGTGCTAAATAGTATCACGCCGTGTTACTATTTATCAAATATCCATTTTATCCCAAAATGTTAATCACGGACGTGTTAAATTGTATCATGCCGTGTTACTATTTATCAAATTTCTATTTTACCCCAAAATGTTAATCACGGACGTGTTAAATGGTATCATGCCGTGTTACTATTTATCAAATCGCTTTTATGCCTCAAAATGTTAATCGTGGACGTGCTTAATGGTATCACGCCATGTTACTATTTATCAAATGTCTATTTTGTCCCAAAATGTTAATCACGGACGTGTTAAATGGTATCATGCCATGTTACTATTTATCAAATCGCTATTATGCCTCAAAATGTTAATCATGGACGTGCTAAATGGTATCATGCCGTGTTACTAAATATCAAATATCTATTTTGCCTCAAAATTTTAATCACGGATGTGCTAAATGGTATCATACCGTGTTATTATTTATCAAATCGCTATATTGCCCCAAAATGTGAGTCACGGATGTGCTAAACAGTATTAATCAGTACTACCATTTGGTACATGTATTATTTTCATTATTAGGCAAATTAGGAATTTAATAAATGGTGACATGGTGTGAAACTATTTTGCACATCCGCGATTTACATTTTGTGGAAAAATTTGCGATTTAATAAATAGTAATACTGCATGATACCATTTAGCACATGCGTGATTAAAATTTTGAGGTAAAATAGAGATTTGATAAATAGTAACATGGCGTAATATTAACACGTCCGTGTTTAACATCTCGCTGCAGTTTAGGGTTTTGTTAAATAGTAATACAGCGAGATACCATTTAACACGTCCGTGATTAACATTTTGAGGCGATTTAAGGTTTTGTTAAATAGTAACACGGCGTGATACCATTTAACACGTGCGTGATTAACATTTTGGGGCAATATAAGGTTTTGTTAAATAGTAACACGGCGTGATACCATTAAACACGTCCGTGATTAACATTTAGTCGCAATATAAGTATTTGTTAAATAGGAACACGGTGTGTTCCAATTTAACACGTCCGTGATTAACATTTTGAGGCGATTTAAGGTTTTGTTAAATATTAACACGGCGTGATACCATTTAACATGTCCGTGATCAACATTTTGGGGAAATATAAAGATTTGTTAAATAGTAACACGGCGTGATACCATTTAACACGTCCGTGATTAACATTTTGGGGCAATTTGAGGTTTTATTAAATAGTAGCACGGCGTGATATCATTAAACACGTCCGTGATTAACACCTCGCTGCAATTTAGGGTTTTGTTAAATAGTAACACGGCGTGATACCATTTAGCACGTCCGTGATTAACATTTTACGGCAATTTGAGGATTTGTTATTTATTAACACGGCATGATATCATTTAACGCGTCCGTAATTAAAATTTTGAGGCAATTTAAGATTTAGTTAAATAGGAGCACGGCGTGATTCTACTTAACACGTCGGTGATTAACATTTTGGTTCAATATAAGGATTTGTTAAATATTAACACGGCGTGATGTCGTTGAACGAACACGTCCGTGATTAACATTTTGAGGCAATTTAAGAATTTGTTAAATAGGAACACGGCGTGATACCATTTAATACGTCAGTGATTAACATTTTGGGGCAATATAAGGATTTGTTAAATAGGAACACGGCGTGATACCATTTAATACGTCAGTGATTAACATTTTGAGGCAATATAAGGATTTGTTAAATATTAACAGGGCGTGTTTCTATTTAACACGTCGGTAATTAACATTTCGCGGAAATTTGAGGATTTGTTAATAGGACACGGTGTGATACCATTTAGCACGTCCGTGATTAATATTTTGGGGCAATTTGTACATTTATTAAAAAGGAACACGGCGTGTTTCTATTTAACACGCCCGTGTTCGAATCTTGGAGTCAATGTATTTTGTTTTTTGATAAATAGAATCATGCTGTGTTTCTATTTATCACTGACGTGATTTCTTTTATTTGTATCACGGACGTGTTAATATTTATTACAAATATGTTCATATTTATCACTTTTTAAAATATCACGGAATCACGCCTGTTGGTTGATTTCAATCACGCGTGCTTTTCTCTGAGTGTAAGCACTTTTTCGCCATTTGTTTTTAATTGATTTTTAAGAAACAGCAGCTTTCGAAAACCCGCAAAAGTACATTGCACAGTACTTTTCTTATTTATCACCTATATTAGACAATTATTAGAGTATTTCGAATGATTTTTTGCATTTTTTTGTTTGCGACAAAAATCAATTGACAATTACGTCTGTTTTTTACTTGTAAAATGCTTGGAAAAATGAGTGACGAAAAGTACTTACACAACCGAAAAAAGTAAGCCCTATTTCACCACATCCGTATTTCTTTATTTTTTTGGAAAACATTATTAAATAATGATATTAGAGCGAAGCTTAGTTAATAACAAAGTGACTTTCAGTGAAAAAATATCAAATACTGTACTGCAAAAACATAAAATATTGCAAGACAATTTGTCTGAGCGTTGACAAGTTTATTAAGAACTCCATATTTTTTTGGTGACTGTTCACCTTGTCGACAATTTCTTCAATTAACTTGCAAATAATCTAGTCGGTGGAGCACCAGTTATGCTTTTCTGATCCGTTGGACTAGAGGTTACGAAGTAATAGTCATTTCGTAGTTCCATGAGCTCATAATTCCCTGAAAAAGTGATTTTATTTGTAGGTGGCGAAAAAGTGCTTACTGGCGAAAAAGTACTGACTCTACCCTAGTAGAAAGTTATTTTTTGTAAACTTTTTGGATGAACTTTTATACTTTCAACCGACAGTTGAACTTTACGATTTATCATTTGAAGTTTAAAGTATATTTCTTTTAGATTCAGATCTTTTGGTGTTTGTCAGAGGTAGCTTTTTTATCAAATCGAAAACTAGAATTTTCTCCAGAGCTTTCGACCATTGGTATGGGTCAGCGAGTCAATTAGACCCAAATCAAGGGTCGAAGGCCTTGGAGAACATTTGAGTTTTTGTTTTGAGAAAAGGAAACTGCCTCTGACGAACACCGGAAGGTCTGAATCTTTTATTGGTATACGTATGTCGATGGTAGTCGCAACTAGGTAATGAATCGTGATTAAAATTTATTGGTATAAGAAAAGAGTTGAGATTCATCAATCCAAATCCTTTATTCCTTGACACACCCAACCCCTACAATCCTCTTTGGTAATGAAGGATAGCTTGATCTCAACGACTCCTGTATATGTACCAGGAGAGGAATATAAAGGAGTCGTTACTTGGTCTTCAGTGAATGAGCATTAGTCGCCGAAAACAGTTCACTTCACTCTCATGAAGTGAAAAATGTGTGGCACCTTCAGTGCTCTAATTTCTCCTTTTTGGAGGTTTTAATATAAATTAGGTGAGCCCCATCGCGAATTACAAGATCACGTTTGTTATTTTGAAAGACTATTTCTTGTCTTTCGGTCTCTACGATCTCTAATAATAATAACAGTAATAATAATAATAATAATAATAATAATAATAATAATAATAATAATAACAATAGATGAGCAGAAGGCCAAAAGTCGTTACTATATGGCGAAATTTAGTAGTTAAAGGCTTTGAAGCTTCGTATTACTTAAGTTTCGTATCCTTCGATTTTATCTATGGTCTTTCATGATTCTGTTTGATGTCAAATAATTTTAATAGCTAATCCTATACCTCGCATTTCCTAAAAAGGGCCTTGACTCCAATTTATGCTAATACAGAAAAGAAAACATAAAGTACGAAGCTTTAGCTCTCCCCTGGTTATCTATTAATAGTTGAATTGAAGAAAAAGTATTTGAAAAGTTCTGTCAAAAATTCTTACAATAGCTGAGAAAATACTAATTATCCAAAATCTAAAATGGAAGTCCTCCAACTCAAAATCGAATTTGTTAATGAAACTTTGTGTTCGTATACCTCCTATTTCGTACTCAAGAGATTCATTGATGATAGATACAGAATTCAAAAAATTGTTTTTCGCCTTTTACGGCAAGATCTAAGCCAAAAGTTACATTTTTCAGGCGTTTAAGTCGTAAAGGTCTAGAATTAGTGTGTAAGAAGGTTAATCATCCACCATGAGGCGATCCAGGAAATAAACTTTTCCTACCAACTCGCTCACTCTCCTCCAGAAACATTTTAAGACATACCAAGATTGAGACGAGCGAATACACTTTTGTACCTGTTTTGTAATCATTTCATTGATACATGATAATAACTTTGAAATATTACTTAATTTCATTTCTAGGTTATAGATAATAAAGGTAATTACCCCTGAAAGATGTCTCTTTCTCAATGTGCTCTATTACAATCTCTGATATCCTAAAAATACATGTTTCTGGAGGAAAAGGACAGCAATGAGGAGGGAATTAATATCATTATTTTAGCATCTTGGGGCAACTTAAAAGAGATGGAGTCCGAAAACGTCCCAAATCTCTAGGGGAAAGCGCGCTACCTTCGGACGATTTATGCTTCGCACAAATCATTTTTTTTTCAAGGTGTTTTAAATGAATTTGGCCCATTATAATATTATATTTTAATAGCTAATCCAACGTCTCAAATTTTCAGAAAAGAGCTATTGGTGAAATCCATAAGGAACATAGAGAAAAAATTTAATTGTTCGAAACTTCAGTCGTTCGAAAGTATCGCGCTTTCCCCTAGATATCGCTATTTAGAATATAACCCCGAAAATACATTTTTTCCCTTTTTGATCATGTCGTATAAGGTGAACAATTTTTTTTTCAAATTCTGGGTCTAATATCAATGGCTAAGTTTTATAAAAAAAACAATTTTTATTTGAAATACTTTAATTCTGAGAAGAGGAATTAGGAAAATTATTTTCATAAAGACTGCGTAATTCTTACAAGAAACTCTACCTTTATTCGTCAATTTCACGAGAAAAAACTTCGTAATTTATAAATTATTCTTAAATAAAATTCATTTTGCTATTAAAACTGGCTCAATAGGAATTCATATTAATAACGTTCATAAATTGGTTATTGTTTAATTAATTTGTCCTGCGTATGGTAATTTAGTGAACCTCAAATGGTGTAAAAGGCTATTATATATCATTGGATTTTCTGAACTCTAATAATATCAATGGTTCTTTTGTTATTGAACTGGTATTATTATTTGGAAACCTTTTATGGTGTCAATTTGCCGGAAATTCCTATTAAAATTAACATTTTTCATCAGTCAATTTATTGGTAGTTTGGGCAGTAAAAAGGATGTAGGGGAAAGCTCGCTGCCTTCGGATGACTGAAAATTCGGACAACTCAATTTTTTGTCTATGTTTTTAGTGGATTTGACCTAGGGTCTTTTTAGGAAATTTAAGGTATTGAATTAGCTATTAAATTATAATATTATGAGTCATTCGTTGAGTCGTCCGAAGGTAGCATGCTTTCCCCTATTGACATTGTTTTCATTGCTAGAAGTTCGTTGAAGAGTTATATTTGGAAATTTGCATGAATTTGAATGTGTCAACATTTGAATAATGCAGAAAGCTTAAAGCAAATCGTCAAAATTCAACTCTATCTGCATCTACAACACTTTTGTGTTTATGGTGGTTCTCTCTGGAAATCCAATCATCGTCTTATCTTGTCCATCATAAATCCCAACAATCGTACAACGAATGGCAAATAAATCATGAATTCTAATTAGAATTTCTATGTATCTCTTTCTATGCATTGAGTTGTTAAATGCCAGTAGTTTGCCATCTCTCAGCAATTTCTCTTTTTTTTCCCTTGATAGTTACAAGCCAGAGAAATACATCATTTCATTTCATTCGACCCATCAAATGTCCGTTTTATGCTGTGCTCTCCATCGTGATTTGGTTTGGGTTGAAAGCCACAAATGGGAAATTTGTAAACCGCCAGAAACAGCAAAATATTGGACGTATGGACTCATATTTGCTCACCATCCCTCGACAAATGATAAAGCTATTCGCAAGGGGTTGAATGTGCACAAATGGTCAAGGGTTGATGTTTGAACTAACTGCAAGTGACATAAATTTAAATGCAACGATTTCAAAAGCTGGGAAAACTCCAAAAGTGCATTCACACGACACAGATATCACATTAAATTTCCTATTTATTTATGCATACCATTAAAAATTCAATTCTGTCACCCTGTATTTAAGAACAAATAATTATCTTTGTCAAGTGGGAAATTCTACAGCTATCAGGCAATTTGCCATCAAAGCTGCGAAAACCCGTGGGAAATTGTTCAAAATGTGTCATGGCCTGGAAGACAGTGTTGCCGCAGAAAGATTCATCAAAGCTCCGGGAAAGCTCTACCAAAGTAATGAGATTCAGCAAGAAGAGCTTTCATAATTAATTGCATCCGGCGTGGAAATGTCCCATTCCCAAATGCAGGGCAACTGTTGGCGAAATAGCAAAATCCATGTCAAATCAATTTTGGGCTGGTATGGTGAATTTCTTGATTCGTTCCGATTGGATCGAAATTAAACTCGTATTGTTTGAAATTGAACGTGGACTTTAATTAATTCTACCACAATTTCCTGACCACACTTCGGGACCCTCCTTTGTCCTATATATAGGATGTATTTTCTACAATTATTGACACTGTAGATTGGGGACGACTTTCACAATTTATCCTGTTTGCTCAATCTTGAATTTTCATCTATTCCGGAATCCCCTTGAAGGTTTGGGTCATGAGAGTATTTTATGACCAAGGGTTTTTAATAGGGACCAATCCACAAATGAGACCAAATTTCGGACGTATGTTTTATTTAATAAAGTAAGAATTTTATTAACTGTTTTTAACTATTATAAAGGTGTATTCTTAAAAGCATTATTTATAATAATAGAGAAATTTTCATACAGCCCAGTAGGGTGATGACGTTCATTATAAATTTAGGTCCTATTTAGTAAATTCCCAAGAGAAATAATAAATTTTAGGACACCCGTATTTTGAAACCTGAGGCGGTATTGTGAATTTAAAAAATTGTTTCTAATTATAAATCGTATATACACTGAGAAAAATCCGAAAAAGTTAAAATTACATTCCGGAAATGTTAATTTTACCCTGCAGTATTGATCCAAAATCGGTGTAAATATTACTCTTTTTAGGTGTATTAGGGATTAAGGTTACCCTTTTTCATGTTAATTTTATCCTTGAAAAGGTGTAAAATTAACAGTAAAAAATATTGATATATTTTTACACCTAAAAAGTGTTAAAGTTACGAAGAAAAAAAGTTAATCGCACCCTCTTTTTTTCTCGTTTTTTTTCTCGTTTTTTTTCTCGGTAGTAAAGGAATACAATTACAGGTTTAACCCTTTAAGGACGATAGGGACACCGGTGTTCAAAAATGTTTTTCCCTAAAGTTTTATAAAGCTATGTTGTGCTCTAAGAAGTCAGAAAAAGTGATTTTTGATTTTTTCTGACCCCCAATTTTTTGACCTTCTCGTCCTTAAAGGGTTAAAGACAGGCCAGTCCTATAGATAAATTTCTGCAAAATGAACCTCAAATATAAGCCACGCCTTTTTATTAAAATTTCTATACTGTTTGGAAAAGAAAAATTAAATCCATGCTACTTAAACTTAGAGGGAAGTGGGGCATCTTTGCATTGAGGCAGCTCTGAAATTGGTCTTTTTTATCCTATTTTAAATGGAATTAATAAATCATTCAGCTAAACTATTTTAATTTCTTATCAGTCAATATTTTTTGAGAAGATTCTTAAAAACCAATAAACCTGTCTTGTCCAGTATCCATCGGGTACGTAGCAGATGGCGAACAGAAAATAGGTGTACTTGATCCTAGAACCGGCTAAACTGTGTTTGAAAAAAGCTACATGCACGTATGTATCGGCATTCTCGCGTCTACGAGAAGTCCTTAGAGAATACTTAAACGCCGACGACCCCAAACCCCGTGTCTTCTTGTTAAGGAAGCCAATGACTTCAACCTCGCACTCTGTTTCCCAGTATTCTGCTTGCAAAAAAAAAAAAACAGAAAAGAGCCTCGGATGACGAATGTATTGCACCCATTGCACCGCAAAATGACCTCCGCGAGATTATGGACAAACTGTTGCTTAACGGCTGATTCCTTAGTCGGGAGGCATCAGAGTGACAAACGAGACCCTAGGTCTAGATTGGCATCAAAGGTGAAATTTTCGAAAGTACCAGTCTGGTTAATGATTACTATGTGTCTTTTATTTGTCGACTGCCTGGTTATTCGGAAATTTATCCATGGCCAAAACCAATTACCTCGTACAAAATTTCATTTTGTATTCATCCGAGATAATTTCCCTTCTTTTAAGAAGTGAGGTAAAATTATCTTTATAAAATATATTAATCCGTAACAATTCGTGAATTTTCACTCAGCTTTGTCGAGCCTTCAACAACGACATGGCATTTCAATATGATTGCACCTTCCTGAAGTGGCGCAGGGTCGACAGGAGTAAGCTGTTAACCTAGGTATCCTCGATTCGCGACCCTAATTGGAACAAATGGTTATGAAAATTAATGAATGAAAAACAATAAAATTGGTTGCTATTTAGGATTTTGAGATCTTCAAAAACTGGAATAAACCTCTAGTCTGAAGACCGCTTTACTATTCAAATCCATTTCTGATTCGTTTATAAGCCACTGCAGTGTCATTGCGGTCATTGCCTTCTGGGTCTCTATCATCGTATTTGTAAGTTAGAGAACCGAGAGAGTCAATCCGGCCTAGAACGTTGAGAAGCAGGACGTGTAGGCTTAGGTCTCGGGAAATCTGTTTAGGTGCTAAAGGGTGGCTAGATGCCTTAAGAAAGTCCATTCCGTCCCAATCCTTCCAATATAAAAAATCGCGACCGGTAGTTTTTTTCTGTTTAGCAATATAGGAAATGAAATAAGAAGTACGAAGCTTTCGTCACTTGAATCTTCACAGCCTTCCCCTGGATATCCGCTAATAGAAGAACTGCAGAAAAAGGATTTGAAAAGTTCTTTCAAAAATTTGTTGATTAACTGAGAAATTTAGATTATGAATATCCGAAACCTAAGGAGAAGAATTAGGAGGACCACTTACTTAAAAATTACCGCAGATTCGGATGACTTTGCACCCCTGCTTTATACAAGCTTTACTTTAATTTTGACTCTTAAAGATGGTGAGAGTGTTAAACAGACTTCCGTTCGCTTGGTACGTAAATCCCAAGAAATTTTGTGTTTGTGCATAGAGAGGAGACCACCAGAACTAGTGATTCCCAACCCATAAATTTAACCCAAATAGAGACAGGTAAATATTCCTGCCTCCACCTAGGCTTGAACAGGGGCCTTTCGCCGTTAAGGCGAATGGTCTACCAACTGGGCTATGGGGCCACCGGCTCTGATCGTCTCCGCCACTGATCTCAACCAATTGTCATGTGCACTTCAGCTCGTTTTCGACTCACTACGAACGTTAAGAAAAGGTATCATGCTAACTAATATTTAATAGAAATGTAGAAATCTCCTAGGAAAAATGAAAGAAAATTCACATTAATGGAAGGCATGAAAGTTCGTAGAGAGAGTTCTTTCCCCTCAAAGACCTCTACCTCGTGAGTTCGAGTATTCTGTCAAGCTTTGATGCTTGATATCTCTTTTTATTATAAACTTGCTGTACTTCAGTAAACTATTTCCTCTTCGTTTGTTTATCTTTCTGAAAAAAAAATTATAAGTTGAGTGTAAAAGTTGTCTAAATGATATGCTAATTACAGAAAGTTCTTTTATGAACCGTTTAGACGTGTTTTCTTTCATCTGCGACTTCAACTGATTCGCGAAAGTCTTAATCTTTCTACGAACTATGTATATGAATAATGCAGTACGATAGAGGGAATGAAAGTAGAGTGTTCTGATGAGTAGTAAATAATCTGTCGTACCTTTCCATGTAAACGTAGCTTGGTATGAAAAATCCTGAAGAAAATGCATGTTCCTTCAGCTTTTCCATTATTTGTCTCGCAAATAAATCACTCTCTTGTTGTTTTTTTCTTTTGCTGTACACGTAACCTTTGACTGAAAATGCTTCCATCTGCTAAATCCAAACACAATGCTTGAAAAATGAGTCGAAAAATAAAAGATTTTCCACTGCATTTCCCATATCATCATGCTCGATTGAATTGATGGAGGATGAGTTTTTTTTTGTGCAATTGTTCGTAATATTTCGCAGAATACATTTATTCTCAACTTAAATAGTATAATGCTGAGAAATATTGATATTCCATGTATCGCAATGTGATACACTTGCTGCTATATTAGGGACTAAATTCATCAAAATGCTACAACAGCAATTATCATTCAATTAAATGGAATCCCAAGGGAGCAACTCCCTTCATTTATGATTGGGATTTAGGTACATGCTAGACATACCTCGTAAATTTCCCCTACAAATGTTATTCAGTTATGGTGAGGAATACAAAATATACTAATAATTTTAAATCGATTTGCCGAAATTCAAAAAGCTCCTCCTTCAAAAGCTCTTCTTTAAGCACGATTTTTCTTTTTTTTTAATTACCCATTAGCATTTAATAAAAAGTTAAAAAGTTCTTTTCTTGTTAGAAACCAAGAAATAAATGCACTTTGAATAAATTTTTCAAATTAAATAAATCTCAGAAAAAAAAACTTTGAGTATACAAAAGTACAATATAAGAATAATTCAATTTCATTTGCAATAAATTTTTCTCAAGTTGCAAGCAATTAGGTAAAAAATGTGCTAGAACGAAGTGAGAAAATTGCAAAATGAATCAATGAAAAATTGGATAAAGAGGAAAAAAAAAACACAATTTCCGTTTGAAAGTTTTTTTTCCCCCATAACTATCCTCTTTCATTTTCCAACCATTTATCTACAATTGAGCTTTCAAATAAGTTTTTTTCTTCATCCAATATCGTCCAACTGGTATAACTTTCAGACAGTCATTTCAATATAGGAATGATGTATTCTCTTTGTTCACAAACACCTTTTCCACGGTCTTTAATAATAATTCTCCCCTGTCTCCTCCATTGATGAACAATTTTATTATTTTCTACAGCAGGTATTATTTTCCATTGAGGAGATATTTTGCAATAAAGGAATCCACATTGGAATATTTAATGTTAGATGCTTGTTGATGAAACGCATACTTTGGATTTCATTATAAAGTTTCTCAGAAATTTCACCTAAATGATATTCAATTATTCTCAGAAATATTGAGGACGCGTTTTCCATTTCATATTCGTTCTATTTTCCTTGCCAGTGATATTTTTCCGCATGAATTCTTCCCGGATCGTGTATAATTTCTTTGAGGTGATCAAATTACAAAATCTCTTCACATTTGATTCATGCAAATGATTCCAGAAATAATTAAGAGTTTCGAGGATCGACGAATTTAAAATGTTTGACTCAGACGATACATTACATGTAATAAAGTTATTGAGTTACACCAGGTATATGGCATGAAATTTAATTGGGAATTTGGGGCTTTATTTGTGTCAAAAGTCTGCAAAGTTCACAGAACAAAGGATATATTTGAATAATTATGCTATTCCAATGAAAAATGAACGTGTTTTTTTTATCACTCTTTTCTGAACTCAATTGCTTCTGTAGTAATTCTGGAAGAGTAAAAAGTAGTGCAATTTTGTGTATTTTCCCTGACGGTGGTTCTCCTAAGCATTTTGATATGAGTTAAAGTCCCAAAGAAATTGTTTAAAAAATTGTCCAAAGAATTGTTTAGTAAAGGATTGAATTTGTATGTAATAGGCCCTGAAGAAGATCCCATCCAGGATCGAAACGTTGAAAAAATAAAGTCAAATTGAAGAACAAAAAAATTAGACCGAATTTCCCACTTTGACTTCAGCAATTGCTTCTGCATTATCGACATTTATTCATGTTGGTTCTTGTCTCAACTTTTTACTTCAGTTCTTGGAGTGTTCTAAAACCACCAAACAGTCGTCACAAGAACCAACACAAAAAGAAGTCGATAATGCAGAAGCACTTGAGAACAGTAAAGTGCTAAAAAACATGTTCATATTTATTGGAATAGGGTGGAGTAACCACTTGTCGCCATGTATTCGAAAAAGTGGAATTAATTTTATTAGAACTTTTGAACTCTTATTACAAAGATAGCTTAAATTTGACACAAAACTACTTAGATGTATTGGCTTTTGATTTGTGAAAACAATGTTCCCTGAATTTAATGCTGGACTACTTAAAAAACTAATTTTTATTAAGAATACAAAAATAACCACTTCTCGCCATCCACTTAAAAGGATCCAAACTCGATCATTTTAGGTAATGTTATAAAAAGAATACATTCAGAATTTCTTTTTCCTCATGATCACCTTATCGAAGGAAAACTCTCTGCATCACCACAAATCACAAGAATGTTAGAAAAAAAACCGATCTGTTACATTTTTTTAAGACGTTTTCCACACTGAATTTGTACAACACATTCAAATTATACATAAAATTTAACGATTTTTATGTTAATACATCCTAAAATGAATAAATAATTGAAATCAAAATAAATTCATTGATTATTCGAAGATTAAATCCATAATTGTAATTCACTTAATTTCTTGGCCGAAATTACACTCAAAGTGGCCGGAAATTGGCACACATTCAGCTAATAAGACACATGCCACAAAAGCTAGTTTATCGCCCTACAATTTCTTTAAGCTTTAAAAAATTACCGAAAAGCGTAACACTGCAACTAATCTCTTTTCTGTTTCCCATTCCAAAAGTCTATTTTTTATTGTTCTTAGGAACATTTCTTCTTTTATTATTTCCATAGCATTTTGATAATTGTTTTATCCAACTTCTATTATTCTAATACAATTTGTTTTATTTTTCAATTGTGTAATGCTCACAAGCTTCTTAAGAAGGCTTATTAATACTGACTTTTCTCCTACAAATTAAGTACAGGACAAAAATTTACAAAAGTTCTTTATGAAATTTGGAAACATTTAGTCCGTACATAAATCTGTTAACCATGAAAGCAATAATAATTAGCACTACTTATTAACAAATTAATATAGCTGTAAATCAAACATTTTTAACATTTTTTTTTTAATTTTTACTTATTCGTAATGTTCAAAACCGTTATAAAAATTTTAATAAATCTCCTGATTTTCGTTTCGAAATTACTGTAATAAAACATTTCAGAAAGATAAATCAGTTACGGGTACTTTGGGTATTTTACTTATTAATCGATTAGGGGGAAGTGGGCCACCTTTGAAAGTGAGGTTACCTTTGACATTGGAATTTTTCTCCTGTGTTTAAGTGGAACAGAGCCATATCTTAATGTAATTTAGCTTCTCAATCTGTTTGTGCAGCTAAATTATATTACGATAAGGCTCAATTTTATTTAAAAATAGGTGAAAAATCCCAATTTCAAAGGTGCTCCACTTCCCCCTAAATCTGATTCAGCTAAATTAGAAATTTCAGGATTTTTCAAAATATCCAGATTTAAACAAATCGGTTGAAAAATAAACCATTCAAAGTGGTTGAACTCTGATTTTCGAAAATTTGATATCGAAATGTATATCGAACATAGGCAAACATAGGTATCTAGGGACGAAATATACATTGTAGATACCTCAAAAACATATTCGAAACATATTCCTCCAAAAACATGGTTTTGGAGAAGAAGGTGGGGGATAGAAAAAAGACTGTTCTGTATAATATTGACTTATGGAGGGGTCGCCGAAGACCGGAAGCCGATATCTTTTACCGTTTGGCCTCTAGCTGTGTCACAAGTTGAAAATAGTGGATTATCTTTCTTTGAGTTTGAGAAGCAAAATAATTTCGAAATTCCTTGAAATAAGACAGAATTCCATAATATAAAAATAGAATTGCTTCAATCAGACTCCGAGTTTAAAAAATTCGAAGATCAGTAGGACACATTGGCTCCATTCAGGAATAACTTTTCGAAAAGACAAAGCCACTCCAAAGTCAAGCCAAACTTATTCGAAAATCTACCGGAAGCCTAAAGTGCAAGTTCATGTACCCGCCGCTTTAGCAGTGACTGTTCTACTATTTCGAATTTCGATATTCTTGACGCTTCAATAGTCAATAATGTTAACATATTGTGCAAACGTTTGCTGCAAAAAGGAAATTTTTGTGTAGTTTTGTGGAATTTCAGGATGGCAGAACGTTTGAATTGCAATTTTATTAACTAAGATAAATGTCCATTTCATGAACTTGCTCACTTTTGTTTAACTCGTCAGTTTAAACATTCGAACTTCCAACGGGTTTTTAGGTAAGTTCTCTCTGATATACCTTCGAATCGGTAAAGAAAAACCTCAACCGGAGAGAGCTCTCAAATCGAGAAGGTTATTACAGAACGAGAGGATTTTTGCTTCTCTCAGAGTTCTTCTAACAGAGCTCTCCGATATTCAGATGATTTGGACCGAAATTGATATCTATCAGATAAAAACCCGTTCCTTTATGCGAAAATAGGCAATCTTTGACTATCTTGTGTATTTTACAGCTGTGACCCTATGTGTATTTCTTTTTCGAATTTCGAACTGTCTCAAGTGTCAAAATGTATTTGTCTTTCCTATGTTTTTGGGAAAATCGAAGCAGCAAGGCTCATTTTTTATAATTTCCCTCAAAATAACACGGGCGGGAGTTATACGGGCTTCAGACCTAAAGCTTATACATCTGACTTAAGTCCTCTAATTCCTTATCAGGCACGATTTTTTAGGAAATTGTTCTTTAGGGTTGGATATTGATGGCAAATATTCCATATGATTTTGAAAAATCAATAAAATCGCTTGTTATTTAGATTGTTGTGACTTTCGGGAACTGGGCTAAACCCTTGGCTAAACCTCCAGTCTGAAGCCGGCATTATACTTCAAAGAGTTTCTTAGTTTCTTCTTAAATTTCCCTTACCTTGTGCGAAAATGTAGTTTCAAAATTCCAAACTGGCTTTAAATCTTCGAAAATCAACGACATTTATGTAAAACAGAGTTTTATCTACCTTTCATCCGACACACTATTGGGAAATTAAGCCAAACTGCAGCTGTAATTGGGAAGAATGCGTGAGTTGAATTGAATCTACGCGTCTTTTATTTTTGGTGCTCGTTAGTTCTGAATTTGTGTTTTCGTTTGTTTTTTGTGAAACGTTGTTGGCACGATTTTTACTCACCGATGCGCATTTTTGGACACTCAATGGAACCAAACAGCTAATTTTTCGGTGATTCATTAAAAATTAAAAAAAAAATTAATTGAAAACGAAAATTAAAAACTTTTAATAATATAGTCAAATATTGCATATGCAAATTTAAATTATGTTTAAATTGAATAACAGAGAGCAATTATTATTGATCTACGTAGATAAAATTAAACATGTGGTTATATATAACAATATTGAGTATACAACATAGAATGGGGAATTATCATTTCGTGTGTCCAAAAAAATTAAAAAAAAAAAACAGATTTTCAATGGACGGAATTAACAACCCATCACTCCTATTTTAAATTCGGTGGTTAAAAAATTTAATGCAAAAAAAATTGTATTTTTAATTGCAAGCCCCTGGTAATATCCTGTCTGACCTAGGCATAAACTCTTATGAAGTATTTTCATGTATCGTCTAGAGAGATATCTGATGGTTCCACCTCAAATTCTGACCACACCGAAGCGTCCAATATGTGATGGAATGTGCCTTTGGGCGGGTTGGGGGTAAAAGCGAAAAGAATTCTTTGGAAATTGCGGAAATTGATCAATGGGCACAGCCTATAGAGAATTAGTTGAAAGACGCCAAAACGAAGGTGGAAGGCAGGAAAAAGTATTTGGGAGAAAAGCTGATGATTTTCCCATAAAATTCATTCACAACCATCCAGAAACATTAATTACATTATATTTAGAACCTTTCATTTCGGACCCTCCCGCAACTGAAACTACGTCGGAACATGAGGGGTTGCTCAGTGACTCAATGAGTGAATGTGGTAATTTTTCTGGCGTGAAAGAGATCCTTGGCTCCTTGGCATCCTTGGCATGGACAACCATGTGTAGATGCCCATTAAATACAATAAATTCTTTTCTTTCCTTTTGATCCCATTAGCATTTCTCACGGAGCTTTTTTGCCATTTCACTTGAAATCAATTTATGTGCTTTGGTGCGCTTTCACCAAGTGACTGGATGTTAAATTACCCAATAGAAACTGTTGATTAGTGTAAAAAAGTCTAACTAATGAGACATCTATTGAACGTTTTTGGCTCAAAAGGCAAGTAATGAAGGTTTTTATGTGACAAAACTCGAAGAATTTTACCAGCGTCTTGCTGAGAAAGAACGTCGACGGGGGAGTTAAGTTACAAGTTCCATGTATCAAAGGAAAGTTAACTTTAATACCAATCTATCTTCGGAAAGTTTAAAAGAGTGGAGTATTATTAGATTGAAGAATATGTGGTGGAAGAAACAGGATATTAAATCGAATCCAAATAGAACAAGGTTTAGTTTTTGTGACAAAATTTAATTCACGAGTTTAGTGCGTCCAAATTCGAATAAATATTTCCAATAAATTTTATACTTTAGTAAATAGGAAGCAGCTCGTACATTTTACAAAACGTTGCGAATTACAAAAATAACAATAGTCGTATGATGACATGAGAATGAAAAACTAAGGATACTTTTTGCCGTTTGATGGCGCTATAATAGCAAGAAATTATTTCACTGTGATGTTCAAAAGAAGAAGAAGAGTACGAAAGAGTAAGATAGAAGCATTAAGTTTGAGAAAGAAAGATATGTGAATTTCGTTTTTTCTTAATTTTTCTTAATTAAAATATATGCTAGAGCCTTAGAGAAAGTGTTTTCTGGAACCAATGCTGTGAATTGAGCGTTTTATAGCTGGTTTGTGTCTTGACTTAAAGTTTTTTAGTTCTTAAGAACTATATTTTAAGCTATAAAAATTAGCCTTTAAGTCAGAGGTGTGCAAGAACCGTTTGAAACCGAAATAAAGTTTGTAGCTTTTTAAGTTATTTTTTGTATCCAACTTAAAACGCAGTAATGTTGAAATTTTTGGTTAAGACAGAATTTCGGAAATTATTCGTCTTCTTGGAAATTATTTGTTTCGCTTTTTGAAGTAAAAGGAAAATTTTTGGGTGTTCTGGGAAATTATCACTTTCTCTTACTAGAGCAAAGGAGAATTTTCTGTATTACGGGAAATTATTACTTTCGCTTGTTGGACCAAAAAGGAAATTTCCGTATTTTAGGAAATTTATTATTTGAGCTGTCTGGAGCAAAAGGGGCATTTTCTGTATTCTGGGAAATTATCAGTTTCACTTTCTTTTGCAAAGAAAATTTTCTGTATTTCTAGAAAATTATAAATTTTGCTTGTGGAGGCTAAAGGAAATTTTCTGCATTCTGGGAAATTACAAGTTTCACTTACTGGAACCAAAGGATACATTCTGTGTTTTGGGAAATTATTAGTCTCACTTGTTAATGCAAAGAGAAATTTTCAGTGTTCTATCTGGGAAATTATTGCTTTTGCTTGCTGGAGCAAAAGAGAATTTTTCTGTTTTTCTGGGAAATTATAAGTTTTCCTTGCTGTCAAAGGAAATTTTCTGTGTTCTGGAAAATTATTAGTTTCGCTTGCTGGAACAAAAAGGAAATTTCTGTTCCACTTGCTGGAGCAAAATCGATATTTTGTGTTCTGGGAAATTATTAGTTTCCCTTGCTGGAGCAGAGGAGATTTTCTATGTTCTTGGAAATTATAAGTTTTGCTTGTTGCGGCTAAGTAACATTTTCTGTGTTCTGAGAAATTATTAGGCTCACTTGTTGGTGCAACGGGACATTTTTTGTGTTCTAGGAAATTATTAGTTTCGTTTGTTAGGACAAAGATGAATTTTCTGTGTTCTGGGAAATTATTAGTTACGTTTGTTAGAAAACAAAATTATTAGTTTCACTTGCTGGATCAAAAGAGATATTTTCTATGTACTAAGAAATTGTTAGTTTCATTTGCTAGAGCAAAAGGGAAATTTTCAGTGTTATGGGAAATTATTAGTTTCGCTTGCTAGAGCAAAAGGAAAATTTTCAGCGTTCTAGGCAATTATCAATTTCACTTGCTGGACCAAAAGGAAATTTTTTGAGTTTTGGGAAATTATTAGTCTCGTTTGTTAGAACAAAGGAAAATTTTCTATGTTCTGGGAAATTATGAGTTTCATTTTCTGGAGTAAAGGTAAATTTTTTGTGTTGTGGGAAATTATTAAATTCACTTGTTAAGACGAAGGAAATTCTCTGTGTTTTGGGAAATTATTAGTTTAGAAATCATTAAAAGTTTGCTTACATTAAGTCCAACCCTGCAGTGTTCTCTAGGTCCAAAAGAAAGTAATCGATGAAAATATGTAAGAAACCTTTAGAAACAAATTTTTATCATAGGTGGGAATCAATAAAATTTTTATTGAATATATAAATTATACTTTAGCACATCTTTCTAAACCAAAATAAAAATTTAAAAAAAAATGCGTGAAAAACTATCAGCTTTTTGATTAAGAACTTGAGATCCTTGAGAACAAAAATTTGAGAACAGTTTCTAACGCTACTCGCGGGAAATAAAAGTGTTCTCAAGTAGAGAAAAAAAGTTAACAGAGCCATTGAATTGTTATCAATTCGCTTGTTTTCGTTTAGTTGTGATAATATTTTCCGCAAGACCAAAGCCATCGCTATTTCTCTTCGAAATGGAAAAGGACAGATAATCCTAACCGGCTTATGTAGGTGAGATTCTTAACGTGAGCTAACTCGGAGTGCATGCAAATTCGATTTAGAGTTGAAATTGTGAGTCGCCATTCAGTTATCTTGAATCAAATTCGTGAAATTATACAAATTTTGTATTTTAACCAAAATATCAAGGATTTGGATGAACTGGCACAAAAGTGATATATGGGTGAAATGTAGACCAGAATGTTCTCTATAATTTTCCCATAGAACATGATCTCATCGATTGCTCAGACGCCAAGATAAGCGAGGTTTTTTGTTTCTTAACTCGTTTTTTCATCCAGAGTTCCCCAAGTAGTCATTTGTTGAACTTCAACTATATCAAAGAATTATTGTATTTTGTGGGACTTTCCATTTAAAACCATATTTTAAGTGTCTTTGTGGAGTAGAAGCAGTCAAATTGGCATCTGAGTGATTTCAAAGCGTTATTATGGGAAAAATCAATTTTTTCACACTTAAACGGCAAAATCGGAGTGATAGCGTAATCTGAGCGGAAAATGATGTATGGACGAAATGTAGAGACAAATGTTCTCTACAATTATGTCGAAGTAATCATTAAAATCGGTTCAGCGACAGTCGAGATAATTGAGGTTATGTGATATTGAAATTGGTTTTTCGACTGTGGCGCCCCTGGTGTTGGTCCAACGAAGTTCAAATATTTTAGAAAGTTGTAGCATTTGGTGAGATCTTTCGTTTAAGCCCTCATTCATCAAAATCGGTCACATAGAACCGGAGATATGATTTTTTGAATTTTGTGAACTTTGACCCCTCATATCTCCGGTTCTGTTTTAACCACAGCGCACTTACGCACCATTTTGGAAACGTCCTAGACTGGACTACAACATACTAAAATTTCATTAACTTGCACAATGCCGTTTTTGAGAAAAGTGACTTTGAATTTTGATGAATTTTGACGCTATCACAGCGCCACCTGTGGTGAATTTTTGAACTTCCATCTGAAAGTGCTCATCGAGACGAAACCAAAAAGGTAAAATTTAGGTCGCTATGTTAATTAGAACCGGAGATAGAGGCCGGTCAATGTTCGTACTTTGACCCCTTATAGCTCGGGTCAGGGGTTATGGATCGACTTAAGGTTTTTTTTGTTTGATAGGTATAATCAACGGCTACAACATACTAAAATTTCAGCCCGATGCACAATGGAATTTTTGAGTTATTTAACTTATAAAATTTAAAAATTTTCTTTTTAATAATAGCGCCCCTAGCGGTGGTTTTATGAACTTGCGATGTTAGAAGGGGAGGTGGCATTTCACGAGAGCTTTCCAAAAAGCCCTCACTTTTTAAATTTTGACAATTAGAACCGGAGTTATGGCCATTTTAAGAAATTTTTTTTGGACCCTTATAGCTCGGGTCAGGGGGGTCGGGGGACCTTAAGTTTGGTATTGATGGAAAGCTCTAAGGCCCAGCTATAACATACTAAAATTTGAGCCCGCTCTATGCCATAGGGGCGGAGCTATTGAGAAAACAAAAAAAGGGGGTTCTTCAAAATGGCGGAAGGAGGGGTGGGGGGTGGGGGGTCAATGCACCAAGTTGCAATTTTCACCCGATATATAACCTTTGCCGAAAACCGCAAGTCGATATCTTTTTTAGTTTAGGAGCTATTAAGCTCCAAAGAGCGGCCGGCCGGCCGGCCGGCCGGGAACGTAAAATAGCCACATGTATATTCGTGATCAGGAAGTGGCGAAACACATTTTGGCCAAGTTTGAGGTCGATCGGACGACATGAAATTTTGTTAGGATTATAGTAGGTGAGATTGTTAAGAATCTCACCTAATAGTGAAAAATAGTAGAAATAATGAAAACAGATATGTTATTGCACAGTTTTTTTTAATAACATTGAGCTTTTTGCGAGTTTTTTTTTAAATTGATATCATACAAGTGCTGCATTTTTATCTTTTCTCTGAATGGCTATCTTGAGCTTTAAAGCATCCAAAGCTTTCTGCTTTAGCCAATAAGGTTATTAATAATTTTTCAAAAATTACAAAAATACCCATAAAGAATCATTTACTTGGCTTATTCTTGGCTTATTAAACCCTGGGTCTAATCACAGAAGCAATTTTACCCACATTAGGATCATATTATATCTCTTAATTTCCCATTCTTTTGAAATCGAATCTTTGGAATTAGAACTTGTACCATAAGCCACTCAATTCCAATCGTAATTCTTGGAGTTTCTTCTCTTAATCACTCACCACCAAAATAAATTGCGATATCATTCTCTACGCGTAGTTAATTGGCAATGGAGCTATCTGTGGAGGTGATGAAAGAGTAAATTAATGTTGGAGCGTTTGAGTAATTGGGGTATGAGATGCCAATCATTAAATGTTCCTTCCATCACGATATTTCGTCTGAATGGTGAATTGTTTTGTATGTTCGAAAAGTAAAACCCCAAAAAGAGGCAGAGTCTTGCCTTTCCATGTGGAAAAACCGACCACCTCCAAAAGGTGCTTTCACTTCCTTTTTGAGGGAGTTATTAAGAAAAGGTGGCGAATGGCGCAATTATTGCCATAACACTGTTCTTCGAAAGCAATTAAAAGTCCGTAAATATGAAACGTTGCTCGGGATATTTATATTGTATAGCTCCTTTTGGTTCTCACATACTTTTTTTTTCGCACGAACTGCTAATGCCTTATGGTGTGTGTTTTAATTAGAATCTGTGTCAAATGCTGTATTGATTGCGATACACATCAAATTACACCCGTCTCATTTTGACACCTATCATCAGAGCCCCACCCCCATGTTCCAGCTCTGGGATCAATTATAATTTTATGCGCAGCTTTTTCCTTGTTCGGCTATTATGTTGTTTATATCCTTCCAATTGCTACGAGGGTTCTTCCAAGAGACTTGTCAAGTAATTGCTTTTGTGTTTTCCTTTTCGACAGCATGGAAATTCCACTGGCATTGGGGGTAATAAACTCATGATGTAGGGGCGGAAGAAAAAGAATTTTTGACAACACTTCAATAATCACACTTTTAGGCCCACTTCATGCAAATTGACAGGATTTTGTCTTCTTGTCTGCCACTTTATCCACTTAATCCTTCTCAGATGTCCTTGAAGAGTAACGTCCCAAGAATGCCAATGACTTTGAAAAATGCCGCGATATTTTAAACTGAAATTTATACAAAGTTTAATACGCAGCTAACAGGGGTGTAAGTTATGTTGACTAACATTATGGGCTTCGCACAGAACTTTTTATTTAGAATCGACTATGTCTTTTGGAGGCTAATCTGGTAAGCTCTTCAAGGAAGGGGAGTGCTAGAAGACTGCGTAACTATAATACATGACAACTCAACAGGTATGCTTACCGATTGAGCAGCCAGCAAGTCCTAAAGTACGGCTGTCTCGGATTTCAAGGACTCGCCTGAGGGCCTCGACACACTTGAGGATTAGCCGAAAGACGGCTTAGCGTAATCATTTTCGAAATAATGGTAAAACTACATTTCTATCATTTTCCACTAAGCCGTCTCTCGGCTTAAGTCCTAAGTGTGTCAAGGACCTTAGGAGAATCGGTGGCTGTTCCAGCCTGCGCTACTGATGCCTTCGAGGTACTTGACAGCCCCGAAGGGGAATTCTGTAACACTATGACAATGTCATATGACAAATTTTCGTGGCAAAATTTCGGAGCAGGACAATGAGTGAGCATTAAATGATCATTGCAAGGAGCCCTATAAAGCTTTCAGTAAGTGATATGAGTCAGATTTAGGATTAGTTCTTCCGAATTTATCACATAAAAGTTTTCAAATTTGTAATATGACATTGTCATACTGTTACAGAATTCCCTTACTGAGGGCTTGTACTATCATACTGTTGAACAAGGTAGCTACTGGCCAGTTCATACAGCACAATAACATTAAGTGTCGTAGGCAATCAGTAGCGCAATAGGTAAGACCATTAGCTCTTGGGCGGATCGATTCCCCGGCTCGACTTACTGCTATGAGTTCGAGTCTCTCCCGGTGCAAGGATCTGTATGTCTAATTTAGACAATTTTCATATGTTAATAACGTAATATAATGCTCCGCCTACGCCCAACAACTACGGGAGCATGGAAGAAGCATCCACACAGCGGGGAAAGCGCTCCTGGGCGATCTACAATGGACTTAGTAGATTCTTCCAACACGGGATATGGACATTATTGTAAAAATGATTACCTTGTAAGAGAATATCTCGATATAATTAATAATAATAATTAAGTGTCGTAAGTTCGGTGCTATGCCAGATACGTTAGGGCACATTGTTGGCATCTGTATCTACACCAAAGCCAGAAGGATCTGATGACATGATGAAATCCGTGACCTAGTCGTGGATGAAATCGCTTATCGTGATCCTGGGGCGGAGGTTCTTAAGGAGCAGACAATGTTCCCTCCTGGTAGCGGAGCTCTCAAAACCGTGTTAGTAGTGAATAACCAGGAAGGAGTCTTCGTGGTAGACATAATAGTCCGTCACTAGGATACAGAGGGCCTAATCACCGGGGTTAGGGACAAAGTCTCCAAATAAACGCCCCTTCTAGATACTGTGAGGGAGCTGTACAGCACAGCAACCGAGAGTGTAGTGCTTCCAATTGTAGTTGGTACAAGTACACAGCCTGACTGGAGTTGAAGAACGGTTTGGTGTGCGTTTTAAAGTGAACAAGATTTCAGAACTGAGTCCACTGCTCTTCAATGGTGTTATGGATTATCTACCTTCCTGTATCTAGAGACTATCATGTCCAGGTGTCCTGGACTTTGCTCTATGCAGACAATGTGGTTCTGGTGGATAAAATCAGGGATCTCGTTTAATGCAGAGCAGATCTATGGAAGGAAGCATTGAAGCACCGAAGGTAGCGGACCTCTTTCTAAGGTTGGAAAAGACCTGCCTAGAACCAACAACTTCAGATACCTCGGTAGTGTCCCGTCCTATGATGAGTCTATGACTGCAAATATGGCACACAGGGTATCAGTTTGATGATTGAAATGGCATATAATTCTTAATAAATCCCTAGACCGACAAAACAAGGAATTGTTAGATTTGAATAAGTGGAAGAATTATTGAAAATAAAACAGAAATTAAAGAAACGCGCTTTCCCGCCCAGCCAAGAAAGGCTTGGAGTCGGAGTCGAAAGCCTTGGGAAAAATCGTTGTTTTTCTGAGCTGCCCCATATCCCCAACGCTCACCGGTTTCTTCACGAAATGGCATCAGTTCACCGGTGAGTTTTGTAACCGAAGAACGTACCTAAAGTAGAAAGGCAAGCTTCCAGATCGTGGTACGCCCCCAATGCTTTAGGAGTCTGAATGTAGAGCAGCCACCAAAGCTCACGATCAAAATCTTGTCGTCCGTCGCAGAAATGCGAATGTTGAGATGGTACTCGGGAGTCACCCTAAAAGATAGGGTGCGCAATGAGCATGTAATATAATAGTCTGCGAAAGGAGAAAATTGGCAATAAGCTCGCAGGATCACGGTTGAGATGGTATAGCCATGTGATACGTCGCCCAGAGGATTATTTAATAAAGATTTCCGTAAGACCATTTAATAAAGATTCCTTATTTTCCTAGATAAGTCCGGTTAACCAAACCGAAATAAGAGATGTCCTGACCGTTCCCTATCACATGGCGTTCCTCGGTAAAAAGGGATGGCAAAGCGTCCCAGCTTTGCGAAGTGCTTGAAGTCACGAGAAAGAGCTATCAATGTATTATCTTGTCGCATCCTTTTTGTGTACATACCGATGTACCTCCGATTAAATTAATTGATAAAGTTAAACTCCTAAATAAGAAAGTGCCTAAGAAAAGTAGATTTTAGGACATTTTAGCATGAGAAACAAGCATATGAACAAATTAAAAAATAAATCCAAGAGAGGTAAACCATATACGGGTCTATTACCGATTCACTACCGATTAAGCCCGATGCAATCGAGTTGAAAATTTCAAGATCTTTCAAAACAATCCAAATTTAGGTAAATTTGTTGAAAAAGAGGCCGTCCAAAGTGGTTAAAATTTAACCCCCGAAAGTTCGATATCGAAATGTTTTCGAATATAGGTGTCCAAGGACGAAATATTCGCCTTGACTATATCTAAAACATATTAGAAAATGAAAGAAATAGTTGGAGCAGGGTGAGGTGGGGTAAAGAAAAAAGCTGTCGTAGATGTTGACTTATGGGGGGGGGGGTCGTCCAATACCGGAAGTCCATATCTCTTACCGTTTGGCCTGTAGCCGTGTCACGAGTTGGAAAAAAGTGGATTATATAACTGATTTCTCTTTGATTTCGAGCAGTAAACGGACATATGGTCAAAAGGGTCAAAAGACATCAAAGACGAGACGACCTATAATGAGGCAGTCAAAGTACCACATTACTTTATGTTAGCTGGGTATCAAATTAAATAACTAATAGGGGAAAGCGGGAAGGTAATCAGGCTTTGCACATTTTACATCTTTTCATATTCTTTAAATGAATCTGATCTTCCTATGGCAATATATTTTAATAGATAATTGTTAGGTAAAATATTTCCTAAAAAAAATATAGGACAGACTCATTAAAGGAAGTTGGAAAAAAATGAAGTGTGAAACCTGATAGCCTTCTCGTACTTTGTGAACTTATTAAACACCATATATTTTAGTACAGAAGTATAGCTTTCTAGAAATGACTGTCTGCCGATCGTACTAATAAATCCAAAAAGCAATGCGTAATTGTTGTCAGAGTGTTGGATTCTGGAAAATAAGGAATAATATATCGGTCACTACTGAAGTCGTTTAATGTACAAAAAATAACTCAAAAGTCATGTAATGCCCTAGACACATTAAAGACTTAAGCCAAGAAACAGCTTAATGTATTCTATGGGGACACTTTCGGTAATCGCCAGTGGAAATTAAGTTCACCTCAAGAAGAAAAACAAATTTTCTGTCTTGCCCAGAGCTTTTGGTCCGGATGTGGACCTTCTTCAGTGGTCGATTAGACTATGTTTTCTGATTTCCTTTTTTTTGTCTGAAAAATAACGAACTTCAGGAAATCAGAAAACATAGTCTAATCGACCACTGAAGAAGGTCCACATCCGGACCGAAAGCTCTGGGCAAGACAGAAAATTTGTTTTTCTTCTTGAGGTGAAATAAATTTCCACTGGCGATTACCGGAAGTGTCCCCATAGAATATTCATCACGCTAGCTCATTATCCAACAATAAACAGCTTAACGTAATTTATAATCAAAATAATGATTAGACTGCATTCCCATCAGTTTCCCACTAACTAATCTGTTTCTTGGCTTAAACCGAAAGACGGCTTAGTCAGAAACTGATAAAATCGTTATCTGATCAATTTTTTTTGATTATAATTACGTTAAGCTGTCTCTCTTCTTATGTCATAACTCTGTCTAGGGCATAAGTCACAAATTGTAGGATTTCGCAAAGTCTTATCCATTACTTTTTGAAATGAACCAAACAATTTATTTCTGAGCAAAGCTATTTTCTGAAGAAATATGAATA